>NW_002476163.1:0-600000 GCF_000189635.1 Tetrahymena thermophila SB210 | reverse complement strand
TAAAAGATTATTTATTTATTTTTGCTATTCATATTATTAAATGTTTAGATCATTTTTTTTACTTTATATTTTATTTTAATTTTAAAAAATAAGCTTTTGCAATGTTTATTGATTCACATTTTTTGTCAAGCTTTGTGATGTTTATATTTATGTTTGGCTTTAGGTATTTAGATTAATTATATTATTTTAAAACTAATTTACATAAGAATCACTTTCTATTGAGTTTATTAAATCAGAATTGTTAAAATTTAATTTAAGTTAAGAATTCAGTTTTGTTTGAGAAATATTTAAATCTTATTTTGTTAGCATTGAATTGCTATGGTTTTTTAGTATTCTGTCTGATATTTAAGATGATTGATTATCTAAATAAAAAGTATTACAAAAATGAAACCTTTATGTTTAAGATAAGTTATCAATACTAGAATCTATATTTTTTCCTCTGAATTAAAATAAGGCAATTTGACTTTTATTTTATGAAATTAAACTGCTATTTTAGTGAGTTAAGTTTTCGAATTATTAAACATTTTAATCTGTTGCAAGTTTTATCAAAGGCTATTCAAAATTTTAAGCACATTCCTTTATATCGAAAGAGCTCAAATTAACTAAAGGATTATTTATATTATTATTATTATTATTATTGAAACTATTCTAATTAAATTCATCTATTTTGTATTTTTTATTACCTAAATAATCTTGTGCTTACTATGTATTTAATTTAGTGTTATTATTTTAACTAGAACTATTACTTTGCTATTATGAATAAGGATCAGGAGTTTACACAACCTCTTAATCACAAATATGGTTTTTTAATTGCTGCATAGATTCTAGATCTTAGAATAAACTCTCAAGTTACTAATCATAAAACTGATCAATATTCGAAAGACTTGTTCTTTTATAACTATTTTTGTAGAAACTAAGTATTAAAGAAGCACTTTTAATTGGATTTAATTTTTGTTACTTAGAAATTTCTATGTATTTCAAATGAGTGAGATACTCGCTTTTGACTGATTTTATATTAAATTATAAAACATAAAATTGATAAAAATAAAATAACTCATTTTTTTATTAATTAATTTATTGAGGATTTAAATTTTTTTGTTAGCTCATTAATGATTTTTACTAATTTTATAATACTAGCAAATATTTTATTTTCAAAATATCATCTATGTTTTCCCTGCCAATTTAATTATCTAAATGCTATTCAATTAACTATTCTTCTACTGATTAATATGCTCGTGGTTAGTTTGTTAGCTATTTTTGTGCTTCAAGCTCAATTTATGAATGAATTTCTTCTTATCTTTAAATACTTTAAATTAATTTTAAACTTTTATTTTTACTTAAATCCTTATGAAAATTCTACATTTAAATATATTTTTTTTAAGAATAAGCTAATATCTTTTATTATTTATATTTACTGGATTCATATTTAATGTGTAAAATAGGCAATGCTTTACTATATAGCTGGCTTTGCTTTTACATCTAATTTGAAGCTTTATAAATAATAGGAAAAAACTAAAGTAAGTTAATCCGAGTGTAATCTTAATAGCCATAGAATATATTTTGATGAATTTATTCAGTAATCGAAACTATCTCAAAATTGTTTTTATTATAAAGAATGTATTCCTTTTATTTGTTTATTTTTTAAAGGTATAACGCAAATCCAACTTCAGTGTTTAATTAAAAATCCAAAGAAGTATTAAATTTTAATTCTAATTATATAGGTATAATGTATTAATTTTATGTTAAAGCAAATGCTAATAAACAACTTGAAGTTATAGCAGTACTATTTTAAGTATTGATATATTTTTCCACATAATTTTAATGCACTCTCGAATATGGCTCAGGCATCAATTTGCTAATAGATTAACCTAAATAATCATCTTAGCTACCATTAAACACTCTTTTAAAGTTATGAGATACATTTTTAATAATTTATTCTTACTCATTATTGAATTAAGAAATTATCACACAAGCTTCTTCGTTGGTTGCATACTGATTAAAAATTTTATTATAATATTAATTTACTTTTGTATTCTTATTATTTAATTTGATATCTTTTTCTGTAAATGCTATTGTTTTTAAGTATATGGTAATAAGATTTTAAAGTTTAATGTTAAGAAAATTCATTTAAGTTATGTTTTGAATTAAAGAAATAATCTATCTTCTCTTTATTTAAAAAAGGTTTAGTTAGCTTTGCAGCTGTTAAAGATTAATGTATTTTTAATTCATGGTGAATAAAATGTTTAACTTTTATAATACAGCCTCTTCTATCAGAACTTCTATTTAATTTATTTAATCATCATAAATTATAACACTCATTATAGATTTTTCGTAAATGCTATCATTCTTATGTTTGTAAATTTACAAATCTATTTAATTTTAACATTCATTCAATAATGTAAACACAATTTGCTTTTGTTTTTTGTTAAAATTTTTTTAGTATGTATAAGCTTTGAAAGTAAACAAAGCATAGTTTTTCTGCACATTAATGAGAAAGACTAAGTGGGAAATTAAAAATTCTCTAACTTCTTATGAATTATGTGTTTCTCCTGTTAAATATAATTATGAAATTAGAAATTTGAGCTATTCTTATAGATTTTCCCTATCTATTTACTTATGAGAATTTTATTGGTTTGGTTCCAGATTATTTGAAATATCATTTAAATATCTATTACATCTTAGAATTTAATCAAGTATTTTTACCTCATATAATTCTAAAGAATTTTCATTAAAATTATTTCTCTTATTTATCTATCTTATATCTGAAATAGTTTTTCTCATAAACCAATCTAAATATTTTTGATCATTTTTTGTAAAACTTTTTTTGTCTAATTTTTAATTGAATTTTGATAGCATTTTTTATTAAATATATTATATTATTTTTTAAGTTAGCTTAATACTAAAAGGAATCACAAAAAAATAATAAAAGACCATTAAATTTTGAATTTTTTCAGAATTAAAGAGTAAGTAAATTGTTGTCCCTATCTAAGATAACAAAATTTACAATGATAAATAAATATCAAAGGTAATGATCTCACTTTAAAAGTAAGGTTGTTAAAAGAATAAAATGCCAAGATTAATCAGCAAATTGATAATGTGAATTAAAACAGATGTCTCATTTTAAAATTACTGCATCAGAATAATAAGAGAAAAGTCAATAAATAAGTGCATAATTTAATATTTTGAGCTTTTTTTTCTCATATAATCCTTAGAATCTAATAAGTAATCATAATCTTAATCTTAAATAAATATTCCTATTTTAATATGTTTTATAAATTTAATAAATATTTAATATAAATAAATAAATTACCTAAAATTAAAGTGAGCAAAATATTAATTCCAGAGACAATATCTAATTCAGATTTAGAAATATAAATAGATAGATAAAATATTGCGTGAATATATATTTTGCTTAAAATAGATATGATAATATTACCCTTGTGAAATATAGCATTTATGCAGCTACTATTTTTATTTATTTATTCAGATTAAAAGTTTTCATTCTGCTTTAGCATATTTATATTTGCAGTTATCTTACTGAAATAATAAGTAATGAATTACAGCATTAAACATATCAATAAAATTGAATTTATAGATAAAAAGAAATATTGAGTTATCAATATTTGATCATCTTGCATTTTTCTAAAAATCCAAAAGCCTTTAAAATTTGCAAAATAAGTTTGAGTTTATTCTATTTTAGACAATACTTTATCATTAAAGCTAAATTAAATCCAAATAAATTTACTGAAAAACAGTAATAAATAGCTTACTAATTTATTTCTTTTAAATATATTTTAGTATTTCCAAATTTCTGTCAAATAAAATCTTGTAAAAATCATACTAAAATTCTACATTTTGCTTTATTTTTTCAAAATGGTATTGTTGGTTTACTTGCTTTTATCCTATTTTTTCATACTCTCTACTATTTTTTTAATAAAATAAATTATATATATCCTCTAAATAAAGGTATTATGGATTTTTAATCTAATTAATAATATTACCCACCTATAAATAGCTAAAAATTAATAATTAATTAATAAATTATTTACCACATTTACAATTAGAACAGACGAATTAATTTTTTTTATGAAATTTATGAATTTATTTACAGATTGATAATAATTAAGGAAGTTTTAACAATTAATAATACTTAACTTTTAAAAAACAAAGATGTAAATTAAGTAAAAACAAAAATTATTATAACTGGGCTGCCTCATTTGAATACATATACTTTCTACTTTTGAAAAAGAACTCAATTTATTAAAGAAATAATAGAATCAAAAACAAAGAATAAAGTAATACTATAAAGCCATTAAACATATTTGCAACTTTTACAATATTGAATATACAAAATAATCAATTTATTAATTTTTAAGCCACACTTCAAAAACAGCTTTGAAATATAATAAATCGAATTTACAATACCTTATTTAGATAAGAAAGGTAAATTATATACATTCTGTCAACTTTATTAAAATATTAGTAATATCTAAGTAATGATTACATTTTAAATCATATTAATTTGCGAATTTAAAAAAAAATAATTATTAAATCTTAAATTTTGGTTAGAATCTTTGTAAACTAATCAATTTGCTCAAGAAATTATTAAATAACTTACAATTTGAATGATTACTTTATTTTTATTCATTTAAATGTAATCTTTAATTAAATTACATTCATAATTCTTAAATACTGACAGGATGATATTTAGATATAATTTTTTTAGTATTTGCTTTAATTATTTTATTGAATTATCTAGCTTAAAAATCTATTTTATTTTTATATAATTTGAATTTAAAAATTTTATTTTAAATAAAAAAATTCAAAATTGTAAATTTGTTTGAAAATTAACTTACGTAAAAAAAATATATCTTACATATTTACATTTATTAGATAAAAAAAATTGATCTATTTTACTTTTATTTATTTAATTTAAAGAATGTTTTATAAAGAGTAAGTTTAATTTTGTTTATCAAAAATTTTGAGTAATCAATTTGAAAATATTTTAATTTAATTTTCATGATAAATTTTTTTAAAGATAATTTTATATGTAGGAATTTTATAGCAGGAATGTAATGTTTAATAGCGATAAGTATTATTTTGTTTCATTCAGCTCTTTTTCCATCTCTTTTAAGAATTTTCTTTGGCCAAAATAAAACATTATTGCTAGGATAAAAAATTAATAGAAAAGTAAATAAGTTTAAATGGTTATCAAATCTTTTTCATATTAATTTGTTTCATTTAAAATAAATTTAGAAAGGCTTTTTAGGATTACAACTATGTACTTCTCAAATTTGTAGAATTGCTCAAAGTCTAAATCTCTTTGAAATTTATCAAATTATTTCAAAAATAATTTTTGGTCACTTATTTCATAAATTTCATATAGATCTGGGAAATAAGAGAAATATTAGGACAATGATATAGTCAAACCTTGACTAAATTTGTGATTGTATATTGTCTAACACTCTTCATAGCTATATTCAAAACCTTAGACAAACAATTTCAAATTTTCTTTCATTACTTAACAGATATCTTATTCAAATAACTTAAAGAAAAAATCTTCATATTCACTCTTTTTATATCTTGAAAAAATTTTAGTTAATTTAATATAAAAATAAAAAATAATTACAAGCTAGTAGCTTTCAGATTGTCCAAGCTAGATTATAGGTCCTATCTTAAAATTTTTGATGTAACTAAGTTTTATTCAACTTCTTATCTGTGCTGATCATACTTATATGGAAAAGTAGCTTGGCTTATTCTTAAAAATATACAGAAATAATGGATTCCTGTGTTTTCAATGATTAATTACTCCATTTCATATAGTTGTTCTTTAATTAAATTAGTTTTTTTTTTTTTAAATTAAAAAATAAAAATTATTTACTTAACATTTTAAGCACTGCTTTACTCTCAGTGATATAGTTTCTACATAGGTACTGATCTACAATAGGATATGGTAGAGTGAGACAAAATAAAATTGCTGCCAAAAAAGTTATTTTAAAGCTAAATTTATTGAGTTTTGATGTTTAACTTACAATTTGCTTTTTTTCATGTTTTAAATCATAAAAGGAAGCTTTCATTTGGTTAATTAAAATAATGAAGTTTTCATTTTTTGATTTATATTTATTAACTACTATTGTAAAAATTTATTAAATTTCTTATTAGATAATACTTTGATGAAATGTACCAAACAGCTACAATATCTATTGCTTCTTAACTTAAATCACCCAATATAAGGGAATAGTTAAGAATATGCAGCAAAAAACAACAATTATTAAAACTATCAGAACTTTGGTTAGGTTATCTTAAATAGAATTAACTGAATTAATCATTTGGTTTAGACTATCATTTGAAATTATTTCTAATTTCTCATCAATATTTTGTTTATTGCTTAAAGTTATAAATTATCCTGAACCTAGCCCAAGACCATAAGCAAATCTAAATAAATAGATTATCAGCAGCTCTAATGAGTAAAAGAGGCCCATCTCAATATCAACAAGCTGATAATAAGTGTCAGCAGGCTGCTAATTTAAAGGAATATGAGTATCAAAATTACTACCGAATCTAAAAACATTTGGATGATTCAGAATTTTATTAAATGTATATCGCTAATTAGAAGTAAGCTCCATTTAATTAGTTAAATTCTTTATTTAGTTAACAGCAAAAACAATTTCAGTTTAGCATTACATGTGTATTTATTATTTAACAAGATCTCCATCTTTTATGATAAGGTCATTGTATGCTAGCAGTTTTTACAAATTAAAGTTTTTAACGATTAAAGAAAGTGTGTTCATATAATCAGTAGGCCATCCGACAACATTCATATCACCTTAAAAATCATTAAGGTTTTAAGAATCTTAAATATATTACTGTAGTATGACGATTATTATAACAATTAAACTCAAAACACCAAACAAATTTACAAATTATATTGTGAATAGTCTTTTCTTAGATTAAATTATATTTTTAAAATATCTAACGTTGGAAGTAGTTGAACTGCTTTTAGAGTGGTTGGATGAAGAGTCAATAAAATCTTAATTATTTTCATTTTATTTATTTTTCCTTGATTATATTTAATTTTAATTATATAGCGAAGAAAAGTCTTGAGGTTTTTCAACTTCTTAGCTGGATTTTTAACTTTCTATTAAATTTTGCAGCGTGCCTTTCTTTATATTGTTTAAGAAGCTTTTTTATGTTGTGCTTATGCATGGACTTTAACCATTTGTATTAACTGAACCTGTGTATGAGACAATTTAGCGATTAGAATTTTAATACGTGGTAAGATTTATATCATTAAAAATGATTGGAAATCTGCTAGTTTTAGATAAATTTATGCAGGAGTCTTATTTGGAAGAGATTTAATTTTCAATCTTGTTTTAGATACCTTAAAAGATGGGATCTTTTCTCATTTAGGAGTTATCACAGCTATTTTCTTTTATTATTTGTATAAATTTGTCTTAGCCATAACTATTTTCATTTTAAGAAATAATTCCCTTACTTAGTTAATACTTTTAAACCCTATTTGTTTCTTGCTGGTCATAAGAGCTTTGCTTAGTAATAAACTAAAATGTCTAGTTACTAACTTCCTATTTCTAAAGTGATTTTTATTTAGATTAGTTTAATAAATCTAATTCTTATTCTAATTGTTACTAAGATTAAATTTAATTTTTGTCTGAATTATTAGAAGAGTTTTAAAATTAACCTTGACTTTCGATTGACTACTACTTTTATTGCAATTAGAAAATACTATTCAGTTGATATAATTCATTTTTTATGTTATCAGAAGATAGATTTTTAAACAAGTTTTTTCTAGAAATATTTTAAACTTAATTAAATTTAATACTTTTAAAAAGCTCTTGAGCATTATAAGCTTTCAAAAGCTATAATTCTTATATTAAAATTTCAAGTTAATTTTTTTAAAGACTATTTATATTTGATTGGTACGAATTAGAATTTGTGTTCAGACAAATATCTAAAATCAAAGAAGCTTCTAATATTGGATTGATCTATTTATAATTTGAGATCTCAATGTATTTTAAATGAGTTAAATACGATCTTTTAACAGAATTTATGCTAAAGTCTAAAATATAAAAATTATATTTTTAAATAAGATAAGTTTATTCATCATTTTCATTTTAACTTGAAGAATTTTGCTCTTTTTTTAAATTTTTATCACTTTTCTCTTTATTTTTGCACACTAAAAGATATTAAATTCCTAAGATTTCCTCAGCTTTTTTATCAATTTTATTTGTTAATTTTTCTTAGCTGTCACAATAATTTTAATTTTATTAAATAATTTACTAAAATTTCTGATAAACTTACTTTGCCTTTTTTTACTTATCTAATTGATTTGTATTTTAAATTACCTATTCTATTTTTTAACTCTCTTTTTAGTTACCTTTTAAATTATTTTAAATATTGCTTTCTTAATTATTTTCTATCAAAATTTTATTTTTAAAATTACTTAAATTTTCATTTTAGATTTATTCTGCTTAATTGGTTTGATTGCACTTATCACTTTCGATTTAATTTTCTAATTTACAAACTTTTGTTTTTTCTTATTCGCCATATTCACTGTTTTAGAATGTATTCTAACTTAAGAGTGATAATTTATTATTTGAGCTATTATATTTATACTTTTAAAATAATTTGTTTAATGTTTTTTCAACAACTGGAAAATAAGAAAGCAAATTTATGTTATGAAAGTCTTCAGCTGTTTAGAAAAAGTATTTGTGAACTTTTTTACTCATAGAAATTACTTTGGATGTTTAAGAGTCATATAGGATGTGCAATTTATCTTTATTTATTTATTAAAGATATAATGCGAATCCGAGATTACCTTAAAGATGCTCATTTATTGACATTTAAAATTTTACTTCTATCTAAACTTACATAATGTATTTACCTTTCTTCAAAGCAAAAGCTTCATGATTTTTCTATTTGTTTTGATTTTAATCCTCTTAATTTTATAGAAAATTTTATATATACAAATTATGAACCTCAGCATACGGAGAAGGCATAAGTTTGGTAATTGGTTACTATAAAATGTGTGTTGAATTGAATCCGAATATCTTTTCAAAATTATGAGAAACATTTTGAATAATTTGTTATTAACTTTTAAATGAAGAAATTATAGCACAAGAATCTTTGTTATTTGCATATTTAAAAAATTAGTATTTTTTTTGGTTTTTGTTTAATATTTTTTGATTAATTAATGAATTTAATTAAATATCGTTAGTTGTAAATGTTAAAGTTTCTAAATAAATTTGATAAAGACTGTTTAACTCGCCATTTAATTAGTTCAATGAAACTAATTTTTACAATAAATCAATTAATTTATTTCTTTTAACTAGCAGTAGCTATAAATTTATTTTAAGGGAAATTAGATCAATTTACTTCTACTTCATAATAAGAAGGATATTTAATTTTAGATGGATTGCTTCATCAATTAGATTTCTTGCTTAATCAACTTATGTATCATAATCAATAATGTCTTTAACTGTTTTTTCATAAATATTATTTATATTTTACTTGTCATATTTTACTAAGTCTATTTTTTTCTAAAGCTCATTTCGCAGTGTAAATATTATTTACATTTGCTTTTTAGTCATTATCTTTTAATGTTGCTAAACACTATACTCAAATAAAGGTAAATTATTCTAAACACATAGTATAAATACGAAATAGGAAATATCCCATTCGCTCAAAATCTAATTATTTTTTTATTTGCATCTACCGTATAATTCATAAAGAAGGAAATTCATAGATTCATACTGCTAATCCCTTTCATCTTTGAAATTTATTATTTTGTCATTTTTTGGTATTTATTAATTTAGTAATGTATCATTAATAAAAAATTGATTGATTGTCAGATTTTATTGCAACATATTAATTTAGTACTATTCTAATTGGTTCTCATTTAGACTTTATCTATCTCTCATTAATTTAAAATCTTCGTTTATTTTCCTCATAAACCAATCTAAGTATTTCCAGTCACTAGTATTTAAACATTTTTTTTGAATACTTTTGTAAAATTTGGACATTATTTTCTGTTAAATACACTTTTAAATAAAGTTTCCTAGCTTATAAGAAAATGGGACTAAAGCAGAATAATAAACAAATATGAAATTCTAAGCTCCTTAAGGCATCATATAAATATATAAAGTAGTTCCACATTGAGATAATAGCATTTATAGTGTAAATGAAATATCCAGTTAATTCATTTCTTTTTATAAGTATGGTTACTAAAATATTAAACTTATCAAATGAATTATGAGCTTTAAGATATGTATAATGACAGCTATTTTTTCTTGAAACCTTTGCATCATTAATAGAAGTGAAGAATCAAGTAAAATGATAAATAAGGATAAGTTCGAAGATTTCTTTCTTAAATAATCTTTAGAATCAATAATATAATCATAATCTGAATCTGAGATCAATAATCCTTTTTTAAATATTAAGAGAGTTAATTAAATATTCTTTATTAAAGCAATTCATAATACTTAATAATTGAATTAATTTTTATACCTAGCAAAATGGTAGATACTGCATTGATTATAGAACAAGTATTCAAACAGGATATTGATATGTAAAAAGAGAGTGGAAAAATAGAATAGGGATAAATCTTACTCAAAAATGACATAGCAAAGCAGACTTTAAGCTAAATATCATTTAAATTATTACTACTATTATTTGTATTTATATGTTGTTAATTCACATCAAAAAAATAAGATTATTATTTTACATATTAATTACTTGTTTTTTTATTTATGCTGAAATATGTGAATTGTAGTAAAATAGATAAAATTAATACAGAGTTGATGCCCATGAAGCAATACTAAATCTTTATGATTTGATCATTGTTTAGGTTTCTAAAAACCCATATTTAGCTGATTTGTCTCATAAAATCTTGAGTATTTTCTAAAGTAGAAGCAACCGAATCGTTAAAACTGAATTAAAGCCATAGTATCTAGCTAAGAATTATGAGTATGAAACTAATATTTTTTCTTCTTTTAAATAAATTTTGCTATAGCCAAAATTCAATAATATAAAATGATTCTAGCAACTATCGTAATTTAAACATTTTACTCTTTTAAATTTATAAATTAAATATTATTTGTGAATTATTAATTTTCTTTGCCATAATGAATCCTAAAAGCTAAATTGAATTGTATTTTATTACTTTTACACCTTAAATTAATTACTCAAAATAAAGCAGTGTTAATTAATATGTTTTTGATTTTAATTAATGCATGGTTTTTATTAGCTTGCTTTTGAGAATTACTTTGGTGGTCAACCTAAAAAGTATTACAAAAGCTCTTAATTTGTAAGATAAGTAAAATAATGTATAGTTACTTAGATTAATTGAATATATCTATTAATAATGTTTTCCATCAAACTGATAAATAAAAATGATAAGAAGCACTAAATTATTTTCTTAATAACTATTTCAGTATTCTAAATATTACTTAAGTTATATATTTCTTTTTATATATGAAATTAAAATTTAAATTAATTCTTAATTTTATATGAAGAATTTAAATAATCATTATCAGGGATTTGTGAGGTAGAGAGTTTTATCTGCAAGATAATGACTATTACTAAAAAATTTTTATAAAAATTGCTCTAATAAATAAATAAATATATCAAATATTAATATAGTGAAAGATGTGTTTAATTTATTGTAAGCCTATTTAAATTTCATGAAATACGCATTATTAGCAATTAATTAATTGTGAAGTCAAATATTAAATACAAATATTTAAGCTGACTCATTTTATCAAATTATTTAATTTTAAAAAAATATGTGTTAATAATTAAGAATTATAGCCAGAAAAATACTAGTTAAGTGCCCTATTAAATAGTTTGATTAATATAAGCTTAAATTAAATTAATTTATGCATAATTAATTTTTAAAAAAGCTTTCATAGTAAATAGGTTTATAAGCAATATTAGATTATATTAGTTCAAAGTAATGAATATGTATGAATTTGAAAGCTTGAATCAAAAATTTAATCACCACTATAAATACATATCTCTAAAATATAAATATTTTCAAGATCTTTATAATAAATTAATTCTATGAAATCACATTTGATAAATTTTCATAATTTATTCTAAAAATACAATCTTGTAAGTAAGATATATTAATTTTAATTATAAAAATTTTATTTTGCAATATTTTAAGATTTTTATTGAACAAAAAAAGTTAATATTACATTTATTAAAAAAGATTTGAGATATTTTGATACTTTTAGATTAGCTAAATTTAAAATATTTTTTTAAAATAGTAAAATAGATGAAACAAATAAATGCATTTTTAATCAAATTAGAATTAAAAAACACTCTAATGACTATGCATTCAAAAAATTAATTAAAAAAATAGCTCATCATATTTTTTAATTTAGTAGATTATTTATATTTTATTTTACAATGGCATTTATTTAGATTACACACACAAAGCAATATGGAAATAATGACACAAATACTTAATTATCTAAAAATTTATTTAGTATTCAAACTAATGATTTGTGTAAATAATTTTAGATATAAGGATTTGACACTAAGTAATTTATATTAAGAAGAGCCAAATATAGTTTTGTCTTATGAAGATACTAATCCATAGTTTAATAGAAAAGAACCCATCCAAAATAAAAAATACAACACATCATTACTATTTGGTAGAAAAGAAGACCAATAAGAACTTTATTCAAAAAGTCTCGATGCAAAAGGCTTTATTAAAATAAATACTGACACTAAGCTTCTAAAATGTCTGTTATATATTGCTGCAAATTTAAATAATCTTAAAGGTCATAATTTTTTTAAAATTAAGCAAATCTTTAATTCATAGAAGTGATATTATAATCAATAATGGCTGGATACAATTCAGTATAAATCTAAAAATATGTTTTTAAAGCTATTTATAGTCCTTGTTATAAAACACCATTAAAAACTTAAGGACATCCTTGTGTAGTGAAAGTAGCATTTTGTATTTAAAAATATGTTGGATATTTTTATGAAATTTTACATATATCACTTGAAAAGACACTCAAAAAAAAATTTTGGAAGGAGTCTTGATCGAACCTAATTTATAAATAAAAAAAATTTAATTATTTGAATTAATTTCGAGTTAATTTATTTACATCTAAACATTCATGAAACTAGTATAAGCATTTTGAAAATCAACTTGTATACCACTCATTTTATTAAAACTATCTTAATAGGAAGAGATATAATTACTTAACTTATATGGACTATTTGGAGTGTTTTTATAATTCAAAGCAAACAAAGAAGTAGCTAATTACTGTAACACAAATGACTAAACTGTATATAACTCAGCTATTTTAAAAGTATTGTTAAAAATTTATAAATATTATTGATAATGAAACAAATAACTGCATTTTATATTTTCATAATTCTAAAGAGTGTTTTTTATTTAAGAAATATAAAATAACTAATTTATGTTTTAATTATTTGATAGAAAGTATTTTTAATTTCACTAATTTATTGAAAAGTGGGGTTTAAATTTAAAATTTTATTTTTAGAAAGCAAAACTATGTTTTTATACAAAATGATTATTAAAAAAAAAATTTACATATCATAGGGAGGCTCTACTGATTTTAGGTTATGTATCTATTTGAAAGCACTTTATTTAAAATTGGATATGGAAGAGTTAAGCAAAAGACAAAAAAAGCTAATATAATAATTTTGTTATTGATTCTATTAATCCTTGATGTAGAGCTAAGGTTTTATCTTTTCTGATTTTCATGGTTCTGACTTTAGAAATTCAATGATTTAATATTATTATTTTAAGAGTAAAATTTAGATATTTCTTTAATTGAAATATCTATGTATTGAGTATTAAATGTTCCAAATAGCTATATAATTTACTCTCTCTTCAATTGTATAAAAGCATATACTGGAATAATGATAAAAATACAAAGAGCAGAAACAATGCAGATAATAATTAAGACATTATTCACATTGTTTCCAATAGAATCTAGTTAATTTATTGAATAATCTTAGCAATTTTGAGTTGCTTAAAGCATTCCAGTAATGATTTATTCTGCATTATTAACTACTGCCCAAAGAGCAGTTCCTTGCCCTAAACCTCTGGAATATCTAAAAAGAAAAGCATAGACTCTAAGTGCACCAGTATATAGAGTAACTGTCATGTTTACATTATTAAATAATTGATTTGATGGTTACTAATTTAGTGGAATCGTTCTGTCTACTACAGAAGGCTATTTAAATATATAATTTGTGTATAACAAGTTTTATACTAATTAACGTTCTGGAGCTTGATTTTCAAGTGTTAATAACAAGTTTTTGACATCTATTACATAATTAATTAAATTAGTCCTAGCACTGGTTCCAAATTATATGAATTAATTAGGATCAGATGAAAGCTAAAAAATTTTCATATTATTAAGAGCATTCAAGTTATAAAATTTTCTTATCTAGTAAATAGAAACTTGATATTTAGGAGCCCAGTTGAGAATATTTAAATCTAAATTAAAACTAGAAAATGAAGAATTCATTGCAAGATATTACTAAAGCACAACAACAATTATAATTAAAAAACTAGCAATACCAATCAAATTTACAATCTTCATGATATTTAAAGTGTATTTCTATAAAATAATAGTTTTGGTTGTTTAGCGGTTACTGCTTTAAGTAGATTCTCTTGAGTGATTTGATGATGTTTCAAGGGCGTCTTTGAGATTTTTGATTTCTTTTTTTTAAGCAATCTAAATTTATTTTCTCTTCTTTGATAAAGAGTGGACGCTTTGGGTATTTTATCGCTTAGCAAAAAAATTTTGGCTTTTAAAGAAATTTTTTCCCATTTATTAGACTTCAAAGCTTTGGTTATTCATGTCTCTATCCATTGTAACAAATTATGCGAATTATTTAGAATTCGTCAAATTGTTATTTTAAGGACTCAATATAGTAGTACTTTTATTCATTAAAATGTGCTAACTACCCAAATCTTTAGGAGAAAAAAACTCTCCTTTTGGTGAAAAAAATTGTGCTACTTCATTTTACTTTTTTGAAATATCCAAGTTTGAATTTTATTCTTAACCATTAAACTTAAAAAATTTAGCATGCTAATTCTAATTTTAAGTAAAGCCTTGAGCAGCAGTAGATTCTGGTGTTAGTGGGTAAGGAATAACCCTTGAATCAAAGGCTTCTTGAACTTTAAGAACACTAGCAGAATTATCTAAATTTTAATTTTAATTTTATGAATACTAATTAATTAAAACTGGATGTTAACTAATATTTGGTGACTAGAAGAAAGAATCGCTTAGCTCTTAATTATTTTGGCTCTGCTTTTAGAAAACTGCAAAACTTTGCTGAACTTCTTCACTCCCTTTCTTAATAAATTAATACTAGCTAGAATCTATCCCATACTTCTTTTCTTTATTATCTGATTCCTTTTCCCAAATACTGTCATTTTGGACCTTCTATACAGAAATAAATTCTGATTTTCTTTTTTATGTGAATTTATGTTGTTCTTCCAAAATATTTTTTCCTTCTTCTTCAGATTCTTTAATTATATGGATGGCATTATCCATAAAAGATAAATTACTTTTTACCAAAGATTAAAAATTTTAGTTTATTTATTATTCATCTAAATTGGATTCACGTTTTTTAACTATTTAATCTTATTCTTACCAATTTGCTGAGCTTAACATCTTAGTCTTATCTTTCTCTTATTCGTATCTATTAAAAAGTATCTCTTAATTTTCATGCTTACTGTTAAGCAGACGATCAGAGTATTATTCCTCAACAACATTTTAAACATCCTATCTTCTAGTAGAATCTTTAAAACCTTTGATTTCTAATTCAGAAATGATGCATTAAACATCTGCGTTTCTTAAATTATGAATATTCGTTAGAAAACCTTCAATTTCATCATTGTATACTTGTAAGATGAGTTTAGCGTTATAGAGAGGATTTATTTATTTAATTTAGCTAATTTCAATGTATTTTAAATGCTCTAATCCTTCGGAGGGAACAGTATAGACATTTAAATTCATAGTAAAAAACATGTAATCGCTAATTCCTTAGACCGATTTTGATTTAGTTGAAAGCATATTATTTTATGAGCCTACAATCAGCAAGTATTAAATATTCCTATATCTTCTATCATCACTTTCTTCATACATTTCAGCTAATTCATTATGGTTTTTATTTTATGAGTTCTAAACTCCAAGTTTATTATTTGTTGATGGCTTAGATTCTTTTTTGTTTGCTGGATTTTTATTATACATTGAAGTCCTGTTTGCCTAATCTTTTAATTTATTCGGTTTTGCTGATTCCTTTTCTTATGGTCTAGCAGATATGGTTTCATTTTTCTTTTATTTCGATGCCTTGTTATCATTGACTATAGACCGTATTGATAAATTTGAAGCTATCTATTTGGACTTTGCTGAATTGAATGTGTATTGTGATGTTCTTGATAGAGGATTCGAAGAGCTATTTGCAAATATTTACCTAAAATGTTAAATAAATGGGAAATAAGAAGTCATTAAAATTTTATTGAAATTCTAGATCTGAGGAAAGCAAAATAGATTTATTTCTTGAGTCATAGATACAAGACGTGAGTTCGAAGCATCTATTAAGATGTATTGGCGTGGATTTATCTGTCTTTTTATATAGGATGTAATTCCAAATTCTTTATCTTAACGAATCATATTGACTTTAATGTCAAGCTGGATAGGTATAATATGGTTTGATTAGGTGACGCAAAAGAGTAATTAATTTTTTAAATTGCTCATTGAGTTACCTCTTTCAAAGAAATTTGATACATAATTCTTATGAGTTTCAGAGTAAGGTTAAGGCATGATCTGTTCAATATTCTTACCAACTATATCGTCCTTTTAATAACCCATGAAATGTAGCAAATTGTTTGAGATTTTAGTTATCTTTATGTCTTTTTCATTTTTAATAGAAGCAAATAAGATACATGCTTCATGCGAGTTAAGTTCAAAAAAGATTTATTGCTGGTTACTATTATACCTATTATACTTATCAAGCTTGATGTCATTTTCGCTGAATGCTAAAGTTTCTAGATAGTTTAAATAAATATCATATAAGTCGTTGCTGTACTCATTAACTCTAATCATTAAAGAAATAGCCTCTACCAATTCTTCTCTTAGTTTCAAGAGCTCTTCTAAAGTTTTTTAAAGGTCTTCTAAATTTATATATTTCTATTTCATAAAGAGCAATAAACCAACTTTCTTTTAGACAGCCTCTTCTAAAATACTTTGAGTTGAGAGAATTAATTCATCATAGATAAGAGCTTCAAAGAAAGATTATCCAAATATCTAATTTTCATCGTTTTCTAACTACATAGTGATTTTTCTTTTCTCTACTTCTATCATAATGGAGTTTAGTATTTGCTGATACTTAATATTTATATTCTTTTGCATTTACACAACTGTAAGCTCGAATAGCTAATAGTTTTAAAGTATTTCTACAATAAAAACAAGGTAATAGACGTCTAACATCCCGAATTCTTTCTTACTTTTTAATTGATTGAATAAATCGTTAAAAAAAAGATTAATAACCCTTTTTAATTCAGAGTTTTCTCCAAAAACTTATTCTTTCACTATGTAATCTTTGCCCTCAAAAGTTTTTGTATCTGCTTCATACCCATTCATTAGAGTGATATGCTCATCTTCTATGACTACTTCTTATTTATAACTTTAACTTTACTAGTAAAGAATTTATTCCATTTCTCTGACTTACTATGAAATTTAGATTTCATAATATTTGATGATAAAACTTATGTTTTTTATTTCTTCTTAATTTTTTATTTTTTATGGCATATCTTCTGAGCTAAGTAGCACGTTGCGGATTACAAAGTTAAGATCATCAGGCTAAACACCTTTATTTTCGTTTATGCATTCTTAAAACATATTGTAGCTTCTGCGTTTAAGAGATAATTCTATGTATTCGCTTATCTTGTATGATATAGGAAGTAATATTATAATAATAATACTGAGTAAGTGTTCACTCTTTTTCTAAGTCACACACAGAATATATAAAAATATTACTATAAACAGTATGTATACATTTAAAAATGTACAGAATTAAAGTATTTTTCTATCAAAGAAGGGTTAGTATATGATTAACCTTACCAAATCTAAAGCAAAGTAAACCCCTAATAAGATCATACTTTCGTTAGAATCTGCAATAATAGCGAAAATATAAATTACTATCTCGAAAGTATTCAAGAATATCTACAAGTCAAAATACTTTTAGCGCAAAGCATCTTTAGAAACAATCATATAATCATATTCATTAGTAGATATTAATAAGGCTAATTATTATAAAATAAATGTGTTTAAATAAAGTTAAAAACTAATTTAATCAAACTTAAACTTAATGATGGCCTAATATTTTAGAAAATTAATAAAAACTATTAAAACCAAATTTTGTTTAATGCTTGAAGGTTATTTATTTATTAATCATTTCAATTCCTTCCTAATTTTTTTTTTTACTATATTTTGAGAATCAAAGAAAGTAAAATTTTTTTTACCTATTATAATAGTAAGAGCAATATTCGCTGCAGATATGTTATCTAAATTTATAGAAGAAAAAACAAGAGAAGGAATCAAAATAATGTAATTGTATGTTTAAAAAACTATAGAAAACAGAAGCTCATTAATCGGTTTTGAATTTTCCTTTTTGTTTTTCTCTTTTTGGTCTATAAAGTTGAAAAGCTTTAAGTTCTTATGCTAGTTTTAAACGCTAATTGTGTTGATGATAAATTTGAGAAATAAATATAACAGTATGAAAGCATTAAATCCTAGTATAATAAATTTAAAATATTGGCAAAAAACTGTATTATTTAGTAAAAACTTTTAGATGCTATATGTATCTATAAAAGATAAGTAGCTTTCTATATCTGATATGTTTTGTCCTATTGTTGGTGTAAATATTACTATTAACTGCTCTAACTGTTTAAATAAAATCAAAAATATGCTCAAATTGAAGCTTCTTTTGAAGCATTTAGCTATAGAAATTAAATCTTCAATGTAAAACCTTATTATTTAGGAATACAATGAAAATGATTATTTCCTTATTTAAATTCTCTTTGCCTTTTTTGCTTGGCTTTTCAAACTTTTTTGCATCTAGGTCTATTTATTTAAAAATTTCTTTTTCTTAAGTCTACTATTTATTTGTAATACCCAAAATTTATTAATTTATTTAAATGAATTTTTTAATTGAGGAATTAAATACATAACTTTACTAACTAACAATTCTTATTTTCGATATTTATAAAATCTAATTATAAATAAAGCTAAATGCAATATATAGATTGATAGATAAAACAGAAATTTGAATTTGAATAGGAATCAACAAAAAACCAAATTGGACAGCTTCTATAATATAATATAAACTAATCATTCAATTTTTAAAAAAATATATATATGTTCACTACAAATTTTTATGAAGATAATTCTATACATATGGATTTTAAATTAAATACCTTATATTTAAAACAGCTAAATAAAGTTTAGTTTTATGTAAATATTCATCCATTTTTATGTAAAAAGCAACCCATCCAAAATAAAGAATCAGAATCATAATTAATATCTGATAGAAAAGTAGACCAATGAGAACCGTTTATAAATTCTAATTGTAGTTGCTATTCATATTTGTTAAGAATAGTCGTTATACTTTTATTACATAGACGATAAAATCTTAAAATTGTAATACATCAGGAATGTAGTATTACTATTAAAAATTTAAGAGTGTTTAGTTGAAGAGATTTGTGTTATTGTAAGTAGTAAAAACATAATAAAATTACTCCATTATCTCAAAATATATTTTTATAGATATTGTCAAACCTTTTGACATTGTATTCTGATATATCTAGCTGCATGACTGAGGAGTGAAGGTACTGTTGACTGAATTAAAATAGGATGGATTCTAGATATATATTTAGCAGATATCATTCTGATAAATTTAGCTGTATATATTATCAAAATAGCTTTGATCTGACCTATTAATTTAAAATATTATATTAAATTATAATTTATTAATATTAAAATTATGATACATTGGCACATTTATCAAGTCTTGAATACTTTACTGAAACTAAACATAAATATCTTTTTACTATGATATTTTTGCTTATAGTTTAGGGATATAATTTCTGAAATCAAATGAAGTACTTTTACTCTATTTAATTAACAATGTAAATAAATGATAACTAGTCTCATCAATGACAAAAGACTCCATATTTAAAAGCTAATCTATTTTAAATAAAAAATAATTATGTTTAAAATTATATAATTGATTTTTGTAAAATTATTTGATATTAATTTAGGTATAACAAAGTTTTGTTATTAAAAATAATTTTTTTAAAAATTTTACTTATCATAGGCAGTGTTTGTTTACATTGTTCAATGTATTGTTATGCCAAAACTTTATTAAGAATTGGGTAAGGAAGAGTCAAAACAAAAACTAAAATTGATGCCATTATGATGCCCATATTTGTCCTACTTAATTTTGAAGTTTAACTTAATATTTGTCTTTTAACATTTTCAGTATGATCATTTATAGCTTGCTATTTATAGTTATTATTAATTTAATAAAACCTTTTCATATCCTAAATACAAGAATCAATATAATTAGAACTAAATGTCCCAAATAAAGAGATGATTTATTCTCTTTTAGACTATATAAAAGAGTAAACTGGTAGTATGACGAAAATACAGACGCCGGATAATATTATTATTATGAATAACTCATTCAAAAGCTATTAGTTTATATTTTGAAGCTCATCTAAAGAAAATTGTTATACATCAGAAGAGAGCTATATCAAGGTACTTGTAATTTGTTCTGAATTATTTACTACAATAAATTAGGGTGTTCCTGTTCCAACGTTTCTAGAATACCTATACAAGTAAGCGAAGAGAATAATCACTGCCTAAAACAAAATCATTTACTATGGTACTAAACTAAAAATATTATAAGCAGTTTTGCTTGAGAGTTATTAACTTCTATCCACTTAGGAGCCTTGCTAAAATGTATATTATTAACCAATGATGTTACTAAAAATTTTTCTTTAACTTCCTTGTTAAAATGCAGCTGCAAGTAAGTTTCCAACTGTATTCACAGAATCTATGCAATTCTAATTGCTTAACGCAGTTTCTGTCTTTTTGAATGTTTTATTTTATGAAACAATCAAATAACTTCCGTCTATCAAACGACCATAGTTATTATACTTCATTACTAAAGATATACCTATTTTATATTAAGTTGCCCAGTCTACATAATTGAGTTCATTTTGATAAGATTATAAAGTACCCTGAATAGAAAAAAACTGCTAAACAACAACTATAAATAAAACAAAAAAGCTTAGTAAACCAACAATTTATACAAATTTCATGATTCCAAGAGTATGCTTTTGCAGAATAATAGATTTTGTTGTTTTTGTTTGATTGCTAGAAGATGTTTCTCTTGAATGATTTGATGAAGAATCAAGAGCATTTTTAATATGCTTTATTTCATTTTTATGCTAAATTTATATTAATTTTCTTTTTTTTGACAAAGAACGACAGCTTTGTTAAGTAATTTATTTTTACATTATATTTATTGAATCTCTTGCTAGAAGATCATTTAATACTATCTCATTACTTATTTTTGACCCTCTCAATTCTTATTAATTTGAAAATTACTGAAGAAATTGATTTTACAGTATTTAATTTTAACTTTTTACTGGTGATAATATCTAAGATGTGTTATTATTTATTAGTTAATAGTTTGAATTTTGGTTTTAATTTTATTATATCGAGCTTTTTATTTATGTTGATTAATCCGCTTTTGATTGCTGGAAATTGTTATTAGAAATTTAAGATAATAAATATCCTTAAGCATGGTTGTTTTGGTTATTATTATAAGTGTTGAGAGGAGACTAAATATTTGGAGAAAGGATAGAAAAGACAGCATGCTAATTATTCATAGGAGACAGAGTTTAGTGTTAAGGAGATTATATTAGTTCAAAAGGAGAATTCAGATGAAAGTTTAATGATTAAAGCAGTTATGCATCATTTTAATTTTAAGTATTGTACTAAATTTAATTATGACCTTAGTTTTACTAATTAACTTCTTCACTACTTAATGGTTATTTAACTTCATTGTCGCTAGCTCGTTACTATGGGAATTCAAATTAAGAATAAATGTTATTATATTCTTAATATTAATTATTGCTTCTCTACATAAAAGTGTCACCATGTTAAGTCTATATATTAATTTAGCTGATATCTTAAAAATTGTCATTATTTTTTTAGTTAGTTGTGTCAATAGCATTGAATTTTAAAAATTGTTACTAGCTTTAATCATGATTATTAGAAATAAACTAGCTTATATTTTATTATTCTATTGTGTCGATTTCTGTATCATGCTTATTATTTTATTAATTTCTTTTTATATCGTTGGCTGATTATTAATTTTTTTAGGAATTTCCTAACCTTTATTTTAGGCCCTTATAGTGAGATTTGAAATCATTTGAATCTTTATCTCCTTTTTATGAAATGCTAAAATCTTAACTAATTTATTTAGATTATTTATAAATTGTATTAGAAGCATACCTGTTAAAAAGCACTTATGAATTATCTTCATCTGGCTATTATAATATGTTGTTATTGTTAATATTGACTTTACTTAATTATCCAATGTCAGAGTTCTCAATTAATCCATTTTAAATTAATGTTTCATCATATAAACTACTTTGATCTAATTCTGATAGTATACATTCAACATCAGAATAATTTAGATAGTGAAAATTTGTTTCATATCCTTCTACACAGCTGTTATATATTGATCTAATTAATCTTGAGTTACTAATAGGGTTAATTTATTTTATCTAGGTTATCTCAATATATTTTATATTTTCCAGTCCTTAAACTTACAAAGACCTTATTGAAATATTCATTGTGAAAAACTAGTATGAACTCAATCCCCTATAAGTTTTATTCTTTGAAGATTATTTTGGATATGTGTTCTAATTTACAATTAAAAGAAAGCTAATATTTTCCAACTGAATTAATTCATTTTAGTCTATTTCTTTTAAATTTTTAAATTCATTTTTATGATCTTCTTTATTTTCTTCTTTCTTATGGAATTAATTTACATTTTCTTTTTTTTCAAGAGATTTTTCTGCATGACCCAAATTATTTTTCACATTATTTTTTGTAAATATTTTTGTATATTTTATACTAATAGCATTGCTAAACATTCTTTATGATTTGTTAGTTTTTTAAGTTAATTAAGATGTTTTTGAATAATGACTTGAAAGTAGATCTTGCTAATTTGATCTAAACTGTTATATAATAGGAAAGAATTAAGTTAAATTTACTTTTTCAAATGATTTAAGAGAAGGAAATATGAATTAGCTAATTTCATATGTCATTGAAATTAATCTTGAGGTATTAGCATCAAATAAAATATACTAGCATTAATTAATCACCTTATGAAGTAGCGATGTTATTCCAAATTCATTATCGACTGAAATCATATTGACTTTAAAGTCAATGTTAATAGGAATGATATGATTTGATTAGGTCAAAGCAAACAAAATGCTATTAACTAAATTTGTTGTATTTCTTCCTGAATCAAAAAACTTTGTTATGAACTATGAATGAATATTTGCTATTGGAGCAGGCATTAAAACTTCTATAGGTTTGTTTAATATTAATTAAGGTTTGAATCCAAAAAATTGGTAAAAATTGTTAGAAACTTTGCAGATCTTTGTTCTTTGTTTTTCAGTTTTAAGTGATGCATAAAGTATGCATGTGTGTGAAGAGTTTATTTTATACAACTTCTGTTCTTACTATTTCTAAAATTTATTATACTTCATTAAATGAATATCGGAATCACTAAATGAGATAGTTTCAAGGTAATTCAGATATATATCATAAAGCTAAGAATTATACTCATTAACTCTTATTAATAAACTAATCTATTCAATTAGAGTTTTTCTTAGAGTCAATAATTCTTCTAACTTAGATTATATTTATTCCAAATCTATATATCTACTTTTCATGAATACAAGCAACTAAATCTTTTTTTATATAGCCTACTCTAAGTTTTAAAAAGCCTAATTAATTAGCTCATCAAATAGCAAAGCTTAATAGTAAGTTGGAGAAAATATTAATTTCTCATCTCTAATCAATTTTAAATTATCTTTGTGTTTTTGCACTTAATTTTTAATTGAAGATATAATTTATGAATATTTAACATCAATAAATTTCTAAGATTGTGTTAATACCATTTCAAATTTTGTAAAATTTTGTAATATTTCTATAATAAATACAAGATAGTATATATCAATCATTCCAAATTCATTATTTTTCCTTTATGTTTAGAAAATATCTAAAAAAAACTAGTTAATTTCTTGCTTAAGTTATTCATTTTTTCCATATGCTTATTCTTTAAAAACATATTCCTTTCCTTCTATAACCTTTTAATCAGCTTTGTAGTTACCTAAAAGGGAAATGTTATTATTTTTATCTTCACTGAGATAAGTTTTTTGGATTTTTTTAAAAAATTAAAATCTTTAAGTTTTATTGGATAAAGTTTCTTAATTACTTAAGTCCTAAGTAAGCTATTTATATTATATTAAATAACTTATGGCTTTTATTTCTGCATGCTCTAAACTTTATTTTTCTGCTGCAAAATTGCTTGTTAGATAATTTAAGCTGCTAGGTTTAATTTCTTCTTGATTAAATAAATAATTTTCGAAATTTTAGAAATATCCTTATGTAAGATGTGATTAGATAATTTCACTAATTTTATATGAAATTGGAAGAAATATTATCACAAGAAAGGAAAAATAATGAATTTTTTATTATTAAATGTTTATTATGATTAGCAGAGTAATAACAAATTTTAATAAATAGTTATTGATAAAAAGCTGTAAAATTTATATTCTATTAGAAAAGTAAGGTTTTAATATTATTAAGCGCAATATTTCTGAAACAAAAATTAATATTAATATTAATAAGCTACTACTAGTATTTATGACTATTGAAATAAAGTAGCATATCATTTCAAAAAGCTGAAAGACTGTTTAAAACCCTGAATACTTTTATCTTAGTGCATCTTTAGACATTACCAAAAAGTCATAATCATTATTAGATATCAATAAGCCTATTTTATTAGTAAAAAATATGTTAAAGTCTTTTATTTATTTGAATAATGCATAGTTTTATTACCTATAATTAGTGTAAGGGATAAGTTGACTGAAGAAATATTTCTTCCTACTAAAATTCCTGAAAATATTATGGAAGGGATCAATATGATATGCATGTAAATAGAGAAGAAAAATGAAAAAACTATATCATATAGTTTTTAATTTTACTCAACTATCAACTTCTCTCTCTCATTTATAAATATCAAAAGCTTTAAATATTTGTTCTTTTTTTGATTCTTCAAAGATGCATAAATAAATTTGCAGAATATGTAAATAAGTAATAATGAATTCAAAGAAAGTAGAATAATTTAGCATATCTAACACAAACCTTAATTACTTTAAAGGCTTTAGAGAACATTATAATCTTAAACAAAGCTTAAATAGTTTTCTCTTAATACTAATTTAGTAGCGATATCATTATTGAAAATTATGATGAATTGCAAAATAGTTTTTAAAAAAATCAAAGTTAAGCTCAAGTGCTTACCTCTGTTATAACCTTTTATTATTAGCATCAAGTCATCTATATAAAATTGTTTCAAAGATTTTTAAATCGAGAATCTGCTTAAGCTATACTAAGCAGCTTCTCTATCCTAATTATCATTTATTGTTTTCATCAGCTAACTTTTTTTAAAAAGCACAATAATTTTTAGAAATAGTAATTAGTCTTGTTATTAATTTGTTTTTTTGATTATAAATATGATCAAAATTCGTTAAAAATAAATAATATATACTATCTTTTTGAATAGATTCATTTAAAATGTTGTTTGTTATTCTTCAAATTATAATTTAAAAAAATAGAACCTCACTAATTATATGTAAAGCAATAATTTTAATTAAAATAACAAATAGGATAACATTAAAAATTATATTTTAAAAAAAAAATTGATTTTTCATAGCTCAAATTTATTAAGTTTAAGATTAAAATAGTTGTATTTTTTCTTAAAAATATTTTTTATAATTAATTATATAACTTATAAATAAATCATATTAAATATCAAAAAATGTTCTAATTTAATATCATAAAAATATATTTTATTTATCAAATTATTTATTTTATGTTGAATATTTAAGGCATAAAAAAATTTAATTAATCAAAAATATCATTTTTATTTGATATTTAATAAATTTTTGATCAGTAATTTATACCAATAATCCTCATTAAATATGGAGCCATTAAATTAATTTATATTTAATTTTTGGTATAATTATGGATAAAATTTTTTAAAACTATTATTTTTAGTATAATCCTTAATCAAGAGCGCCCACCATATATATATAGAAATAGCTACTTTTATTATAATTAAAGTTTAACTTTAAACGAAAATAGTATTTACATAAACTTTGAAATAAAAATTTATACTTTACTATTGATCTATAGAAAATACTATTCATAAATTTTAGATATATTGATAAAAAATAAAAGCTTATTTATAAAACCAAATTTTAATAAGTTTAATATTTATTTTTTTCCTCTTCAACTTAGATTTTTATGTAAGTAATTTTGTATATAAGGGTTTTATATCAAGTAGTTAATATTTAGGATAGCTAGATATTATTTGGTTTTGTATAGATAACGGTCCATATTCTTATAGAAAATCACCCATCCAAAATAGAAAATAACTCCCATTATTAAAAATTAATATATGAGCAAACCTAAAAGAATATCTTCAAGCTAAGATTTGTGCACATTACTTTCTGATTTCAAATATATTGAAAGTGCTTCTAAAATTTCTACTAAATAAACTTAAAATGTAACAAATTCTTGTAAGTTATTTTCTTTACTAAATAGATCCAGTTTATCTTAGAATTTATTAATATCATTAATTTAAATAATTTATTGTAAATTTTATAAAATTTAAAAGTAATTATTGATAGATATAGACAATCCTTTATTCATGATTCCTTGAAGAACAGATTTACAACCACTTAAAGTTAATGTATAATTCTATGGTAAATAGTTTGGATATTTAAAAATATTTCCACAAGAATCATTTTCAAATGTTGCCATAAAATATTTATTGAATGTACTTACATCAAACCTAATTTAATCATTAATATTTCAAATATATATTTTTCATAATAAAATGTTACATTTCAGCATTTCTTGAAGATTAAAGTATTTGTTACAAGCTTGTTTATAAGTTTTATGATTATGCTACATAGCTTAAAAGTTTAGTTTCATATTCTTAATATGAATATTGTATGGATGAAGCTTAGACTTTTAAGACAATAGTAAAAAATGATAAGCTCGTGTAATCTAAAATAAATGCTTAGATACTATATAGTTATTCTATATAAAAAAATAAGAATATCAATTAATTTATTAGAAAAATAGAATATTACCTAATAATGGCAATGAGTCTTTATTTTAGTTAATGTAGCTCGTAGAAAGGGCTTTGTTTAAAATAGGATAGGGAAGTGTTAACAAAAATATCATCAAAACCATAATTAAAACACCTCTACTTACTTTGTTAAGTCTTGAAGTTGAACTAAGATTTTATTTTTTTTAATTTTCTTTACTATTACTTTAGATTATTGCTGTTTTTATGTTATTATTTCTTGAGTAAATTTTTTAAATTTAAAAAATAGATTCATCAATGAATGAGGAGTTGAATGTTCCAAATAGCTATATTATTTATTCTCTTTTTGATTAAATAAAATAATAGAGAGGTATTATTATGAATATACAGAAAGCTGTAACAATAATAATTATTATTAAAACATTATTCACATCTACTTCAATATTGCTTAGCTAATTTATTGAAAAGTTTTAGCATTGAATACTTACTTCTTTAAGAGCTTTAACTATTGCTTCTTAGTTGTTCACAGCTATAAATTAGGACAGACCTATACCAAATCCTCTTGAATATCTATATAGATAAGAATACAAATATATTGAACCTTAATATAAACTCACCTTGCGTTCAACTGTTAAAAACATTTGTGAACTGGATTAGCCAGTTATAGGAATTGAATGATCTAAAAAGCTTCCTAATTTAAAAAAATATGAAGTTTAAAGCATTCCCTTTAAAATTTGAAGATCAGAACTTGCACTAGATAAATTTTTTATTAGAACAGAAACATCTGTTACTGATTAATACATTTCTTATATGGCTGTATCTTGCATTTAAGATTAAATATCTGATGGGACATTAATCACTGATGATTAAAGCAGAGTATTAAGATTATAATTTTTCATAATTAAATATAAGGAAATCTCATACTATGTTGACCAATTAACATAATTTAAATCATCTGCAAATGCATTAAATTAAATATGCATACTAATATATTACTCTACTATAACTGCTATTATAATCAAAAAACTTAATATTCCTATTAAATTAACTACTTTCATCACGCCTATTGTATTTCTTTCTAGAATAATTCTTTTCGTTGCCTTCTTTGTACTACTTGCAGTTGACTATCGAGAATGGTTTGAGGATTAATCTAAAGCATCCTTTAAATATCTAATTTAATTTTTATGAGATGCTATAATTTGTTTACGTTTTTTAGATAGAGAATGGACACTTAGAGATACCTATCTTTTAGGCTGTAAGTTCTTTTGTCCTTTTATAAACACATCATTCATTAACTAAGAATTTGTAGATTGTTATTGAAATAGTTAGTCATTCACTTTATTTGTAGATGTAATGTTTTATTATGAACCTCCACCTTTAACTGTTTAGGTGATTAATCCTGTGCTTTTAAACTAGAAAATTTATTAAGAAGAATTATTTTCATTTGGAGATAATAATTCAAACTTATTGCTAGAATAGTTGATTAACTCATTATTTAGAAGCTTTTTGGAGGTAAGAGGTTTTTAAAGATCTTAATTAGAATTTTTAAAATTGACTACTTCTAGTTAATTTTAGGACTATGTCCCTAAGTTTTAATCTTTTAATTCAATCTAATCTATTATTTAGTTATTATTATTATTGTTGTTGTTGTTGTTATTATCTAACTCATTAAACTTTTGTTATGGATAGTAGCTGTAATCATGAACATCATTATTATAGTTTTGCTATTTTATTCCTCCGAATTAAAAGCTGCTTGAAATTTCTGATTAATTATGTTTAAAAGCTTGAAGAGAAGATTACTCAATATTTTTTTATTGCTATTCTTATTTGCCATCAATGTGGTGGAAACTTATTTCTTAATTTTAATCTTTAGTTTAATCTTCGTTGCTGTTTTTTTAACTATTTATTTATATCTAAAACCCACCATTATCTCTTTTTTAAGTAAATAAACTCTCTCCTCTTCCAAAAGTTGTAGATTTTAGAGATTTGTCTAGGTCATCATGACTAAAATTTTTAGTACCTGCAAGTTAATGAGCTATTTCAGAGTTATCATTATTTTTTTAATAGCCATCAAATTTATGAAGTTGCACTTCTCTGTAATTCCCTCCTCCTCCTCTCCTTGAATTTATTAAATCATAATCATTTTCATCTTCCTCATCTTCAGTGTAAAAAGGGTTATCTTGGTTGTTTGAGTTACGGTTTGATTCTTTGATTCCTTTTGTTTCTAATTCAGTTAAAATGCACTGAATATCTGAATTACGGAAGGTGTGTAAGTTGGTCAGATAGCCATCTAATTCATCATTATATATTTATAGGATAAATTTTGAATTATGTAGAGGGTTTATTGACTTAATTTGTGTTAATTCTAAATATTTAAGTTAATCAAGACCTGGAGAAGGGCAGGTATATAAGTTTAAATTCATTAAATAGAATTTAAAATCACTCAGTGATTGCACTCTCCTTGATTTTAATTACATAAATAAATTATCTTGAGAGTTAATAACTAGTAAAAATTATAAGTTTCTATATTTTCTATCATCATCTTCCTAAAATGAATCTTCAATATCTCTATCTCTTAGCGAATTAATAATATGCTATTTTCTGTTTTATTCTCTTTGGTATTAATCATCTTATTACTTTTTTGTGACGTCATTTTACTTATCCTTTGCTTCAACGATTTATTTCTGAATAATATATTAATCTTTAAGGCTTTTTGGTTTTTTATGATCTTTGCTTTTATTGGTTCTATTTTCATCTGAGTTGAGTGATCTGATTGATTAGTTTGAAAATAGTTATTTAGTTCTTATTGAATTTAAAGTCATTTAAGAGGTTTTAGAAAATAATGATGAACCAACAGTTGTCTTAAAATGCTAAATAAATGGGAAAAAAGAAGCAAGAGCTACTTTATTGAAGTTATGAATAGTTGAAAAAATAAATTAATTTATCTCAGGAGTCATTGATATTAGTTTGCTACTTGATGAATCAAATAAAATATATTGAGTTTGAGTTTTTTACTTCTAAATAAAAGCAGTCATCCCAAACTCTTTTTCAGCTTCCAGCAAGTTTACTTTAATATCAACGTTTACAGGAATTATATGATTAGATGAAGTAAGCGCAAATAAAAGTAAAGTTTAAAGATAACTCTATGTATCTCCCATAGCGAAAAAGTTCATTACATACTCATTATGAATCTATGCATATGGCGAAGGCATAATCATTTCTATAGAATTATTAATTAAATGCTATTTTTAATATCCTAAAAAGTGTTCAATATTATTGGATACCTTCACTATTTTGATATTTTTTTCATTCTTAAGAGATGCAAATACAATGCACGCATCAGTAGAGTTCATTTAAAAATATATTTATCTCTATCCTTGTTTATATCTATTGTACCTCTCTAATTTAATATCAGTTTCACTAAATGCCAGAGTTTCTAAAAAATTCAAGTAAATGTCATACAAATGTTAGTTATATTCATTGACCCTTACCATCAGAGTGATAGATTTTATCAGCTATTCTCTTGCTGATAATAAATACTCTAACTAAATTTACAGTTCCTCTAGATTTATATATTTTTATTTCATAAATTACAGTAATTGTATTTTTTTTTAAACAGCATCTTCAAGTTAGCTCTGTGTTTAGAGTATAAGCTCATCATATATTAGAGCTTCATAATATGACTAGTCAAATAATTTATTCTAGTCTTTAAGAGTACTTATGATTTATTTTTGCCTTTCTACTTCTTTCATAACTGTATACAAAATTTATTAATGCTTTAGGCTAATGTTTTTAGAAATTTAAGTTGTAGTGAGCTCAAAAAACTAATAATTTTTTAAGACTTCAACGATATATATCAGATAATAAATATCTATCATAGTGAATTATTTGCTGTTCCTCTCCTTTATGTACAAGCTGTTAAATAAGTTTCTTAAAGCTTTTTTCATATCTTTGTTTTCTCCAAATACTTATTCTTTCCCTATGTATAACCTACCTTTTTATTCAGTAGCATCTACTTGATAGCCTCCAAGTAAATTTTCTTCTTTTTCTTGTAGTAATTCTTCTATTTCATGAATTTCATTCTCTTAGTTTTTATGAGACTATTCAATTTCTTTTCTATAAAGATTCCATCTTAGTATATTGCACTTAATAAGGTATGCTATATGTTTTATTTCTGCATGATTTTAACTATTTTCATCTTTAATTACATTAAAAACTGTTTTTCTTGCTATATAATTTAGAATTTCTGGACCAATATTTTCATCATTTTATAAACCTTTTTCAAACTAGTTAACTTAATATTAATGAGTTATGACTTAGATTTACTTGCTTGCACAGAAAGTAAGAGGGATATACAAGAGTATGAAAACGCTTAATAAATGATTAGACTTATACGCAAACTAAATTAGTATGTAAAAGGTAGATAGACACAAAAAAAAGTAAACCTATAAGAAAGTAGCCAAAATCTAAATATTTTCATCAAAATAAGGCTACAAAAAGGCTAATCTTAATATTTCTAAAATAGAAATAAAAAGTATTAACAAAGCACTCTGTTCATTATCAAATTATATGACTAAAATATAGACTAATCCTTCTACAATTTATTAAAGAAAATATAAATTAGAATATTTCTATCTGAGAGAATCGCTTGATTTCATGATGTAGTCATAGTCATTATTTGAAATAATTAATACTAATTAAAAAAATAAAAATAGTAAGTAAGATGATAGATTTAATTATTAAAATTAAAAGAAATATGATTAATTTTTATATTAGTATATACCTAATAAATATGTGAGCGATATGTTGATAATTGAAAAGGCATTTATATTCTTACTGGCTACCATAAAGGAAGGGATAGCCAGTGCATGACTATAAACTTAGAATAAAAAAGAGAATAAAATCTCTACATAATACTCTTTATCAATGCTTCTTTTTTTTTCCATATTCTTTTCAAAGGATAATAATTTTATTTTATCATTATTATCATTTAGTAATAGTATCTTCTAAATAAATTTGAATATCAAAAAGATTAGCAAAACTGAATTAAAAGCAATAAAAAAATAGGTCATTGTTGAACAAGCTTGTTGATTGTCATCAAAGTAAATATTGATGTTATACTTTTAAGCTATTTCAAAATAATTTTCAATCTTAATAAGTTATTATGCTAAAGTAGAATTTAGTATTATTAGAAGCTACTCTATTATTTTGATCAAAAGCAAAATGCTACCAACATAAGTATTCCTTTTATATTACTTTAAAATATGTATAATATCTTCAACATAAAACCTTCTAAATGAATCAGTTAACGAAACGATCGATTTTTTGAAATTTTCTGTTTGCCTTATCCCTAATTTATTAATAAACTGGCTTTGTTTGTTCATTTTTACTAATTATTATATCTGTCTTTTTGTTTTTAATTAAATTCACTACAGTAATTCTATTGACGTTTAGTAATAGTATAAATAATTTACTATAAATCAAAAGTAATAAAAATAAATAAAATTCATACAAAACTCTTTTTTTTTATAATTTTTGATCTCCGAGTTTTTTTTTTTGAGTCAATAACGAAATTTAGTCATACTAAATAAATTAATAAGTAAAATTTATAACATAACATAAGAATAAGTATGATTTCATAATATGAACTACATCGCTGTACTGGTTTATTTTATACACGCTTGCAGTAAGCAACTAAATTGGTATATTTTTATAAAAATAACCAAATAAAAATCTAAGTAAAATACTTCTTTCTTTTTAAAAAATAAATGATTTTTTTGATAACTTTTTAAGTGTATGAATTCAACTTCACTTGCAAAATAAAATTTAAAAGATCCGAAAAGGTCAAAAAAATTTTTTTCTATTTTTACTGAATTAAAAAAATTATCAAAACAATTGAATTTTCAAAAATACATTTTTTAACTAAAACAAATTCAAAAATGTATACATTACTATAATATCTTATGAAAATAAAATCTAAATCATTTTAAATCATTTATCTTTAGCAAATTAAAACTAGTGCTCTTCATCTACATTAATTTAGCAATCATTTGTTATAAAAATATTGTCTGTATTCTACTCATTGTTTTAGTCTATATTAACTAACTCAAAATTATTAGGTTAGTTGTTACTAACAGTATATTTTTAATTTTTTTTCTGGCTTTAAATTTCTTAAATTTAATTTAAGACTTGATTTTCAGATGTACTTGTTTTTCTTAAGGTTATAGAAGATACATGATTTTTTTGTAATATTGCAGTTTTTTCGTTTCTATTAGTTAAGTTTCTTGCAACTTTTTAAGAGACAAACTTTATAATCAAATAAAAACTAAATATTGAGTACAGAACTAGTACTAATAGGATTAGAGAAAGAATAAATATATATAAAATAGGCTTTGTTTCACTCTGTTGATCTTCATTACTAGAGATTAATATCAAAAAGATATTAACTATAATATATGTAAACTAGTTTAAGAGTGCGAATCTTTTGAATATAGTGCCTCTGTATGGCTTAATTACAATAATGTATATCGAAAATACAACCTCTGTAATTAGTTAGATAAATAAAAGGGTAATAGGCTATTTAAAAACATTAATAAGTATAATGCTCAAAAATTGTTTTTTCACAAATAATAAAGCTAGAAATATGCGCTACCAAAATCTCTTTCTATTAAAAATTCTAAAAATGAGTTTGTGCTCTTTTTTTCTGATAGAATTTTTAATTCCCAACTAGATAATAATGATAACAATCCAGACGAATTAATATGTAAAGAAAATAATTGATAATAATAAAGCAAAAACCTGACCAGAGTCTAAATCAAATTTTTTCATTTAAAGTTAGATTGTTACGCACATTTCGCTCGAAGTAAGAACAAGCATAAAAGCAGGAAGAGAGAATCTGAAGACTCTGAGAACAGATTTAAAATTCTTATATTATTTTAAAGTTTCATTATGCACTAAGCAATTTGAGAAAACCATCAGGCTAAAGCATGCTGCGTTTAAAAGGATCAAAATTTCTGAATTTGACAGAAAATTATTAGTCTTATAGAAGCTTGTTATTTTTTCAAGATCTTCTAATCTGACCTCTAAAATTCTTAAGGTAGACTTTTATTCTTAAGGCTTTACATTAGAGCCAACTCCTGATAAAATATTATAATTAAAATGCTAAAGTGCATAAACAGTCTCATCAAAATCATATGCTTTTTTTATGTTTATCTATTTATTTAATTTGTTTAATAATTGTTATCATATTAATTAGAATTTTTATCAATATTATATCTTTAAAAAATTACATATTAGATCTAGCCAAGAGTTTATGCAAACTCACTTAGTAGATAAAACATTGCTGGATTCAAGCTTAATATGCTTTAGGCAATAACTCCTACTGCTCCTAAATACGAAAATCCTATAGTTAAATCTCTTTGTATTTAGTCCAAGTGTCCTTCTTTATTTATTAATTATAAAAGAAAATTTTAAAAAAAAATAGGCTTAATTTATAAAAATAATTTTATTTTTTGTTTACCCATGCACTTAATTTGTAGTGTATCATAAGTACCATAAGGGCACATGCACTCTCCATATTTTACATTATAGTAAAAAGTTAAAATTCTGTTTTCAGGACAGGAAATGCACTAATTATAATCTGTACCTAAGCATTCTTTGCAAGTGTAATGACAGTTTTGTTATAATTCTTAATCCAAGCAGTCACTTTTGTTTGGGCCATTACATTTTTAACACTATTCAAAGCAGTTCAAACATTGCTTTTCAAACAAATACTATCCATTCGGACAAGTATTATACTAAAAACATTAAAATTAATCACAGCTTGAGCATTTATCTGGACAAGAAAGACATTAATTATACTCTTTAGAATAATAAAAACCATTTATACAGATTTTACAACTATTATCATTTTAGCACTGTTAGCATTGTTATCCAAATTAAGGGCACTTTTAAATAGTAAAATAAATTACAAAATTAAATTTAAAAATAAAAGTTACTTATTTAGAAGAACACGTTCCGTCTTCTGTTAGCAAGTATTCTTTTTAACATTTAGTGCAGTAAGGTATATATTTATCGAAATTACACTATTTGCAAAAAGATAATTCACAATATTTAATTTAACATTATAAATTAATATCCAAATAATAGTCATCATCACACTCACCACATTGTGTGGAGCTAGAGCATCTTTAGCAATTTTATAAATTACATTTTACTGGGCAAAATCCATTGCTTTATACTGGCTAACCTGATTAGCATTGTAAGCAGACATTAGTTATTGGATCACATCTTAAGCAGTTTAAATCTTTTACAGTACATATTTTTTAGCATTGCTGATTAGCATAAACCATACCAACTTAACACTATTGACAAGTATTTATATCAGAGCAGATATTACATCCATCCATGCAGTTCGAACACTACTCTTATGATATATCATAAAACATCCCTTATTAGCATATAGTGCATGTATTTTAATTTTAGCATTTTACACAATTTTTCATGCATTAAACACATTTTTATTGAGCTACATCATAGTAAAGGCCTACATTAAATTAATTAGAGCATTAAGGAAGACAAAGGCTCAGATCAGAATAATATTCATAACCTTCCTAACAAACAGTACATGAAGTTGGTAGCTGATCTTTACAAAGAAGGCATGTTTTGTCACATTATTTACATTGAGACAAATTTGTTTAGCCATTACCTTATTTGAAATAGCCAGTTGGGCACTAATGAATACACTAGCTTTAATATAATACATCTGTTGGATCATAGCAATAATTACAAGAATTAGTATCTTTACACGAAGAACAAGGATTTGCACACATTAAAAACTGCTGTAATAAAGAGTTATAGTAAGTTTTAGGAGGTATTATAGGTAACTAGCATGAATAATTGACCAAATAATAATTATTATTACAGGATAAACAAATATTTGAATCTCTACACTTTAAGCAATTCTATGAACAATCTAAGCATAACTAACTCTAAAAATCAAAATATTATCCATCTAAGCAAGAGTTATTAAGGAGAATACATTAATTGCTTTCAGGGTCTAATTAAAATCCGTTTGAGCATTGCTAGCATGTATTTTAATTTGTACATGCTTCACATCCATATGAGCAAGGTAAGCATTTGTATGAAGGTTAAACAGCTAGAAAACCTTATAAATTATCTACACTTAAAGCATAAAAATTTGGAGAACAACTATTAGGCTAACATTTACTATTTTAAAGAAAATAGTAAGCATCACACTATAAACACACATCTTAAGATAAAGCCATAATACAATTACTTAATTAACTTTTTTTGCATGATTTATCTTAAACATTCAAATAATAATTTGGTGGACAACTACTACAATCATTTTAACTAGGACCTATACAATCACTACAAGTTTAATGGCAAGGTGAGCAATAGTTGCTAGTCATTCCTATTTGTTATTTATTTTAATTAGGTTAAACATTTGAATTTCCAGATAGGTTCTGAGGATTAAGTTATTTGTAAAAACCATAAGGGCAAGTTTATAGACACTGATTATTCCAAAAATAATAGTTTTATTAACAATTCGAACAATTCGATTTTTTTCCTATGCACTATGTGCAACCTTCATCACAATATTCACATTTTAAAGTGCTTTCAATAAAAATCTATCCAGGTTTGCATATAGAATTCTGACATTTACCATTAATTAGTATAAATCCATTTTCACATCTATAGCACATTTCATTAGCAGTGCAACTTAAGCAATTGCTAGGACATTAAATGCATATCTTATCATTTAACGCATAATAATTAGAATCACATTTCGGATGTTAGCAAGTATTTTGTGGTACAAGGGTATAATATTTCTTGCATTCACTACATTAATTTATTTGGTATCCAAAGCAAGTAGTACACGCTTAGTGGCACTTTGAACATACCCATTTACTTATCTATTAGCCATTAAGTAGTGTTTATTAAATTTATTCTTAAAAATAACCATCAGGGCATTTAGAAACACATTAATTAACTTAATTTAAATACCAATTATCTGCACAATTAATGCATGATTCATTATTGATACAATATTTGCAACCTTATTAGCAAGCTTTACACTACTGATTCACTTAATCAACAAATTAACCAGTTTAGCAGTCTTGTAAACACTCTTACTTATTAATGCTTAAGTACAATCCTTAATAGCATTTTAAGCAGATATTCGATCCATCTTAAGAACATTACTAGCACCCAAATAGATTATTTTCAACGCAATTTATATCTTTTAATTAAAAATTTTTATTATATTTAATCGTTAAAGTGAATTAGAAAAATTCAGCTAGAATTAATTTTTATTTTCTATTTTTTTTAATTTTTATTATTTTGATTGATATTTTAGATGAGTTTAAATTATTAATTTAACATACATTATTTTATTAAAATGTAATAAAAATCAATTTTACTTTAACAATAATCTCCTGAGTATCCAGGATAGCACTCACACTTTCCGTTTATACATAACCCATTTTATGAGCAGTTGTTTATGCATTACTCTATATTTTGTTGACAAAATTATTCAAAATTGCTAGGACAGATAATATATCCTTTATTTTAGACAGAGACCACTTTTTAATTTTCTTCAGAACAAATAAGTGTCTCTGAGTTAAATTAAATTTGAATTTATGTATTATTTGAAATACATTTATTTTAAAGACATCTTGCTTAATCAGTATTTGAAGTATCTGAATTAATTCTTATTAAAGTACTTTCGAAACATCGACTATCATTACCATAATAATTAAAATCATTTTTGTAATTACTTTCTCTGTTAAAGCAAAATTGATTTATATCAACTACTTGATAAATCTTGCATGGTATTTAAGAATCAAAATAGTTACATTCAGCAATTCCATAATGATTATTATCACACTTTTTAATATCTTATGAACAAAAATTTTGTAAATTGCTATCTTAGAAACATAATTATTTATAAAAATCACAACCCTTTTAATAAGCTAGTGATTAATCACTTTCATTTTGTTGGTATGGGTTATTAACTAAAGGATAAAATCCTGTGTCTTTTAAAAACGCTAAATCAATTTAACCAACAAATATTCTTCCACTTAAAACTTTATCAGCACCAAGAGACTGAGGGTTTACAAAAACCTTAGAGAAGTATATGCTTTTTTCAAGCTTTTGTTTATTAAATTAAAATATAATAAATATTAATCTAAAAATAAATATTTAAGTCTTACATTAATTTCTGTTAATATTCCTTCTATGTCATTACAATTAAACATTTATCGAGATACTAATTGAATTTGATTTGTTATCAGCACATTATATGAAAACTGATATTCTTATGTTGAAATTATTTTATCTAAAGTAATTTGAACTCCTTTACTATCAACAAATCTAGCTATTAAATCTTTATTTAATCCTAGAAGATGGTAAATTTAAGAAAATAGTTCCTATGCTATTATTGATTACAAAAAAGATTGATCCTAGATGTTGTAATTTGAGAAATCTAGACTTATTATTCCTACTGAAGCTCTTTAATTATTATTGTATTAGCATATAATTACTTTCTCAGACTACTTTAATAGCTATTAATCATATTTACTAATGTAAATATGAAGGTCACTTTATGGTATTCCATTGTTATATTCAGCGGTGCTATAAACTATGCTACTGCACTTTTACTATTCTAGCTTTAAAGTGTCTGAGCTCCTCACTATTGATAAGATTTTACTTATTTCATATGATACTAATCTAAAAGCTCTCTTGACTAATTTGGTTTAATAATATGGTACATTATTGAGTATATTATCAAAATTTGCAGTTAATCTTATTTAATTTACTTAATTTAATATTCTTCCTTTCACTAAATTTTCCATTTTTTATTGATTTTGATATTAATTTAAATTCATTTAACTTTATTGAATGAATTCATTAATACTTTGATATTATGTTATTGAATAATCATTTCTAAATTACACTTGATAAATATTATCTTAATTTGAAATTTGAGATTAATCTATCTCTTAAAAGATTTCAGCACAGTCTAAATGCTTAATAAAAAGATAAAGAGCAAATATGTTTATAAAAATCACCTTATTATATTTCATATTTAATTATATTGTTAACTTTAAAAAGATTTGATTTAATATTTTTAATAAATTTCTGATATCTAATTTTTCTTTATATTTCTAATAAAAAAATATTTCTGATTAATAATGTGAATTTAAAAATATTTGAATGCATTCTTACAAAGCCCATTTATTATTTTGGTAAATCAAAGTATTTTAAATAAAGTTCATCTCTAAATAAAAAAATATTTTACTAATTAGTAAAGTTATTAATTTCTAATAAAAATTAAAATACACTTCAAAGAAATACACTTTTATTTATTTAAATTAAATTCTTCAAAGAAATAATTATTTTAAAAAGTAAAATATATTTGACATTAATATAAAAATAAAACTATTTTCTCTACATAACAAAGTTTAAAAGTACTGAATAGATCAATCAATCAATCAATCAATATTATTTTATAAAATGCATCAAATAAGTATTTTCGAGAATGTATTTTATTTACAATATCGAAAACATCTGCATGACTGTATTTACTCTATTATTAATGTAATTAAAAAATGGTATTACAACTATAGGTAGTAATAGTGTTAAAAGGCAAACTTCAAATATGAATAAAGAAATCTAAGTGTAATCAACAGTTTGCTTGAAGAGACTATTCTAATACTTTACTAAATTTTATAATTCTGTTATTGATTCTTCGAATATATAAAAAAAAATACTATCTTCTATAGGGGAGTTTTCTAAAAAGTATTTATCTATGTATGAAAATGTAGAATCGTCTTAGGGTTTGCTGCAAATTTCATACATCCCTTATCTCTTTAACATGAAAACTGAGTATGCATTTATAAGACCTTTGCTATAAGCTCCATTGTAAACTGTAGAGCATTAATCATAAGTTAATGTGTAATTCGAACTAATTTTTAGATACTGGCAAATATCTCCAGATAATATAATACTGGCAGATTTTAAAGTATTGCTATCATGAAATATTTAACCGCTTTGTATATATCCTAAATCACTGACAAACTAACTACCAAATTAATTAGCTTGAACGACATAACCTAAAAAATATTGCTATATTTATTCAGAAGGGATTAGAGTTACATAAGGGTTAGCTACCTTTGCTGAGTATATTGAAAGGGTATAGTAAACTGAATACATGAACTCCTTTAACTAATACAATTTTATTACAAAGGATTAAATTTATGTTTGCTGATCTACTTATAGATTTGTTAAGAAATAGTTGACTATTGGCTACACAGATATTGTAGCTAAAAGCAAAAAAGCATAAAATGTTATTTTTAGATTAAATTTAGGAAGTGATGATGTAGAAATGTGTTTTTTTTATTTTTTAATATTTTATTTAATTTAATGATGGCTTATATGTTCTTCCTTTTCATTTTTGTTGTCAAAAATTTTCTTTTTTTTGACAAGGTTTTCTAAAATTTTATATAACTTTTCGGACATCTCTGCAATACTTTCAGGTTCAATAGTTGCAAAATACCTCAACACTTTTTCTTACTTTCTTTGAAAAACATAATAAAATGGTATAATAAATACAGCCATAATTGCTGTAATCACGGATACTAATATTAAAGTAAGAGATGAGGATTGTTTGATATCATTATTTAATTTTTATTCTTAGCCTCCTTGCTCATTACTTACTTTAGTCAAAGAATTTTATATAGCCCCAGCATTTACCATTAGCTCAAGTTCTTTAATGAGCCCATACTAATTTTACATGAATAATGATGGAACAAAATTCATTAATACTATTAATGAGTTAAAAAAACTTGTCTAAGTAGTTATATTCTTGAAAGTAGGTGTAAGGTACACAAAATCTATTTAAGTATTAACTAGCTCTTATTTAACAAAAACTTAGTTAATATCTTAATCCATTAAATTAATAATGTTAGCCTTTTAATTAGAATATATATTTTAAATATCCTAAGCTAATTGAAGTTGTAAATCTTAAGCAGCTGGGTATTTAGAGAATGTATATTATTAAAGTGAAATTAATTAATAAATTTAATAGCAGTTTAATCCTTATAGAAGATATGTTTAGTAAATATCCTGCCAAGAAGAGAAATCAAAAGAAATCTATTAATGAGAAATTTTAGATTAAAGGTCAAAATGTGTGACAACTACTGTAATAAATATTAGCAAAAAGGAGATTATCATATAAAATGCTAACATTTGTACTTTCTTTATAGATTTCTTTTAAAGAAGCTTTTTTACCACTGTTTTTTTTAATTAGCTTAAGGCTGAACCTTGACTTTTGTTGCTATTGTTAATAGATCCCTAATCTGCAACTTTATTAACTTTTTCTGACTCACCTTCACTTTTCTCAAAATCTTTTTCGCTTTCTTCTTCAGATTAAAATTACTAGCTTTTCTATATTAAATTTATATTCATGTTACTTTTCTGGATAGAAATTTGTTTGTCTCTTCCTAATATTCTTTCATTGCTGCAAAATTTTAAAAGAATATCAGACATGCTGATCTTTTAGCTGTATCTACTTTGAGTTGGACTAAAAAGGTGTTCTAAGGTTAATTCTTTACTGTTTTTTTTTGAAACAGAAGTCAACTTTTGCTCATTTAATAAAAGGATTTCCTAAAGAGCTTCACTGCGTGGACTTGCACATAAAATTTCGCAATTTGGAGATGCTTGTGTCTACAATTAATCAATTTCTGAAATTTTCCTATGTCTATCTGTTGTTTGTAAGCAGGTTCTAAAACTGTCTTCTGGAGGATACAGTTTTTAATCAAAGCAGCTTAGACTATTTTAAAATTTATTAAAAGATGGGGTTTTATTGTTTATTTGTGTAGGGTTATCTGCATAAATTTTAGATGAATTCTATGTATCAGATATTTATGAAATCCTTGGTTTTAATTTTTATACATCTTCCTTAAGGTTGCTATGAAATTCTTCGAGATGATTTTCTGTCATGCATCCTAATTCTATCCATTATGGCTATAGCACAGTTAAAATTGCGCTTTCAATTAAATTTTAGTCTACTAATTTGTTTATAGACTTAAATTTTAACTTTAAAATTTAATAAAATGATTCTTTAGAGTAGAACTTTATGCTTATATCTAGTAAGTAGACATCATTAAAGTCATAATTAAAATATCCTTTCTTAACGTTGGATATAATTTTATCACATTTATCAATATATCTTTTTTAATAGTACTCCTTTTAAATATGAGCTGCAGGAATAAAAGCAAGTGTCTAAATTTCCATTTTTTTAATATTGCTTTTGAAAAGGTAATCTTTAATATTGGTAAGAGTTGGTATAATTTAGTGAATTTGAGTGTTTTCAACTTCTTTTAAATTTGAAAAGTAAGTTTAAAAGAGCTCTGACCATGCAGCTTTTGATATGATATCTATTCTATGTCCTTTTTGTTGAGAAACATCTACTAAGGCGAATTTATTTGTAAATTAGTTAAGTATTTTAACTTAGCCAATTAAGTTAACAGGATCTTGATATTACAATTGTTGTTACATTTAAAATGATATTTCAAATTTTATTCCAAATTTATTTTTTGCTCTTAATATTAATGGTGCCTTGTTCATTTAAAACTAAGTAAGATGCCCATTTTCTATAGATTCTCTAATAATAGAATTATGATGAATTGCAATTGATTATGGCATTTATATATTAATATTTTAACCTATTAAATCAACTTGGTCGTATCCAGTTAATTTTTTGACATTTCTTGAAACTTTTTTAATAATCCCAAGTTCATTATTCGCTAATGAAACAATCATTAAATAAGAAGATTTAAAAGCTTATTACATATCAATTCTTTTCGAGCGTTAATATTTTGCATCTAATTAAATATTTAATAATTATTTTTGAAGAAATTTCTTATCGTCTGGATCAACTTAAATTGCATTTTGATAAATGTTTTAAAGAAAAATAAATTCATTATTTTAATCATTTTCAACTTTTAACTACAAAAGTAATGATGTAATTTCACTTCTCATTTGAAGATATTAGACCCCTTCTTTTATTATTTTTTGTAAATCAAAATTATCTTTTGATATATTTTGTAAAAAGTTTAATCTTTATTTGATAACAAGTGTCATTTAGCAAATGCAATTTTCTATTTATTCTTCATATTAGAAAGCTTTTTATAAATAATTTTATTCGCTCTTGCTTTAACTTTTTTTTTAAATTATATCCTAGATATATTCTATAAGCGATTATTCTTCTATACTCAGATATTTACCTTGTTATTTTATGTATTGTTAAAGTTTTATCATGAGTTTTGGAATATTTTATTCTATTTCTAGGATATAAAAAAGTTCTCTAATTGAATTTCTTTCAATGTTTTTTTCCAAATATTTTTCTTGGGAAGCATTTTGTTGCACTTTTAAAGCTAATTTAAGATATTTTATTTGATCTTAAAGAGAGTTAAATGCATTTTGATCTTCATTATACATAAATTAACCTAAATTAATGTTTTTCAACTTGTCTAAGCTGCTATCTTTCTCTTAATTTTAGAGTTAAATTAATTTATGGTCTTTTATAGAAGTTAAAAATATTTAGGATTATTCATGCACTCTTTAGAAAATCTTATTTTCATCACCCTTTAAGCTATCAATTAAGTACCTTGTATAAAAATCAATCAACTTATCTCTTTGTAAATTATTTGCTTCACTCAAATTATTATCTAGAATAAACTAAATTTTGGTAATTATCTTTGAATAAAAGTATTCCACTGTAATTTACGCAACCTTATAGCTTAGACAAGGAATGATAACCATGGGAAACAATATTGAATAATTTACTTATACTATACTTAAAATAGCAGTTATCAAAGAGATAAATGTCACAAGTAAATTTGCAAAGAAAAATAATTTGTTGATTACTTTGCTATAGTAAAAATTATAATTGATGTAATTAAGATTGTTAAAGATCGAATAAGAAAAAGTAAATAAGCAGTAGAAGTTATTACCAACAAAACTTAAAGAAAATATAGAGGCTAAAATAAAAAGAGGTTTAAGCTAATCCCAAGAATTTCCTATTTTAGATAAGTAATCAGACTTATTGTAGTTGTAATCATTGTTACATTAAATAGCACAGAATTATGATAGTACTGCTGTTAGTACTATGTTTAGTATGCTAAATATATTCATTTAGCTAGCAGAGATAATATAAAAAGGAATAGTAAAAAATGGATTATAATTTACTATAAGTATAGATAAAAATCCTTTCTTCTATTTGTATGGCTTTATCAAATATGATATAAAATAAACTTGAATTAATAAAATTGCACATATATTAATTCCTAGAAATATTTGAGTAAGTATATTTTTATATTAGCTAGATATCAAGTGAATTGAAACATATTCAAGAAAACTGCAATTATGATCAATTTACTTCTACTTCTCAATAAATTTAGGAGAGAAAATAGCTGTAAAATGTATTGCGTGCTCTAACAAAATAGTAAGACAAGCCTATGCTAATGACCTTCTTGACTCTTTGAATAATGTCTATGAGTTTTAGATATAGAATTATTTAGCTTTTAATAAGAGATTCATTTCTTCTTTTTTATTAAAATAAATTAGGCAGATTGTTTTCTAATTATTATTTTGTTTAAATAATTATTAGATGGAAAAAATTTTTCTTTTTAATTTATTGTTCTTGAAAAATAAAGGCGACAGTTTGTTGATATAAGAAAAACACTTTAAAAATGCTAAACATATATCAAATTTAATGTTGGCTTAATAAAATTTAATAAAAATTTTAATTATAGAAGAATTTTTTATTTTATTTATGAATGAATACGTTAAGAATTAATTATATATTTTGCAAATATTTTATGCAAAATCTAATTCAATAACCAAAGATCAAATTACGTTTTTTTATGCTTTTAATTGTTGTGTTAGTATTTATAACCCTCTTATTTGCATATTTGAGATTAAGAACTTATACTCAGATCAGATAGTTTTTTAATAAAATTTCTAGAATCAAATATTTTTTAGCATTTTGCTAAAATTTATATGTTTCTATATTATTTTTTGTTATTTTTTTATTTTTCAAAATGAAATTTTAAAAAAATGCTTTTTTGTGATATAAAATAGAAAATATTACCTAATATTTTTATCAAATTTCATTTTTTTAAATATTTATTTTTAAAATATTATGGTAATATTTTAGTTATTTAGGTTCTTTTATAAAAAATTATTTTATATCATTATCGAATCCTATTTTTTAGAACCTAAAGTAAGAAGTATATTTGAACAATAAAATAACGCACAAGGGATTAGTAAAATATATAAATTAATTTATCTTTCATAATTTTAAAAAAATTTATTTAGTATTATTTTACTTATTATTTAAATAGAAATATAAGAATTTTTGAAAAAACAACTTTAGTAATTCTAAATAATAATAAATAAATATAGCATTTGAAATTTAAAATCTTTTCAATTATTTTTCATTTAAATGAATTTTTTTATTATTACAAATCTATAAAGTTAAAATTTTTTTAATAACTGAATATTATTAGTATAAAAATATTATTTTTTATTAAATATTAAAATATTGATATCAATTTAATCTAGAAAAACAGAAATTTAAAATATTTTAACAATAATATTTTGTTGAATAATTATTAAACTTATTAAAAAGAAAAAAATTATTTTTGTTTGTATATATTTAATAAAACAAAGATTTCAAAAATAGCAACAAAATACAATGTTTTGATTTAATAAGTATTAAAAGTTAAAATATTATTTTTAATTATTCCAAAATTTACATTTTCTAGATAATAGAATTTATTGAAATTAGAAGTTCAAATATAAGAAAAGGAAGGAACATTATCAGAATAGGAAACCTCTAAATGTGATAAAATAATAATTAAATAACAAGTTTTTGTAGAAAGCCAGAACTAAATAATAAACTCATATCCTTTTTATTAGAAATAAAATAGTTATTAAGAAGTTAATTAATTTTCATTTAATTTCACGAAAAGTTATCAAAATCTGATAAGAAAATCATGGAGTTTAGGCAAAATTCAAGATAAAATTATATTTAGCATAGGAATTTATTTTTTCAAAAGGTAGTATGATAATTATACTTAACAGATATCCTCATTAACTGCATTTTAGCAATTCAATATCCATTTATAGGCTTTTTTCAAATATTATATTAAATTCAATAGGAAATAAATTTAAGAAATGAGACTTTTGGGATTAGCGATTAGGAGATCACATTTGAAAAAGTACAGGAATTGGCAACTAGCATGAAATAAAATAGAAAATACCTTTTCTAAACTGTTGAATAAATTATAGAATTAGGTACATTATAAAATTGGGCATTAAAATTTGCTCAATAATCAGTGAAAGACTTTATAGATTGTGTTCATAGAAATGAATATAAAGATATAGCAAAGTACGAAGAAGAAATTTGCAATAAAGTTAATTTGCTTTCAGAAATATAAATACTATTTACAAAAGAAAGATATAAAAACTCTCCTTCCTCAGACACTGTAAGGATTTTTACGATTTTATTCTTTATAAAAGCAAGTTATGTCACAGAAAAAATCATTAAAATATAGTTTTATTGATTTAAAATTTCAAGACTTTATAGCATAAAAAATAACTTATAATTAAGATAGGTCTTAATACTATGCATATGCTCTCCACGTTACTAAAGGAATTTAGCATTTAATTTTTATAAATAGAATTGATTCATATTATAATAGTTTAAATATAAATTTATAGAATCAATCAATCATAAGAAATTTAAAAAATAAATACTTAGCAGATCTAATTTGTTAAAACTTAGATTTGCTAAAAAAATATTTTAGAAAATTAAAAATAAGTTTATTTAAATCAAATAATTTATATATTTTTTTAAATATTAGACAATCTTGCAAGAATTACTGATAAGACCCAAATATAATTTATTTGAAGTAGTAATTTATTCACATAACTGGAAAGTCAATTATATTTCTTCGAAGTATATTTACTCTCTAACCAAAAATACTAACTACTTTGAGTCTAGTGAAACTAATAAAATCTATAATCTTATCAAAAATTATTCTTTACATCAAAACATTTTCTTAAAGGTTATGAAGGAAAATAATATTTTTCTTACCTTAGGTCATTTTTTACCAGAATATTTTGATAAGGAGTAGACACTATAAACATTGAAATCCTGGAAGTTTGATCTTTAAAATTAATGGCGCTAAAAGATTAATAAGAAAGATGAGAAAGACCAAACTGATTTTATAATAAATAGCTATTTAAAATAAAGCAAGATTAAAGATATTAATAGTGAACTTATTTAAACATCAAAGTGGGAAGAAATAATAAATAAAAAATTAGCTTTAGTAAAGGATAATTTTGAAGACATTGTAAATTTAACACTAGCATTTTTTTTTACTCACTAAAGCTACTATGATGGATACGAATTTGATTATTCTAGCAATTACAATCAAGATTAGTCATATGTAATTATACATTCTATATACTCAATAAAGCCAGAAGCATTGAAAGATAAGGAGAAGTTTTTTATCGATTTCTTTATCCCAGAGATATTATCTACAAACATTAATTGTAATGGTAGCAATCATTTTCAATATTCTAAAGATTTTATGTTTGTTTAGAAATTTATTGATAATATTTTGAAGCCTTACAATAAGCTTTCAGAAATAGAGTATGTTTTTGATTTAATTGAAGGATTAAAAGTTGTCATATACAATAATGAGAACCTTTTAACAGTTTACGACATTCTAGAATAAGAAAATAATTAGAATATTGATAGCGTGTCTTAAGCTAAGTAGCAATTAGAATTTTTTGAAGAATATATAATAGATAATGCTATTAATAAAAATGATTACAATAATTTACTATTAGCCTCTTGTCTTGTTGGTAAAGAGTTTACAAAAGTAAAGATAACAAAATTGTTAATACATCTATTTGAGTTATAGACCCGCAACGAAACTTTAGATAAACTTAACATTTAATAGACTTTTAGCTACACTAGATTTGCAAATCACACCATATGTGACTAGATTTATAAAGATGTAGCTTAGTCAAAGATGGAAAACCTTGTTAATTATTTACATCTTCATTATGTTGAAAAGAGTAACATTTTTAATTTAAACACTTGCATTAAATTCAAAATAATTTAATTTTTAAATAGACTGCCCATATGGAAACTTTTTTATTAGGACGATGGGTTTCATATTTTCTTAGATAAGTGAATATTAGGCTTTTTCAATAGAAACAGCATTGAAATTAATTTAAATATACAGGAGGGTAATTTAAAATATACCCTAATTAAATAAAATAATTATTTTATTTTTAAATAAAGTATATTAATGATTAGAGCAATTCAGTATTTTCTAATTAGGGCTGTTTCTTTGAGATAATTCACAGAATAGCTCTAAGGCTCTAAAAAGAGCCTGAATATTAAAACGAATATGAAGAGTGTGGATTACTGTTTATGAGATGGTCATTTTATGTCTTCACATAGTAGTATTTTGATTAAATCACTTTTGGCTTTACCTTAGAAACAAAATTTACTGTTTATTTTGAAAAATTCTTTTAAACTGAGTTTAAATAATACTATGAAAATGACAAAAAATTGATTCTCTAATAGTATGATAAGTATAACCCTGCTAATTATAGCATATCTAGAGCCCTATAAAATTTTATGGTGTTAAAAAACAATCTCCTTGCTTAGACTCTCATTTAATTTTTTGGACATTATTACTATTATTTTAAAATAAGTATTTCATGTAAATTAATAGTTATTTCAATAGATATTTATTTTTACTTTTTTTCCTCTATTAAATATTTTTTTTAAAAAAAGAGCCAATTAAGATCACTAAGGATAACTTTTAGTTAATGATCAAATATGATTTATAAAATATCTCTCCTTTTTGTTTGATGAATAGGAATATTATCTCTCATTATTCATTTATGTCTTATTTTTCTATTAAAACCTGTGAACTTTACGATGAATCAGGAAATAAGCTAGAAAACTGCAATTACGTTAGTGCTTACTTAGAAATATTTGATTAATTCTTAAAAGAAAATATGGAAACTCTATAAAAAGCAGCAAAAAAAATAAAAAGTTTACCTTTAGAAAGAACATAAAGAAATATTCTCCAACATATTTCTTCATAGATAAAATGCGAGTAGGATTATGAAGAAATAGCTATCTGCAGAAGATTTTCTTATTTAATTTAATTTGGTTTTGGATTATTTAGCCATTTCGAAAGCTACGACTTGGCATAATGCAAGTATGTTTTTTCATAAGAGGTTGTTTGCTAGCTTGTAACTTAAATAATGAAAATTTATGATTTTAGATAATTTTGCTAGTCTATTGGTATCTAAAACTATGAATTATTGAAAAGTTGCAACTAAGAAGAATCAATTGAGTATCTGAATCTCTTTAAAAAAGGAAAATTATTTAAAATATTTTAATCAGGAACTTATAAATATAGTAAGTAATATGAAATTGATATATTCGAATAAATACCTTTTACCTACATTAAAAAACTGATTACTTATTGCTCTGAATAGCCATATTATCCAGATATTATTAATAACCTTGCTTCTAATTTAATTAGTTAATGCAATGATCCCTCCTCTTCAATTTAAAGTATATTAGAAAATGAAGACAAAATTACTTTCGAAGAATTCTTTAAGTAAAGTGCTTATTTCAATATAGTAATAAAAATAATTAACAGAAATATTAAGAGTAATACTCATTAGATTGGACTATTGGCTGATGAAGAGCTAATAGAATTAAAAAAGAAGAAAAAAAATAAAAATGATAACTAAGCAGATCATTAATCAAAGTTATTCTACATAAGTAATATTGATATCCTATTAAAAGATCAAATAGCTTATCAATAATTTGTACTTAAAATACTAAAAAAAGAAAATATATAGATTTTTATTAATTAAAGAGCGAAGGCTAATGATTTCCATAATCTCTTTATAGAATTTTTAGATAGTTTTATAACAAGCAGTTTGAGTATGGTTGGAACTCTTTTAAGCTTGGTGCATAGTTAGAATCCTAAATATATCCGCCAAACAGAAACAATAAATCTTCTAAATTAATTAATTAACAATACTTATATAATAATTATCACTTAGCTTAATAATGGAGGAGAATGGGGAAGTTACTCAACTTCTTAAGCAAGTGATTTCTTAGATTCCTTTAATAATATAATAGATAGCTACTCAAATTTAGGGTTGGATATAGATCCTTTAGTCTCAGAAGCATAAGTCTTATACTCTTAATTTGGTTAAATGATATCTGAAAATTTGTCTAGAGTTTTAAATGACACAGGTTACGAAGTTGAAGTGAATGCTATACTTAAACATGCTATTGAAATTGATTTTTCATTGCAAAAAGCATTAAAAAGATAAGAATTAAGAGAGATATGTAAAAGAGAAATTTTAGATGAAGAGTTAAAAAAATAATCTATCAAATTAGATAATGTCAGCTAGTAGGAATCTGATAATAAAGAAAATCTTTCAAGTGAAAAATAGTAAGATGTTTCAAGCTAAAAAAATGAAGAACAAGAAAAGAGTTCTATCTAAAATAATGATGAAAATCTTTCTGAAAAGAATTAAGAAATACCAACTGAAAAAATAGAACAACAAGAATAGGATAAGAAAGAAACAGGTGAATAAAATGAAAAATTAGATGAATAAACTAAAATGGAAGAAGATAAAAAGATATCTGAATAGAAAAAGAATTAAGAATTAAATGATAAAATTGAAAAAAAGCTAAAAGAAATGGAGGAAAATGAAAAGGAGAAAAACGAGAAAGAAGAGTCAGAAAAGAAAAAACAAATCCTAATAATGATGTCTAAGTAGATTGCATTATTTTTGAATGATGTTTTCTACAAAGATGCCTTGAGCTAAAATTAGTAATTTGCAATTAATAAGGACATTTAAGCTATCTTAAACCTACCTAATCCTATTAATCCTATATAAACATTTGGGTTAAATGAATTCTTTAGTAAATGCTTTACTAAATTAAATACGGTTAATAATGCTAATGTAAAATATATACACTAGCACCTTAAAAGAATGATTATTTATATTGGAAGGCATTTCGATTGCCTTAAAGATATACAATAAGACATTCCTTTCTTAAAAGCAACCGAAGAAGGTAAGAAACTCTATAGCAAAGACGAAGAAATAGATGAATATGAAGAGCTTTTATTATTTGATAGCTTTATTTAATTCTATGATAACTTATGTTACAAATTTGAAATACTCAAAAAAAACTAACGAGACTTTATCTGTTTAAATGATGTATTAGAAATTTGTTTAGATACACCTTCGATTCTAAGGCAATTTAGTCTTACTCCTTAAGAATTATAGTAATTTTATGATAAATGCTTAGACATAAGCTAATTTGTTTACGAATTAAAAATAAAATATAAAAATGAGGGTTTAGAAATAGAAATGTCCTCCTAGTACCTTTCAGTATTAGATTTATTGACTGAAGATCTCTTTAAAACTCTTAAAGCATTGAGCAACCTTGTACCCAATATTCGTTTATAAGCTCTAGAAGCACTTATTTATAATTATCTAGAATTAAATTATTACAAGAGTAATCCTTGGGAGGAAATAAAATAATCTATTTTATATTTTATAAATGTGATTTTCATAGCAAAGGGAGGTGCAAATTTTAAGCATTTTTTAAGAAAATGTATAGCTTAAGATATAATTACCCAAAAGTTTGAAATTTAATAAAAAGATTAAGCACAAAATGATTCTAAGAGCTAAGAAGTTGAAGAAAAAGATAAGAAAAATAAAAAGGAAGATATCTAGAAAAGTGACTCTGATGAAGATGATAATAATTCAATTGTATTTAATGGGCTTATAAAAAAGAAAAAAAAAGGTAAAAAAGATAGAAAAAAATCAACTTCTGATTCATCCTCCAGCGAAGAAGATGAGAGTAGCAGTTAAATAAGTAATTCCAGTAAATCTTAATCCGATGAAGATATTTCTATTTTATTTGATGCATTATCTTTAAGTGGAGATTATGAGATAGAAAATATAGATTAAGACAAATATGATAAAATACATTCTAAAAAGAACTTCGTTGAAGATGAAATAAAGGAATCTAAAAATCGTAATAAAAAATAAAAAAGATAAGATAAAGATAATGAAGAAGATGATAATAGCTCAAGTGATGAAAAAAGTAAAGTTAGTATTGATGATGATGACAAAAGTAAACATACAGAATCGGATAGTGATGGAGAAGAATAAGAGGAAGACGATGAAGAAGAAGAAAGTGAATCATAAGAAAATAGTGAAGAGTCATCTAGTTCAAGCTCATCAAGTAAAAGCAGTAGTGATGAGGATGATTAAAGCTCAAGCAGTAGTGAGGAAGAAGAAGAAGAAGATGATGATAATAGTAGTTAATCTAAATCTTAAAATGATAGCATATTTAAAAAGAAAAAACAAACTAAGAAAAAAGAAAAAGATTAAATTAAAAAACTTAATAAGTAGTAAATTATAGTGAAAAATCTTGAGAATCTAGAAAATATTAGATTCACTTTGACATAAATTTAAAATAAGATTTTAAGTAAATATTCTATAATATGTCAATGTTATTCTTAAGTGTTCTATGAAGTTATTAATGAGTTTTTTGAAGTTACAAAAATCTAAATAATTAGCCCTACTATACAAAAAGATGAAAAAGATGAAAAAAATGAAAAAAAAGATGAAAAAAGCTAATCTGGCAATGATGATAAAAATTTGTCTAAATCATCAAAATCTCATAATTAATCAATTTAGAGTGAAAAAAAAGATTTTAGCGAATTAGAAGATGAAGAAGAGAGCAAAACATAAACTAAAGAAGATAAATAAAATGTAAATAAAGATTAAGAAAGTGAAACAGAGCAAGATTAAAATGGTGATTTAATAGGATCATAAATTCTATGCTAAGAAGATAACTTATCATCAAATAGAGAGTAGGAAAATTAAGATAAATAAGAGTAAAGTGAAGAAGAGCAGAGTGAGAATAAAAGTTAAAACGCAGATACTGAAAAAGATGAGGAAAATTAAGACAATGGATAAGGGGATAATTCTGAAGATGGATCTAATGATGAAAGTAACTCTGCTAATGACTAGTAAAGTGATAAAAAAGAATAAAAATTAGATTAAGACTTAGGAGAAAATGAAGAAGAAGAAGAAGAAGAAGACTCAAAAAGTAAATCTAAGTTGACAACTCAAAGTAAGAGTAATGAAAAAATAGAAGAAAAAGAAAAAAAAGAAGATGAGCAGGAAGAATGTAAAAGTAAATCTTAGAAAGAGGATGAAGAGAAAGAAAAAAAAATTAAAAGAGTGATTATATATAAGCTAAGAAATCCAGATGAAGTGAAGAAATTATATGAAAATAGACATAAATTGGTAAAAATGAGCTAATAGCAAATAGATTTTGTATAATATATTATAAATATATTTGTTCAAAAAGTGAACAACATTAACTAAGAGTTATAAAATGTAAATGAAGTTATAAAGTTTAAATTCATTCCAAAAATAGAAAAATCAGAATGCGATTACATAGATATTGAAACAATCTAAAACTATATTATATCTCTTATATAAAACTACTAACATTTAATTCTTCCTCACTTAGATGAGTTTAAAGTAAATAACATTCAAAAAGAAAAGCATGACACTTTATATTTATTCGACCAACACAAAAGCAAGACTAATTTTATAGATTACTTGATCCATATTACTCTAATTACAAATTATTAAAGCTAAGATATATTAAATTATATAGTTTTTAGCTCATTCTAGTATAAGGATTAGGATATTAATAAGCAAATACTAAGATAAATTTTCTTAAAGATAGTATCTATACTCAAGTAAATACTTGAGCAGCCTGATTTCTTCATCAACATGAAAATTCACACATTATTTGATGGAATCCTGAACATATTTAAAAATATTTTAGAAAATGTAAATTTATTTTTAGATTTTTTGATTTTTAATTTATTAATGAATTTAAATAAATCTAGATTGAAGAAAAGAAAAAAGAAGACGGTTTACTTATTTTGAGTCTATTTTAAAAGTTTATAAATAAAGCCTAATCTATGAAATAATTAGAATAGCTCTTCTATTTAGAAATATTTAACTTATATGAAAAATCTTACAATTACATTATGACTTCTATTTATGGAGATGATTTAAACATTGAAAAAGAAACTGATTTTGTAAGTGAAAACTTTTTATAATATTTCTAGAAGGATTAAATATAAAAGTCATTAGAGTAAAGCTTTTTTGATTCAGATAAAATAGTTTCAAATATTTTAGAAGATGATTAGCACAAAAAGCTATTCGATACAGAGTGGGAATTCGAAGATGAATAATAACTTTATAAATATTAATAAGTAGATAATACATCTCAATTTAACATATTTAAAGAAGTTAAAAATAATTATTTCTTGTACATCATTATAAAAAACCAAAAAACAATTAAATTAAAAGATCCTCCTAAAAATTTTGAAAAAAATTCACCTAATTCGTTTGCTGAATATTTTGAAACTTTTAAATTGCTAACTGAAGGAAACAAAAATACAGTTTTTAGTAACTAATTTAAAAATTCTGAATAAATTAAGCACTTAAATGACATTTACAATAACACTAAAATAGAAATTAAATCAAACAATATTTATTACTACCAAATGAATAAATATCTTTTAGACTAAAGAAAAATTAAAGAAGACAATTAAATAAAAGAGTTAAATAATAAGGATTGTGATTAAAATTAAGATAAATAATCATCTAATTAAGAATAATAAGCAGTTAAAATATCAGAAATTACTTTTGTAGATGAAAATGTAGAAAAATAAATTTAAGAATAATATGAATAGGCTTTTTGCAAAATATAAGTAAAGAAGCAAATATTAAATGCTGCTCCTGATATAAAATAACCCAATTAAAAAGATATTTAGGAACCCAAAGAATAAATAGATGTGAAAGATGAAAGCAAACCTGCTACTGATTTAGATGAAAAAGATTACGTATGTCCATCTGTATATGGCTTTTAGACAAATGATCTTGAAAGATTTAACATTGATCGAAACCATTATGTCAGCTTGAGTCCTGATTAAAGATAAACTCTTTTAGAAGAAAAGCAGAAGGAATTCAAGTAATTATTTCTTAAATTTTTAAGACAACTTTAAAAATTTTTTTTCTAAAATTTATTTTATTTTACCAATAATATAAAATAATTTAAATTAATATTTAGCTATTTTAATAATTAATTATAATTTAATAAATAGTAAAAAAGAAAGAGAGAAAAAATTAAAAGTGATAAGAGAAAGAGAAAAAATGTAGCTTGAAAGTATTTTTGGAAACAAAGAAGATTATGAGAAAAACAAGAAAGACTTTTAGAAATTCCTAAAATCTAAAGAATTTAATAAAACAGTCAAGGGTTTAGAAAAAGAAGAGTAGAGACTAATCTTGCTATCTCAGGATAGTGAATACTTGAAGTTATTAGATACTTAAATGAGAAAAAAGGCTCAATAATTCTTGAAAAAGCAAAAAATCTCTAAAAAGAAAAAAAGCAAATCACAAGATAAAAATGAAGAAAAATCTTAAATTTTCAAAGGTTTGAAAAAAATTATCAAAAGCACAGACCAACACAAATAAAAAAAGAAGGAAAAACAATTAACTGAAAGGATAAATAAATCATTACAAGTTCCTTAAATTGAGGAAGATGTAGCTCTTAAAATGACACTCTGCTTAATTACTGGAGGTGATTAAAATATGTATAAAGAAACTTACTCCAATATATTGGACAGAGCTTTTATCAATCCCTTTAATTATATTAGAATACTTGGATTAATTCTGGTCATCTCTTCTAAAATTATTAAAAAATCAAAGTTTAATATCGAATGGTTAGACAAAATACTCTTCAACACACGTGATAAGTTTTTGAATTCAAAGCATTAAAACAAAGGCGATGTAAAAGAATATTTTTTTTATAGCTTATTTAAATTTTTAACTAACTAACTAACTATTATGGTAATTTTAATATTTATTTATTGTAATATTAATAGACTGAAGAAGAAAAAAATAATATTTATAGAAATATGCTCATTGAAAAGTGCACAGATTTGATACAAGAATTGTTAATCAACAAAAAATATGGTTTAATAATCCTTTAATTTGAGGAGTTTTTGTTTGGAAAAAGCTTTGATAAGTTGGAGATTATTTCAGATAAATCAACAAAGTTAAGTAAATTAAAACCTTAGGTGTTTGAGTATAACATTTTAAATGAAAACACTTTAGATTTAAATGTGACTTAATATGATAATTTAGAATTTTTAATATAATATGAAATATTTAAGAAAAATTAATCTGAGGCCTTTTCAAATATTAATGAATACATTTTAGGAGTGCTAAATTTATGTATAGATAAAAAAAAAATAGGTGTCCATAATTAAAGTAATTCTAATCAACCTTATGGCAAAGAATATATTGATTTTATTGATAACTAATCTAATCATTTGATAGAAAATGTTTTAGAATTATTCTGCTCTATCAATAATAAAATTAAATATACAAATATAAAGGTAAGTTCTATTAGTGATCAAATTAAAAATAGTATATTTAGAGAGAAGTAAAAATAAAATTCTTTAACTATTATTAATATGAAGGAGTAAATCATAATCAAAAACTATTCTATGAAAAATACAAATCCAATATTTGAAAAGATATTTTAATACATAATTTTGTATTGCAAGAATCTAGAAAACTATAGCTCCTTACATGACCTAATGAAAATAGAGCTTTCAAATTACGACAAATTTGTTAGTATATCAGATTAGCTTCTAAGCGAATATGGTGTCTAAATGAAGAAGGTAGTTGATGATGTTCTACCTGTTTTAAAATAATACAAATTATTTATCAAAAATAAACATAATAAAGAAAATTTATATGAAGAGATTTTAGACGAAGATGGAAATGATGTTCATTCGAATCTCAAAGAGCCTATAACTTCACTTTTGTCTAACATTTATTCATTTTTACAGGAATATGCTCATACTTACTACAGAAATTTAAAATTCATCATAAGTTGCATAGACAATCTTCTTGAATAAAGAATGATCCATTATTTTGAAGAATTTGAATCCAGAGTAATTTAAATATCTTTTTTTTGATATCTTTGCAACATTTTCTTAACATGAAAGAATATTTATTTACTTATCTAATTTTAAGCTAAAAATTCAAATAATTTTAGATAAAATAAATCTTTTCAAGCAAACAAAAAAAAATATTTTTAATAAAATTTTTCCATTTCAGCAAGAAATTATTTAAAAATTAATATTGTTTTACTAAAAATTTAATGTAAAAATATTATCAGAAAACTAAAAGTACAGAAAATGAAGCTTTAATATGGTGGAACGAAAGAGAATTGTTTGAAAAACAAGCACTTTATGATGAAATCAAAGTAAATTGGATGGAAGAAACTAAACCTCTATCTTAATTCTATGTTGAATTCTTTGAATTTGTGCATGTTTGCTTGAAATTATAATTAGTTAGTGAAAATAATATGCCTAATTATTATAACGACTTTGAAATTTGCCTAAAGTCTTTCTTAAGAATTTACAATACATTTTACAAAGATTCTAAATAAAAAGACGATTCTCTAGATTAGGAAGAAATTATATTAAATGAAGATGAAATCCAAATGCCAGTTCTAAAAAGAATATAAACCTTAACTCCTAATGATGTAAAATGTTTATCAAATCAAACTATCATAAACAATTTATTATAAACAGATTTTTGAAGGTGAAGATGAAATTTAGCCAAGCTTAAAAGAATTGAAGAATGTTAGGAAATATTCTACCATGCTTCATAAAAACTACAATTCTATTAAGGCAGATGATTTATATGAGGCTCTTAGGACTAAGTTTGTACCTCTCATAAATAGATACATGAACAACAGAAAAAATAATATGTGGGTAATTTTAATGTCAGAATTTAATTAAGGTAAAATGACAATAGAAAACAAAATTTGCTATGTTAAGTAATTTTAAGCTTTAAATATTTTCGTCAAGATTTAACTTATTGACAATATTAAATAGAGCAATCTCAAGAAAAGAAAACAAAAATAGATCTAATCCTGATGAATATTATGAAATGAACTGCGTCATAGATAGAGAAGAAATATGGTACTCCATTTATAAATTGCTCTCAGGCCTTCCACCTTCTAGTCTTGTTACTGAATAATTCGAAATTGTATTTAAAGATGAGAATGGTAATAATACTTTTTAAAAAAATATATAGATTTACATATTTTTTTCAATATATTAGGTGTCGATGCAGGTGGATTATCCAGAGAATTTTATACTATCGTGTTAAAAGATTTCTTAGATCCTTACAAAGGTTTCTTCTGTCCTTCATCTAATGGAATCACCACATAACCAAGCCCTAATTCAAATATAATTCCTGATCACTTACTACACTTTAAATATGCTGGTAGACTTATTGCTAAATCAATTTTAGATAGTTTTGTTTGCGAAATAGACCTTACTAGATCTTTCTTAAAACAAATATTAGGTAATTACATATTATTTAATGAGAATTTATTTTTATAAAAGTTTCTTTCTTTAGGCAAAGAATTGTACATAAATGATCTTGAAGACATAGATCCAGATCTTGCTAAAAATTTGATGTGGATATTAGATAATGATGTTTCGAATCTATACCTCGATTTCACTTACACCCATAATGACTTTGGAAAATAGTAAATTATAGAATTAAAACCAAATGGAAGCCATATCGAAGTTAATGAAGAAAATAAAAAAGAATATGTTAAACTACTCGCTTAATATAGAATGGTTAAGCAAATAGAACCTCAAATCAAAGCCTTTTAGCAAGGTTTTTATGAAGTCATTCCTTATAAAGCTATAAAGATTTTCACAGTTCGCGAGTTAGGTTTCAAACTATCTGGTGAGAAGAAAATAGATTGTAAATATTTCATTTATATAAACTAAAAACGAGATTATTTAATATATTTATTTAATTCATTAAAAGTGGAAGATTTGAAATAGAATTTGAATTACTAAACTTACACTAAAGATAGTGATTAGATTAAGTGGTTGTTTGAAATTTTAGAAGAATATAACTAAGAGTAAAGAGCTGGATTTTTGTTCTTTGTTACTGGTTCATTTAGAGTACCTTTTGGAGGTTTTTCAAACTATAAGCTCACTATTTCTAAGTTAAATGATACCTAGTCTTTACCTGTTGCTCACACTTGCTCTAAAGAAATGGGTAAATTATTAAATATAACTCTTGCTTATAATAAATTATGTTATATTAATATTTCATTTTTAAAAACGAAAAGAACTTCCATTTTACGAAAGTAAAGAAATTATGAAAGAAAAGTTTGAGATTGCTTTTACAGAGGGTGTCAAAGGTTTTTACATAGGATGATATTTAGTATTTAAATGAAACTTTTATTATTTAAATATGAATTAAGATAGTTAATTAATTACTTTTTAAATTATTAAATCTAAATAATATTTATTTAGTTTTATTTATCTGTTTTTAATTTTAAAGACTAATGAATTTTATTTATTTTGATTAATTGAATAAAGACATTAGAATATTATTCAATTAAAAAGATTCTTTCTTTACATAAAATTTACAGCAAAAATCACTTTGCTTTATTTTTTAAAACCAATAAATCAATTTTTTAGTCTAAATAATTCTAGAAAATATTTAAATAAATCAGTTAAAAATGAATTGAAATAAAACAAAATCAAATCAAAAATGATCAAATTCAATTTAATTCATAATTTTTAAAATAAAGAAAAAATATGTGTTTATTCATTTTAATAATTATGAGCTAATGAATTTGACTTAATTATTAGTTTAATGATACTTTAGCTATTTTAACTCATAAAAAAAGATTTATTGTTAATGCTAAAAATTCTAATTAAGTTAACTTTTTAAATTAAGATTATTATTATTATTATTATCAGAAAAGTAAATTATATAAATAATAACTCACTGCTCACTTGTATTCATTATTTTATAGCTTTAAATATAATATTATTATAAAGAGTAAAAAGGGATAAATAAGTTCAACCTTCTTTAATATTCATTTAATATAAAATCTTTGATATAAGCCTCAATAAATAAGTTGTATGAAAAAGAGTAATATCTCATAAAGCTAATCCTCTTCAAGTAGAATATTTGATTCTCAATTGGGAGAGGAAATGAACGATGCTATGGAGAATGTTTAAGTTGCTGTTAGGATAAGGGGCTTAAATCAAAGAGAATAAGATTCTCTCTAAACAATATGCGTTTTAAAAGTATTGTGCTTATATTTTAATTCAAAAACATCAATTTTATTTTGTAGCTTAAGAATATTATTTACTTTTACACCTTTAAAACATTGTCAAAAATATTTTTGTCTTTGAAATAATTTTATTTTATTTTATTTGATAAAAATAAGGATGACTTGATTAAAGGAAGGCTAACTATAGGCCATACTAATAATGCTATAGTTTAAGATTTGAAAGAGTTTTACTATGATTAAGTTTTTGGGCCTAATGATTCACAATAAGCACTCTTTGAAAATGTTGGAAAATAAATGGCATTAGCCTGCTTAAGCGGGTACAACGTTTGCATATTTGCATATGGATAAACAGGAGCGGGAAAAACATTTACTATGATGGGTAATGATGAAGATAAAGGTTTAATTCAAAGGATTTTAAATTTTATATTTGCTAAAATGAAAAGCAGAAAATAGGAATTTGTTATTTAAAGTCAATATTATGAAATATACATGGAGGAAATTATTGATTTATATTAACCTCAGAAAAATAAAAATGTTCGTGTTATAGAAGATTTTAATGGAGTGAGAGTGGAAAACTTGTCAACTGTTTAAATTACAAATCATTAGTAAGCAGTCGAATTAATATAAAAGGGGTAGAAAAATAGGCACATTGGCGCCACAAGAATGAATGCAGAAAGCTCAAGATCTCACTCAATATTTTCAATGACTATAAACTTAAAAGATAAAGATCCTTCAAGTGGTGTTGTGAGAGAACGATCTTCAAAGCTTCATTTCGTTGATTTAGCAGGATCTGAAAGGTAAAAGTAAACACAAGCTACTGGTTAAAGGCTTAAAGAAGCTGCATAAATCAATCAATCTCTATCAACGCTAGGTATAGTCATTCATGCACTAGCCGAAGGTAAATAACCCGCTCTTGTTTTCATCAAAATTATACAAATCCGCAACACTTTTAAAATAAAATAACTAATAAATATTATTTGGCGGGATTAAAAATTTATTCATTAGCTTAAAAAGTATTTTTTTGAATAAAAGTGATAAAATAAAGTCACTAAATTTAAACGGATAAACGATTTTTCAAAATTAATTTAAAAATTTAGTTTAAAGGAGGGTAAAAATGATAAAGTATCAGAATTTATCAGCATTTTTAAATCTTCAAAAACTATTTCAAAAATTTTTGTTCTTAAAATAAGGGTAGAAGAAGATATGTTATAGAAATTCGAAGCTTACCCATATCTTAAAGGATAGCTTGGGAGGTAATTCTAAAACTTTGATGATAGCAAATGTTAGTCCATCGTAGGATTCCTATGGAGAGACTTTAAGTACACTAAAATTTGCTGAAAGAGCTAAGTACATTAAGAATAGAGCATTAATTAATGAGAAGCCAAGTGAAAATCTTGAAAATTTGAAAAAAGAAATCCTATCACTTAAAGAAGAACTTGAACTTGCTTTTAAAAATAATAAACTTCAGCAAGAACTGATATCTAGCTACAATATTAAAAAAAATGAAATATCTGTAAAATAAATATATAAAATTGTTTTGTTTTATTTTTTTTATTTTTTTTTTTTGAATATTAAAGAATAGCCCTCTAATAAGTTAAGAAGCCTAGGCTAGTCCTTCTTTGACTGAAGAGGAAAAGTAAATGCTAATTAAAAGTGTCGATGAATTCTAGAACTGGCTGAGAGAGTTCTTAAAAGAAAGTGGATTTTTAGATTTTATTTAAGAATTAAGATAAAGAATGGGTATTAACATTAATGATATGATGTGTGTGGAGAGTGCAAGGGATGTGGATTCTTAACAATGGTCTTCTCTATTCTAAGTTCCTGTAGAAAATCTAAAAGAATATATTAAAACAATAATGGAATTTAACAAGTACACAGGAATGATAACAGGATAATATGATATAGATTTAAAGAATAAGAATGAGTAGCTAAACAGTTAGATACATTAAATAAAAGAAGAATTAATAAAAAAGGATTTGTAAATGGTTGACTGTAGAAATTCAATTATAAATGAAATGAAAGCTTAGTCGCAAATAGGGTCAGATTAGAAAGATTAGACAATTGCAGAGTTAAAGTCTATGTTAGATTAATATCAGGCAGAGAATAATTAACACCTAAACTCTATTGCTTAAATGGAAGAAGAAATTTAAAGAAAAGATGAGTCAATTAGTAATTTACACTAAAAAATAACTAATTTACTTAGCGAAATATAAAAAATTAAAAAGAAAAATAGCTATGTTGATCTGGAATAGAAGGAGATAAATGAAAATTTGCTAAAAATTAATGAATAAAATGAAATTAAATTAAAATAACTTTAAAATGAAATCGATAACTTGTAAATGTAAAACGTTTCACTTTAAGAAGAGCTCGAATCAGAATAACACAAATATTTTTTGTAAAAGGAGGAGTATGAAAGTAAATAAGAGAAAACTTCTACCTTGCACTAAACTATTTCTTATTAACTTAAGTTGATTGAAGATTTACAAAAGCAGATTGCTGAGGAAAATAAATAAATAAACCTTATTTATAAAAATTTTTCTATAGAAAAAGAGATACCAGGAGTTCCACCATATAGCAATTTATGGAAGTATATATAAAATACAGTCACTGATCTTTGTTGTGAAAAGGATCAAAAAAATAGTTTAATAGAAGAAATACAAGGAATGTGCTTGCATGAATCTTCCTTGCTCAGAGCAAAAAGTGAATAGATTCTCAAATTAAATCAAGAAAGTTAAATAAAGAGAGAAGAAGCTAAAATTTAATAAAGCAGCTTAATGTAAATACATGAAAGCTAAATCGAATAGTAAAAGCAAGAATAAAAAAAGATGCCCATAGATAACTTGTTCGAAAATATTCATATAAACAATAATTAAGTAAAAATAAATGTATAAACAGTACTTAATAAAGAGTACCTCTAGGAGTACATTTAAATTTAAAGTTAATAGCTTATTACTTGGAATATTATAGGAAAGCAGGTAAGTGATTAGACTGTAAAAGAAAACAATACAAATTTTATTGTAAGTCCTCAAGTAAGCAAGCAAGAAGAACCTAATAAAAGCAGAAATAATAAATATAATTCTAAAGAAATGCCTAAAAATAAATCTTAAAGTGAAATACGCTATGGGAGCAGTTAAAAATAATTTTAGTAATCACATAATAACCCACAGTTAAAATAACAAAAGGAGTTCAACTTAGGCGAAAAATAAAAGATTGATGCTATCTAACAGCTAATCTAAGATAACAAAGTATTATGTGAAGGACTTATTTTAAAGTTAGATGAAGCTGATAGACTTAAGTAAGAAGTAAAAACTGCAAAAGAAGAAATTTTCAAAATAAAGCAAGATTATGAAAACAACATTTAAAAGTACTAAGAAAAATTTTAGTAAAATTAGAATCAACTCAACTAGTAGCTTTCTTAAATCATTTCGTTTGATATAATTAAGCAAAACCTTGAAGAAGAAATTAATAATCTTAAAGAAGAAAATGAATATATAAAATAAGTTTTAGCTGATAACACATAAAGGTTGGAGGAGCTTACAAAGGAAAAAGATTAAGTTGAGGATTCTAGTTTTTTTTATGAACTTTAAAGCAAAAAGTTCTAAGATAGGTTGATAAGTATTTAAGCAGAAAATGATGAATAGAAGTAGTAAATTTAAGAGCAATATACTGTTTTAAACTCAAATAAAAAATAGATATAAGATCTACAAAAAGAATTGTCTAATGCTTAGTCTAAATTGATAGAATCTAATTAAAAAATAATATATCTTCAATCATCTTAGCAGTCTAATAAGAATAATTGTAATTGTTAGATTGGAAGATAATTTAGTAATTAATCTGTCAAGCAAAATTTAAATCAAAAATTTTAAACAGTTTCACCAGCTCATAAAAATACTAATGACAAGAATCAATCTAATTCTGAAATAAATAGTGAAAAGATTTGGGAATTATAAAATTCACCTTTGTATGCCAAGAAAATTAATATGGATTAAAACAATCAATAATCAGATAAATAGCAGAGTAATAATTTAAATGTAATAAAGTAAGGAAATGTCAGTGAATCGAGTGAGTTCTTCTCTGCTTATAGCTCCTTTAGCAAAGTTGAAGCATTTTCACAAAAGGCTTCTCAACCAGCGAGCTATCAAAATAGTTGCAACTAAGAACAAAATTAACTAAAAAGCAATAAATAAATAAATAATTTTAGTGAAAAAGAAAGTGTCTAAAAATAACTTAATTTTAATTTTTCAAACGATAATCATCTTTTAAACTAAAATTAATCAGCATAATTCGCAATTTTTAACAATTCAAAATAAGATTAATTACAAGAAAACACATAATTACTCCAATAGTAAAATAAAGGTTAAAATTTAAAATAAATTTTAGAGAGTAATTTAAATCAAAAATAGCCAAATATTCAACTACAAAATTAAAATTCAGAAAAAAAGTAATTAAAATAATAAATGCATGAAAACTAATAATTAATCAATAATTAATTAAATAGCTTAAATCCTATTTAATTAATAAAATAATTTGAATAATAATAAAAATTATCTTCAACTTAATCATTATCAAACAATAATATATCCAGCAATTAATCTCTATCTGACAACATAAATACAAAGAAAAAAAGATCATTCTTACAATTATTAGACTAAATTGAAGAGGATGAATCTGAAAACAAATATTGCCCAATCGAACTTATGTAAACAATGTACAATAAAGATGATAATTAGCCAGTTGATACTTAATTTCATGCTAAATAGGGGAATCAAAGTGAAGATGAAGATGATGACGATGAAGATGATATTTAAGTTATTCAAAAGATTTTTAATTTAAAAGATAATGTTAGCAAAAAGAGATTTAGTGAAAATGAAAAGTAAAAATAACCATGAAGTTAATTTAAATTTAATTTTACAATATCAAATTAATTTAATCACTTATAAAATACTTTAAATTGCATACTCTATACTATAAATATAAATTAAAAAATGTTAATTGCTCAATATATATTAATTAAATTAGAATAAGTTTTATCTCATATTTAATCAAATAAGGATACATTATTTTATTAATTTTATTAGAAATTAAAAAAAAATAAATTTTTTATTGTATGTATGTAATTTTTTATCAATTTAATCAAAGATAATTTGTTGTATTTAAAATGGTTATAAAATTATTTATTAGATTTAAATAGACATAATTATAGCAAATTCTCGATATGTATATTTGGTACCCTTATAAACTGAGCACTGGTTGAAATTGGGAAAAAAATTTTTTTTTTTCAAAATCTAAAAAAAATCTTTTTGACAATTTAAACCACACTTTTCCTATTATATAATAAAAACTACAATATTACTTTTCCTATTATATAATGAAGACTACAATATATGGAGATTTACATAAATTATTAAAATAATGTAGAAAATCATACAAAAAAAGAAATAAATATACATACAATTATTAAAGCATTCATCATAAAATTTCTATTTAAAAATCGTGTATCCTAAGAGTATCTCCAACTTTACCTCCATTTGCATGACAGATGTGAAAAGAAATTCTTGGCTCTTCTTATATATTTTACTCAAAAAAATGCACTTGATCCTGGCTTAAGCAATTTATGCTATTCTTATCAGGGTAATCAGAAACTTAAAATAGCTTTTAATCTAAACATATTTCTAACAAGAATTATTATTAAGAGGGATTTGTATATTTATCAACCAAATTTTCTCCTTTTTTGATTTAGTTAAGTTTAAACCATGATTTTTATGTCGAATATGAGAAATTTTATGTGAAAAAGGATGTTTGTGAAGATTAATTTGCTTTTGGAATAATTCCAATAACTAATAGAAAATTTGATGAAACTGAAAATACTAATTTATATTTATAATTTTTTTATAAAATTAATTTGCTAAGTAACATAATATAGTCGTTTCTAGTTAAGCGTGTCACTTAATTATGTTTTATTAATGAATTATTAGGATCATTATAGCACTAGGCTCTTATAAACTCAAAAATTTTAATTTCTTCAACTTTTAATGATTGTAATTTATCTTTTTCCATAGCTAAATTGATAGAGTAGAAAAGTTTTTCTTAATTTTGAGAAATTGCTTTATCTAATTCTTCAAATATTTTGATATTACTCACTTTTAATGGATTTGAGTTATTAACAAAAGCATTAATATTGTTAACATCAAAAAAGGTAATTGGTAAAATATCCAACTTATTTAATATACTTTGTTAGTATTCTTAAGTAATGTAATTTGATGGAATACTGAGCAATTAAAAAAGCTAAGACTTACACTTAGAGCTGTTTTATTCAATATTTTAGAAAGATTCTTTAATTTCATAAATACCTTAGCATATATACTATTCTGCAATAGCTAAAAAATTTTTTCTGATTTTTTTAGCATTCTCTAAATTTGTAACATGTTAAGCCTTTTCTTGACCATTAATAAACTCCTCTAGTTATTTAGTATTTTGTTCCTTTTTTTCCATAAGGGAATTTAGAATTTCACCAAACTTTACAGATTGCATTTCGATATCCATTTTAATAATATTTTTTATTTCTTCCTTTTAAGAAATATTGTTATATAAACAAACTAATTCGTTTCTGTAGTTTTCCATTTAATCTATTTTTATCATGATGTTTTTTTGGTAAGAATCTATCAAAGTGACTAAATCTTTCTTAAAATCTTAAAAAAATTAGATGGTATTGCTTCTCATTGATGAATAATCTGCTTTCTGTTATTGTTTTAAATGATCTTAAACCTTTTTACATAAATTCATATTATTTAATGGTGGCCAATTTATAAATATTGTTTCATCATTTGAACTTTTAATTTGCTAAGAGTAAAGTAGGTATTATCCCTAGTAGTTAAACTCTATCACGCATTGAGGGCAGACTATTACTTTTTCAGCATTTCCTTAAATATTTATAAAATATTCCTATTACTTGTCTATATGTTCACAAGTTTTACTTGACTAAGATTAATCCATATTTTATTTTTTGAGTTAATCAATTAATTATTTTAGAAAATATATTTATTGCAAGCTAATAAATTGAGTATTGATTTGTTTATTTTTATGATTTGAAAGTTATGTCCAAAAATAAAATAGAAAAAAGTAAAAAAATCTTTAAAAATAATAGCAAAGTTGATATAAATTAAGACATTTTTAAGGCTTGAAATTCAAACAAAATTTAAATATAAATTTATTAAGCGTTTTTTATATAATGGTAATGATTTTAGTTTATAATTCAATTAGATTGCTCATCTTATGGAACATTTTCTGCTACATTTTATGATTATTAAACAATATTTTATCCCTATTCGCTTTATTAATCATTGTTTTCTTCTTGATTTTTACTATTTTCGGATTAAGGTATTTCTTTCTACTCAGCATAGACTTATTCTTTTTATTATTCAACTTCACCTTCTTTAACTTCGCTTTCTTATTTATTATTTCCTTGAACTAATTACTCAAATTTATTAATGATGTTATCGATTCCTTTGAAGTCCTCCTCTTCTTCAATTTTGTTTTAATAGAAATCAACTTCTCCATTAAGCTCTTGAATTGTTTAGAAATAATTTTCATCTTAAGTATTAACCTGAGAACTAATAGATGTGATAGTGTCTCTGAATTCTTCAAAATTCTTGTCCATATCGATTTCAAAATAATCTTAACCAATAAAACTTACTTGGAATTTCTTGTCTTCGTCTTATATTTACTCAAAAACTCCTTAGTCATTTCTATTTTAAAGATATGCCCAAACATAATCTGCCTTGTATTTAAATGGCTAACCTTTAATATATTAATCTATATTTTCGACGAATTATATGATTTGCTCAACTTCTTTATTGTAATTGTCTTTATTTTCTAATACTTTTTTGCAATAGAAAACTTAATGAGTAGTTGGGGTGCTCATTGAATTATGATCTAAATGCAATATAGAAAGAGGTTATTTAAAAGCAAGTAAATCATTAGGAGGGATTGAATACATAATAGGGCATGTATATCTTATTTCTCTTTTAGTTTTTTCTTCATCTTCTAAATCTTATATTTCCTTTTCTAACTTAACCTATTCATCTGATTTTTTAGATATTATTGTAACTCTTAACAAATAAATATCCTCTTTGACCTATTTTTCTTCTAGCCCTAAAATCTTCTTTATTTTTTATCTATACTCTGGACCAGCTATTATATTTTAAACAGTGAAATAATTTTCTTCTGCAATTTTTGTGTTTTAATCTGCTTATTCAATTTAGTTATCCTCTTATTTTTAATCTATTGCTTTTTCAAGTGATACCTCTTAATCTTATTTTTCAGCTTATGGTATTTCTGTTGGCTTTTCTTCGTTCTTAGGGTAGATATAACCATCAGTTTATGCGTTTTCTGATACTATCTCGTCAGGTTAGCTTTAAAGATTAGATTTAATTTTAAATAATCCTGTTTCGTTGTCTTTTTTGATATATTAAATATCTAAGTCTTTGTTTAAGCAGTAGATAGACCCAAAAATAGCACTAATTCTGGCAAAACCTTGAGGAATATCTCCTGTTCCGTAATTTGTATATAGATATGGAAGTGCAGTGTGAACTCCACAACTCTTTATATACTTATTAAGTCTATGTAAGAAGCTTTTTGTTGTATAATCTTACTTTAAAAACTCAGGTATAGGCTCATTTGGATTAAATTCATAATTGCACAAATTATAAAGGAAAATATCTTAAACTTTTTTGCTTGAAATTCTTTCACGTAAAAAATTTATGCAAGGCTATTCTTTTAGCTAGTTGTAGAGCTTATAAGTTTCCTCATCAACTTCAAATTCTTTGTCAAACTCTTCAATTGAATTCTAATTCACTTACTTCTAAAATTATTTATTGTAAAGAGACACGCACTTGTGAAGGAATTAAAATAACTGCTTCTTTTCCATTAAACCGAATTCTTTTGACTTAAATATGTCACTCTTAGAGCAAGGGGTTTAAATGAATTTCTTAGAACTAGGCTCAAAAAAGTAAATTGAATCGATTGCTCTAAAATCCATGTACTAATCCATATTTGCTTATCTCATACAATCAACAACTAAACTATTTGAATATAAGAGCTTAGGTTATAAATCTATATTAAAATATTTGTATTGCTGAGTTTTGTTCACTATTTCTTCTACAAACTCTTAATTTCTCTTATTCCATTCTTCATTCAATTCTAAGTTGGTGAAAAACTCCTTTTTTAACTTGTTTTCCTCAACATGTTTCATTTTATCTTGCATATCTTAAACCAATTCCTTAAAGTTAAAAGTTTTTTAAGAAGAGCTGTATCCTTAATCGGCATCAACTACTAATATCTTTATTTATTAAATATATTTAATTTAAATGCGAATATATTTAAAATTTTACTTTTTTTCTATCGATCTTGGCTAAAGAAGCTGAAAATAAAGCTTCAGTCATTCCTGTACCTAAGACTAATGTATCATACTCTTTCTAATCTATTGTGTACTCTAATTTTTTCATTTTATACCTTGATTTAAAGCTTAAATTAATTTAGATATATTGTGCAAATTCTTTTCAAAAGTTTAATCAATTTATTTATTAATATTTTTTTTCTCCCTTCTTCTAATTTTAAATGATAAATAACTTTTTATTCCTGACAGTAATTTTATTTGAATTTTCTCAAATAGTTAATTAGTTCTATTAAATTCTGCTTTTAATTTTTTTTAAATATCTTTTCGCATTAAATAATTGTAGATTTGGTAAAGTACGGTCCTAATATTTTAAATTTTAATAGACAAACAAAATGTTTAATAACATTAAAAAGTATTCAATTAGTAAATAATTTAATTTTCTGTTAAAAAATAAATTAAAATATTAAATTTATTAAGAATAATTCAAAATAAATTGAAATAAAGATGTAATAAATTTAATATTAGTTTTCTCATAAGCCAACCAGTTAAAGAAATGCTTAGAGAGAAAAAAAATCCTATCTATTTTACTTAAACCTTCTTCATTTTAAAATATTTGCAGAAATGATTTATTTCAAATGAAATACTGATTCTAAATGTGATTTGATTTGTTGTATTTTTAATTTAATTAATAAAAAGTTAAAATTAAAAAATATCAGAATTATTTGAATATCTAAAATAAATTTCTGAAGGAGAACCCTAATAAACTAAAAGTTTCATATTCCTGAATAGCGGGTGAAAACAGGCTGCTGATTAAAGGGGAATTACTTAATTATGAGCTTAGTATTTAAAAATAATCATAAATCTATCTATATATTTTTGAGGTTAAACTATTCTATTACATAATATTATAAAATAAGACGACATATCATATTCTATTATTCAAATATTTTTATATTTATTCATCTTAATTTCATTATTTATTTATTGTCAAAAATTTATTTTAAAAGCAACTAATCTTTTTGATTTAAGATACTTACTCTTTATTTTCAATTCTTCTGATTTGTTGAATCTGTTACATCTTTTATAATAAATTAGAGTAAATCACTAATAAAATTAACTTGAATAATATGTTTAATTTAAAATAAATATTTTGAATTAGTAAATAAAAAAACACAACTAAAAGAAAAATAGAATAATAAATTAAATAAATGAATATTAAATTAATTTTTATTTTTAAAAATTCCAAAATCCAAAACAAATAAACTATTTTTACTCAAGTTAAAGTATCAAATTTTAGAGATTTGTGCATTATGCTAAAGCAAAACCTAAACGTGATACACCTACATCGCTAATTTAATTATAACTTTTTAAATGTTGAATAAAATTTATATTGTTAATTTGTTAGGTAGAAGGTAGAAATAAAGAAATAATATGATATATTTAGAAAAGGATTAATAAAAATCAAAGCAAAAGTTAAAAATTAACAAATGGATGTGCTAAATTAAGCTAAAAAAATAATATCTAAGCAGAATAAAAAGCTAATAAATAAATTAAAGAATTTTATTTTTTTAATTTCATTTTTTTAAAAATATCAAAAATAAACTATTTTTACTGAAGATAAAGTGTCAAATTTGATAGATTAATGCAGTTTGCTAAAGCAGAACCTAAGCCTGATACATCTTCATTACAAATATAATTGTAACTTTTTAAATATGGAGGAAAGTAATTGTAATTTATTATTTAGTTAGAAGGAAAAATGAAATATAATATGAAATAATAAGAAATTAATTTATTAATGCGTTTAAAAGAGGTAAAAAACAAGCAGAATAAAAAAGAAAAATAAATTAAATAAAAGTTTAATAAACATTTTAACTAAAAGAGTTTGTTTTTTTTAAAATTCATTTTTATACTAAAGAATATCAAAATCCAAAACAAATATACTGTTTATACCCAAAATTAAGTGTCAAATTTGAGAGATTAATGCATTTTGCTAAAACAGAAAATAAATCTTACGTACTATCATGACCAATATAATTTCCACTTTTTAAATATTGAAGAAAAGATATATAATTAATTTGTTAGTTAGAAGGAAGAATAGAAGTAAAATATGAAATAATAAATGAAATAGTTAAATTATAAAGAAAAAAAAACATAGGTAGGATAAATAGGAAAACTAAATCAAATAAAAAGCAAATAAATTAATTAAAAGAGTTTCATTGCTTTAAATTAGTTTATATATTAAATTATATCAAAATCCAACACAAATTAACTCTTTTTACTTGAGGTGAAGTGTCAAATTTGAGAGATTAGTGTATTTTACTAAAGCAGAAAATAAACCTGATGAACCTTCATTACCAATTTAATTGTAACTTTTTAAGTATTGAAGATAATATTTTTTTATAAATTAGTTTGTTATTAGGAAAAATTAAAAAAAATGAAATATTAGAAAAGAATTAATTCATAATCTATCAAATGTTAATATTGTAAAAATTAATGATTTAAATTTAGAGAAATAAAAAAACACAAGCAGAATAAAAAAGAAAAATAAACCAAATTAGGGTTAATTGATAAAATTAATTTAAATTAATTTAATTGTTTTAAATTAAAAAATATTAAAATCCAAAACAAACATAAACTATTTTTACTTAAGGCAAAGGGTCAAATTTAATAGACTAGTGCAGCTTGCTAAAGCATAACCTAATCCTGATGTACCTTAATCACCAATATAATTTTCGCTTTTTAAATATTAAAGAAAATACATAAAATTTATAAGTTATTTAGAAGGAGAAAAAAAGAAATAATAAAAATGAATTAATTAATAATTAAATCAAAAGCTGAAAATAAAAAAAATGAGTGAGTATAATAAAGAAAGAAAATCTAATCCAAAAGAAAAAATAAAAATAAGTCAAATAAAAAGCTAATTAATAAATTAGATAAAAGAGTTTTGTTGTTTTAAATTCATTTTTATATATAAATATTTCAAAATCTAAACTGTTTTTACTCAAAACAAAGTTCCAAATTTGAGAGATTAGTGCACTTTCCTAAAGCAGAACCTATGTTTAATACACCTTGGTCACAAATTTAATTTCCGCTTTTTAAATAATGAAGATAATATGTTTAATTAATAAGTTCTGCAAAAGTTGAAAGAAAAAAAAATGAATGAGTTAAATTAAGTTGAAAAAAATACAAGTGAAATCAAATAAAAAAATAAATTAAGTAATAAGCTAATATAAATTTCTAATATATTTTTATTGTTTTAAATTCATTTTTTATTTAATGATGTAAAAATCCAAAACTGATTAATAAAGAGAATATTCAAAAAAAATCAAAATTCAAAATATATAAACTGTTCTTACTCGAGATAAAGTACCAGATTTGAGAGATTAGTGCACTTTGATAAAGCAAAACCTAAGTTAGATGCACCTGCATCATCAATATAATTTTTACTTTTTATATATTGAAGAAAATATATAATTAATTAGGTTGTTTGAAGGTAAAAATGAAGAAAAAATATGAAATAATATGAAATGGATTGATTATTAATCAAAACAAAAAGTTAAAATAAAAAAAATATTTGTTTTATGAAATTTGAAGGAAATAAATATGAGAATATCTAATAAAAAAATAATTGTAAAAAACTTAAAAAATTATATAAAAAAGAATAATAATAAATTAATAAATTAAACATACTTAAGATTAATATGGAGGATTGAATGTTATTCAAGAGAAGATTTTAAAAACTTTTTTTATAAATAAAAATAAATTTAAAGATAAAAAGTAAAAAATTACATCTTCAAGATTATCGAAATATTTTTTCTATTACATCATTTTTTTTCGAAAATTTATATTCAATTAATTATAAATATATTAAAGATTAATTTAGTTTTATTTAGAGAGTCTTTAAATTAAATTAAGAAATAATTATAAGATAGATGAAATATGAATTTATAAAGTTTGCTTGTATCAAAAGGTATGATAAAATCGAAAGTATATCATTCATTATTATATCTTAATAGTACTAATTAAAATGTATAATAGAAAATATAGTCTAATTAGAGATAGGTAGGTACTTTAAATCCTCATTAATTAATTAAGACTCTATTTAATTTTATCGAAAAATATTTTTTTGTTAATAAAATTTTTATAAAATTCGTCATTATTTGATGATCTGATTTGTATTAATCACTGTAAATAAAGTATTTAAAACTTTATGTAAAATTATGAAATTAATTTATATGTGATATGATAAATATTATAAGTAAAAATATGCATCAATTTAATCTTTAAAACTTTCTTTAATGTCAAATTTTATTGTAAATAAACTAAAAAAAAATTTACATCAATAATGAAAATAGAGTAACTAATTAAAGATATATGTGACTAATTTTGATATTTTAAGATGTAATATAAATTTCTTAAATTTTATATAAAGACTCTTATATACATAATAATTTTAATTATTATAAGTAATTTATACAAATTTTATATTTGAAAGTTTATTAAAGTTAAAAATTAGTATTTTTTTTAATTTTTATTTAAGTGTTTTCAATAATTATTTAATTAAAATCTTTTTCATTTGTTATTTAAATTATCATTTTTTATTATTTTAGTTTGAGTTATCATGCCTTTAGGCAGACATTATCTTCGAAGGTACCCTTTTTTCAGGTCTTTAGTCATGTGATTATATTTATTGTCGAATAAATTCTGTGGTGGGTTATTTGTTTATTTTTCCATAATTTGGATAAGCCACTACTTTCTATTAAGAATAAACAATAGTTTTTTATTTTGTTAATTGCTTTTAATTATCATCTTAATGTTATTGGTTTTACTGTTATTCAGATTCTAATTTTTTTAAATATTTGATATTTATATTTAACTGTCTCAGTCTTTCAGCTCTCGATTCTTATTTTTCTTCAAGCCTTTACAAAGCATGGCTTTTAGGTTCATCACTATTACCAATATGATTCCTTCTGCTTGAGTGAATTTCTTAATTATTTTAATTTTCCTAGTTCTTATTTGTTGGGTATACAACATTCATGTTACTTATTTGTGATCTTGAAACTTCCGTTTTAGAAATATTTTGAATTTTTAAATCATTATTCAAAAAACTTAGGATTTTATTATTTTATACTGTGTTCTGGTTACTTTTCATTTATTTATTTTTTTACTAAATGGATAAATTGTTGTTATTATTGTTTAAATGACTAGAATTAGAGAATATGGAACTACTTGTACTTCTAAAACTTCTGTTTTAAACGTCTTCACTTTATCTTTAGTATTTTTAAAAAATATCTCCCTGATTATAAATTTAACCAATCATTTCAGTTTAATTTCCTTCAATTTTGCTTTAATTGCTATTGCTGCTAGTTTAAATTTAAAAGCTGGCTTTTTCATTCTTATAATAATATTTGTTAATTTAAGGCATAGCTTCACTTTAATCTACTTTAGGAACTTAATCGTATTAATCTCCAATAATTTCATCATTAAATGACTAGTTTATATTTTTGGTAATAGACCTCTGTCTTTAAAATAAATCTGCTTTTTTGAAATTGTCATAATAATTAATCTTTTTTTTAGAGTTGCTTCTCTCTATTTTAACAAAAAAATATTTTTTAAGAAATTCCAATAATTTGAAATTGCATTTTATCGAAAAACTTACTTAAACAAACAAAATAAAAATTTACCAAAGAACGGTTTGCTTGGGTTTAGTACCTTTTTCTGTATTACTTTTTAGCTGCTTTGCTCATTATTATTTCTGATATAAGTGTAATTTTCATATTTAGAGTTTTCTTATTTATCATTTTTCTTTCTTTCAGATTATAATTAATTATGATGACCTTAATTAGATTAAAAGTTAGGAGCTCCATATAATGAAGGTTCGGTTGAATCTCCGTGAGTAATATATCTTTAAATACTTCTGCTTTTGCTATTATAATTGTTGTTATTACTATTGTGAATAGAAGCGTTTTAGTTCCCTATTTATGGAAGCTTTACAGCGTTGTGCAGAATCTTTTCAGTTGAGCGTTAGGGACTTTAATTTATACTGACCACATTTTTAGAATGTGATCTTATCCTTACTTTTTCAGACTGAACATTTTTCTTTCTTTCATATTCCCGATTATTTAATTAATTAGAAGGTCCTTATCTAACGGAATGGAAAGAGTAATCATTATTTTAAGGAGATACAGAAGCTTCTATATCATCTAATTCGACTAAAGGTTCGTAAGAAATACGGTGAACTATTTAGTTTTTATTAATTATATTTTTTTGGTCATTTATAATTTCATCCCTTAACTTCAACTAGTCTTTCAAAAATTAAATCTGTAATTGCTTGTGGAGGCTGATTGCTTCTTGTTTCTTTTCTTTATATTAAATTTCAGTATTTTCCTTTTTTAAAAATGATTTTTAAAACTTTGACCAAAAATAGTAATAATAATAATAATTACAATGATTAGGATATTTTATTTAAAAATACTGTTCAAATAATTCTAATCACTCGAAGTCAGCTATTCTTACTAGATAATCTATTATATAATATGAATTGTATTAATAAAACATATAAATATATCTATTAATTTTCAAAACCTTATTAAATTTTTGTCTATTTTCGTATGTAGTTTGATGCTTCTTTTCTACATCCGTTTTTGACTTTTGCAAGGTGTTTATCAGCTGCTAGTTATCTTGTAATCTTTCTTTATGTTAAAAACTATCGCTTGATCCTTCTTTCAATTTTCTTTGCTCTGTTAAAAGTTTAAACTGCTCAAACTAAGCTTCTTAAAGCTTCTCATCTAATTTAAAAATCTTCCTCTTTAATTCTAATTCTTCTTTGAAGTGTTCAGCAATTTGAAGCTCAATTTGTTTCATGTTTTCTTAAGATTTTTGATCTAAATTAGAAATGGCATCTAAAGCTTCAGAAGGCAAATTCATAGCTTGAAACCAAATAAAAAATAATTGATTTTTTATCTATAATTAAAGGAAAAATACATCTGTTTTAAAGCAGTTTTTTTAAATTTTCATTTTCTCTCTTTAAACTGTCTATTAAGTGTGTGTAGTTAGAAATATGGTTATCTACATTCAAATAGTTTCTTTAAACTTGTGTTTTTATATTTTTAGCTCTATTTGCATAATTTAAAGTATTGTACGTATCTTCAAAGCTATTTATGAAAGGACTTACATTAGCAATCATTACAGTTCTACAATTTCCACCTAGTGAATCCTTTGAAACATAAGCAAAATCATTAAATATAAAGCATGAGATTAATAATCTTAAATAAATACCTTAAGTAAACGAGTTAGTTTACTTCCTCTATACTGGATAAATGGATGCTTTACACCTTTTTCAGCAGCTTCACTTAAGGCTTATATGCAATTTCCTAGAACTAAGAGACTTTAATTTATTTTTGCTCCCTCTATTAGTCTTATTCCTCTATTCTAAGTATTTGCAGCTCGTTCACTGCCTGCTAAATCGACTAAACTAAGTTTAGAGTATTATATCTCTGATTAAATTCCAGATGCTTTATCCTTAATTTGCAATTAAACTTATAGAACTGCATGAGATCTGCTTGAAACTTCATTTGCACCTGTACTTTCTATAGTCCTATGCTTATTGCCTATCTATTTTTATACAAATTTATTTAATCTATTTGAGTCTACTGAGAGTAGTAAATAAACCTTCAATAAATGGAGTATCTCGTGAGTGTTTTTGACTTCTATTTCAGTTATACCATTAACAACAACTCCTTGAGAGGGGTCTTCTCTTAAATCAAGGTTTTTATCTCTTGCTGTTAAAAGATCTTTGATTTATTCATTATATATCTCAATGTAGCTTACTCTAACAATAATATCTTTTGTTAAAGATAACTGTTGGTATTCTTAAAATAAATCATCCATGCTCCTCTCCATTATCCCAATGCTATCTGGTGTCCCTATCATTCTATTCCATATAATAAATACAATATTTTAACTTAAACAATTAATACTTTTAAGTAAGGTTTAAACAAAAATATTTTCAACATCAAGTTTCTAATATTAACTAAATAAATGTTAATTACGTATAAGTTTTACCAGCTCCTGTAGCCCCATATGCAAATACTGTAGCATTATAACCATCGAAAATACCTTTTATTAATAGTTAAGCAGAGTTTTTATACACTTCTACTTAGTCAGTTTCCTTATCAAATGCAAAATCAAAGGCGAATTGCATTTCTTTATTCCTATTTTTTCTTAATACCTAAAGACATAAAATTGAGTAAATACCAAAGTATAGCAATATGAAATTGAAGTAAATAAGTGGCAACTGAAAAAATTTTTTTAAATTACATCATCTTAATTCATTTCATAGCCAGGATCAAGTAAAACAACTACTCTATTATCTAAAATTTTTAATGTCTCATAATCACTTTTTGTTAACTCTCTTTAGTTTAAAGGTCTTGTCCTTACAACTACCTATAATAAGTAAAAGATATAAAACCTGATTATGGCTTAGTTTATTAAAAAATATCTAAAATTAGTCAACCATTATATTATTTTAGCCCGTTTTCATTTCTTCTAAAAACTGTTGATGGTCTTTATCCAAGACTACCGACTACGGGGAGTTATTCATGATATTATTTATAACCTAAGTCTATCTATAAAAATAAATATCTGTATTTGATTTATTTTCAATTCAGCTTTTTTGGAATAAATAAGTGTTAATTTTAAAAGACTTATTTTATTGATTCCTAATTTATTATATTTTAGCTTTTATTAGGATAATTAATACTTGTTAATATTTATTAAAATAACACTTATTGATTGATAAAAACTCAATAGATATATTGATTAATTTGTCCAATATTCACCAACCATTTGCTAATTATTTAACTTATCAAATTTGTAAGACAATGAAAATGTGATTAATTTAAGGAATTTATTAGAATAAATAACCTGAAATTTTTTTATTTAATAAGTATTTGAATTGATAATAAGGACTTATTGATAAGTATAATTGTAAGTATTATTTTGTTCCCACAAATTTAAAAGCAAATAATAATTTTATCAAAAATAACAAAACCTAAAAATAATTTCAATTAAAGTTTGAATGCTTTAACAAAATTAACATTTTCTAAATATTTTTAATATATTAAAACAATCAATTGCATCAAAAAGTTTTCTTAAAGCTCTTGTTTTTCAGAAAATACCCAAATTAAGAAAAAGGATGCTTTATTTCTTTCAATTAATTAATTAATTTAATCTAGTAATATTGTTTTATAAAAATTATATTTTTACATACATTTTTTTTAAAACAATGCATTTTACTTAGTATATTAGATGATAAAAATGCATTCATTCTAATATTTATTAGTTATAAGAAATGAAATTTAATTTTTCAATAACTTTTTTTAGCACATTCATAAACTTTAAATTAAACGTTTAAAATGAGAACTTTTAACTATATGAAGGGTGAGTCGATTATTATTCTTGTTATTACCATATTTATAATAGCTACCAATCAAACTTTTAAATTAAACTGTAAAGAAATAAATAAATTATTGAAAAATAGAGCAATTTAATAATTAAAATTTGCATTTTATAAATAGGAAACATTATTATTTAATAGTAGATAATATTAAGAACAAGCAAGCAATAAATATATTTTATAATTTTCTTAAAACAAATATTAAAATCTAAAAGAATGTAGAGAGATCTTGTTATACCTCTATCATTATCTATAGGAGAATAGACTCTGAGCAATGGATATGAGGAACAAAATAAAAAACACATAAATAAGTAAATATAAATTAATGGAGTTTTTAATTTATTAGTAAATTTAGTACTTCTTGGATACATAGGCTCTAAATATAAAGTTAATGAAAAGGAAAATTTGATAGGCTTAATAATTTTAGCTCTTCTACTAATCCTCAACATCATAATTTTTATTTCATACTTTTACTTTACCAATTAGCTCAAGCAAATTTAATAGGTTTACGAAATTGTATATGTTTAAGTGATTTTATATCTTGCTAAAATATTCATAAAAGAGATGGGAAATAACAATAATTTGTTTGATGGCATGGTAATAGGAGGCAGTATGTTTAATGTTATCATTGGATTTAGCTTTATGAATAAAATTATCATGAATCTCTATACAATTTTTTCAATAACTATTTACCAATTTACAACTGAGGAAAATAAATACTAAGATATGTTTTTCTTTACTTTTACAGCATTCTTCATTTTTATCAGCAGTTGCAAAGAGTATTTATAGGAAAAGCATAGAGTTAGGTTGTATACTTGCAGTAAGTAAAATAATTATGTTGGAGATTAGATTATTGCCCATACTCCTGTAGGAATATTAGCAACCAAATTTGATGATTCTTAAATGAAATTTGAGCTTATTTCTATGAATGCTAAGGCCTAGTAACTTCTACATTTGGAATCAAATTAAAATTCACTGGATAATTTTTTAAAGCAATTTGAAATTGATTCAGAATAGAGTTTTTTTAATAGGAGTGATCTTTCAAATAAATAAACTCACTCAAAAGAGTAGCTTAATAATTAGAAAAAAAAGTAAGAAAATGAGATGTCTCTTTTGATGCAATGCAAATTCTAAATGATGAAAATGCAACCAGCATATCCAAGAGACCTATCTTAAAGATTTAAAAAGAGAAACAATTCAAATGGGAAAAGTAATTTAATTAGCGGCTTTGCGGATAAGGAAACTGATGTGACAGCCAAAAATAATATTAACACTCATTCTGTCATAGCTGAAGTCAAGTAATTTAACGGATTCTATAATAGTATGTACTTAAATTTGTAAATTTCAACCTACACTATGATGGGATAAGATAAATATGCAATATTCTGTATAAATCCAGAACCATACAAAAGAGACTATTACACTTTAAAAAATAAGAACTAAAAGTATTAAAACTTTTTTTCTAATTTCTGCTCTTCATTTGAAAAAAGCTTAATTTCACAAATCAAAGACTGGAAATGTCTGTACTCTGATTTTTTATCAGTGTTTGCTCACTCTATTATATCTCCATCAAACTCATATATTTAAACAAATTTAATAAATAATTAGCAAAATTGCTAATAATAGCATTTTGGAAGACAGGCATAAACAAAAAAAACCTTAAATTTACCATAAGCAGAACAAAAGCATGTGAAGCCATTCTAAAAGAATTTACAAATTAGCGATATAGGAAATAATTAAAGCTTTAATAACAATATTTCTCATAAATAGATAAATAATACGCTAGAGGAAAATGCAGAAAATATTTTAAATAACTTAAAAGGGTCTTAATATAGTATTTTATGTTCCCCTCTTAAAGAAACAAAATAATAGTAATTTTTTCAAACCTAAGACAATAATTATCAATAAGGAAGCATGAACTTTGATTATTTCAACTTAACACAAGAAAGCATGAATAACATTCAGCCATTTTATAATTAAATATAAAACTTTGTAAATAACATTGAGTCAACTCCTGTTATTAATAATAATTTTTCTCCAAAAGCTGGAAACAATCTATTTTTAAATTAAAATAATACACTTAGTATACCTTTAAATATTTAATCTCCGAAATCCGTTAACTTTTAAAATAACAGAATCAAAAATTTAATTTTTAGGGTTAATTACAATAATCACAGGCTGATGTATGATTATTAGAATTGGAATGCTTTATATGATTTAGAATTTGGTTAGAATGTCCTTATAAATCAAAGACAAGCTGCAGAGCAGATTGATTTAGATAAGGTTATAACAAAAATAATTTCTATATTTGAGGTATTGATAATAGAAAAATAAATAAAAATCATAAAATAAATAAAAGTTTAGAGCATATAAATTACTCAGAATTCAAAAAAGGTACATATAATTCTATATAATGTCTTGCATAATGCTTTTTTATATTGCAAATACCAATCTTCAATCCAGATCACTATCTCTGATAACTAAAATTGTGCAAACATATAAATTATAAATGAGATTCATCAAGATGAAGAAAACCAGATTGCTTTCTTTCTATAAAATTAACTTTTATAAGACTCTAAAAATCTTCTCCCTAGCGTCAACTTAGACACATTAAATTAGTTTTCATAAAATTTTTAACAAGGTTCTGACTAGTAAGCAGAAAATGGAAATAGCAGTAATAATAGCATACACATAGCATTTTTAGCAAGGAAAAAAGGAGAAAGCTATGGCTTAAAGCTCTCAAAATTTTTACTTAAATCCATCGGTTAACCTGATAAATTAAAATGTGAGGTAAAAGATCAAAAATTTACAGTTAGCCTTGACATATTTTTAGATGTAAATTATCAAAGGAAAAAACAAACTAGTCTATTTTAAAGGTACAAGAAGAATTCAACTCATATAAATAACGATCCTAATCAATCTATAAATAACTAATAAAGTGATGCAAAATAAATATTTGAAACAGTTTATTACTCACCCACAGAATATTAAAAGCTTAATAATTTCAAAAAAGCTGATTAAAATATTATTTAAAACGAAGACATAACAATAAATGTCAATTCAATTGATGAATATCCAAATAAAGAGATTGTGGAATTAGATGATGCCTACAAAAAAAATGATATTAAAAGTGGTACCAATGAGGCGGATAGTAACTTAAAAAATAAAACTGAAAATCAAAAAGATAATGAATTAAGTTCATTTAACTCAGATATTTAAGATATAAGTGAGCAGTAACAATCTAATTTATAAGTAAATTTTGAATAATCATAAATCACTGCAAGCTTCAATCACTAAGCAAAGATAAAAACTCTCAAATTTTAAACAATGTAAAAAAAAATATGATAAAATATATTTATATTTATTAAAATGTAATAGAATATGAAGATAAAAATATTAAAATTTTATCTAAATATACTTTAATCAGATCTATCTATATTAAACATGCTTTTCAAAATAAATTAAAATTTTGTAGAATATATTTTATTTATTTATTTTAGGAATTTTTGTTAAATTTTAAAGCTTATTCTTTTAAATAATTAAGAATTTATATCATTTTTTATTCAAATCTATATGAGCTGAAAAACCTTCTTATTTAGCTAAGAATAATTATTTTTGAAAATATTAGAGAGTATTTATTTACTTTAAAATATTTTTTTACACTGAAAACTTAAAATTTGATTTTTAATTTAATTTTAATAAAAATTATTTATCATTATAATATTTGCCTTATTAAATTTATACTTTGTAAAATAAAAATGTAATTATAGTTTTAAGTTTATATCATTTTTTATAAAATAATAAAATATATAATTTACTGATTATTTGGATTAATTTATTTTTTAATACTGAAATAATGTAAATGTTATCTTTTTATTTAGATGTGATTCTTGTAAATTAAATCAGAAACTCGGAGATCTGTTATTAAATATATACATTTTAAAATACATTTTTTTTTTTAAAAAAGTAATAAAGATTTTTATAATCAGAATCTATTAAATAAAAGAAATTTGTTTGTTTAAATATATATATCTATTTGGATTTTCTAAATTAAAAGAACAAATTAAAAAATAATAATTTAATAAAAAAAATATAGATTTAAAAAAATGAAAAAAATTATTATTTTCTGCCTGATTTTAGCTATTATTTTCTGTAAATGTAATCTATTAAAAACAGAATATCCTAATCCTTCTAAGAACCTAATTACTTTTAAGCTAAATGACAACTTTAAAACTAACGCTACGCTAAGTTAACTTGGATAAGTTTAAATGCAAATGAATTTGTTTTCGTAGGAAACATATTTCACTTCACCTGACTGTGTTAATTGTCAAATATATGGTACTAAAGAAGATAGACCATTTATTTGTAATAAAGAAGAATACTGTGTTGAACATTTATAAGCAATAGGAGATGTTGACTAATACTTCAAGGCTAATGGATCAGTAATTGACATGAATCTTATATTAGATAGCATTGAGTTTTATTTATCAAGGGGAATCTATGTAAAGTGGATAAGTTAATAATAGTAGGGTAAAACATACCAATATCAAGGAATAGGTTTAGCATTAACTAACTGTGTCTAAAGTACTTTTTTGCGCTCTCTTTATAACTAAGCCAAGATTGAGAATTTTTCTTACTCACTTTATTATGAAGTTGATTCATATAATTTAATTGTAGGAGGATATAATCAAAGCTTATTAGCTTAGGAATTTTATAATCTCAAGTCTGTATCTGAAAGAAGAAGTGACCCTTATAGGATAGCTGATGATTTAGTTTTTGCTGATTTATATTTTAACGAATAAAATATTTTGAAAGATGCTCAAGTTTTATTAGACCCAACTATTGATGGAATAATTTTACCTCGTAAATTATTTGATTAAATGAATAATATACTATTAACTTAAAGAAAAGTTCCTGATATTTCTGCGTTCCTACCCGAATAACCAGGCATATGGTCAAGTTTGAATGCAGTTCCAAGCTTTTAAATTTAATTCAAGCTTGATGACCCCGATGCTTATTCTAAATATCTAAAAGTCAACTTTGATGCTCTAACATTTAACACCAAAAATCAAAGAGGATAATTTACACCAAGAATTTCTTTTGTCAATATAATAGATGAAAATAATTAGTTTTACAATGTTGTTAGAGTTGGTAAAATTTTATTCTAATAGATGATGTATTTCAAGTTCATACAAATTGAAGATTAAACATAAAAAACTGAGTTCAGAGGATTAGCTCCGATGATTAAAATTCAATAAAAATGAAAAAAAAACTAAATTCATATAAAATTAATTAAAAAAAGCATTGATAAAATAAAAAATAATACAAATAAATATAAATTTGTAATTAATGAATTTTTTAAATAGGAAACATTAATTTTTTTGTTTTTCTGTAGTTAACAAAAAAAATTGAAAAAAATGTTAATTCTCAATAAATTGCCATGCACTTTTTATTTTATTTAATTTAGTTTTATACTTAAAAATAAAGAGGATTAATTTTTAATTTTTTATTTATTTAGATCATCAGATTTCTTTTTATTTGTCTGATTACCTTATCAGAAAATTTAACAAAAATTAATTTGTATCCATTAATAGACAATCAGAGTTGCACCTAATTTTATGTCAATAGACCAATCAGTATATTATACTCATTATCAATAAAAAACATTTTAAAATTTATTATAAGTATAGATTTTATAATGTCACAAAAAGCTTAACCTGTTAACCGTATTTTTGCTATTAGTGGCTTATTTTTCTGTAGCTAAGAAGCTACTTATAAAAAAATTAATTAATTAATTAATTTATTGTTTTTAATTTATTTTAATATGTTTATTTGTTTACTCTTAAATTCTAAATGAATATTTTTAATTTTAATTTTATAATATAAAAAATAATCTATAAATTTGATCATAATTGTTTACTGTTTTTTTTTCCTTTTTTTATTTTATTTAATAAAGTATTAATTAATTTATATATAAATAAATTATGAAATCTATAATTTTATTGATATTTTATTTTTAAATTCATTGTATTTGCTTTCAATTGAAGTAATTTTAATTTGATTAATTAACTTGAAATAGAAATAGATAAATTTAATTAAATGTGAAGTTTCTTGTTTTTTTTATTATTAAATAATCAAGGAAAAGCAATACTTATTATTTGAATTAATTTGCTTTTTTAATTATGAAATAATATTAATTTTATCAATTTAATAAATTTTTAATTCTAAATTAATCACCAATTCGTCAAAATAAGTATTATTAAATTTGTAAATTTTAAAATGTATCATTTTATGATAAAAAATCTATAAATCTTTATAGATATATGAATCTATTTAATAAAAGAAATTTGTTTATATAGTTATCTATTTGGGTTTTCTAAATTAAAAGAAGAAAATTAATTAATTGATACATTTATCAAAAAAAATAATTTAGTCATAAAAATACAGATTTAAAAAAATGAAAAAAATTATTATTTTTAGTCTGATTTTAGCTATAATTTTTTGTAAAAGTAATCTATTATTGACTTAATATCCCAATTCATCATAGAATCTAATTACTTTTAAGCTAGATGACAACTTTAAAACTAACGCTACGCTAAATATACTTGGATAAGTTTAAATGCAAATGACTTTGTTTTCGTCGGAAACATATTTCACTTCACCAGACTGTGTTAATTGTCAAATATATGGTACTAAAAATGGAAAACCATTTATTTGTAATAAAGAAGAATATTGTAGTGAACACACCTCAACTGAAGGAGTTGTTGACTAAAATTTCAAGGCTAGAGGGTCAATCATTGACATGAATCTTATTTTAGATAGCATTGAGTTTTACTTATCATACGGAATGTATGTAAAGTGGATAAGCTAATTATAGTATAATCAAACATACTAATACCAAGGAATTGGTTTAGCATTAACTCGTGTTGTCTAAAGTTCTTTTTGGAGTTCTCTTTATAACTAAGCCAAGATTGAAAATTTCTCTTACTCACTTTATTATGCAGCTAATTCATATAACTTAACTATAGGAGGATATAATCAAAGCTTATTAACTTAGGAATTTTATAATCTCAAGTCAGTATCGGTAATGAGAAATCTCCCTTATAAGATAGCTGATGATTTAGTTCTTGCTGATTTATATTTTAACGAATAAAATATTTTGAAAGATGCTCAAATTTTATTAGACCCAACTATAGATGGAATAATTTTACCTCTTAAATTATTTGGTTAAATGAGTAATATACTTTTAACTTAAAGAAAGGTTGCTGACATTTCTCAGTTCCTACCTAGCTAGCCAGGCATATGGTCTAGTTTGAAAACAGCTCCAAGCTTTTAAATTTAATTTTAGCTTGATGACCCAGATGCTATTTCTAAATATTTAAATGTTAACTTTGATGCTTAAGCTTTTAACACCAAAAATCAAAAAGGATAATTTACTCCAAGAATTTCTTTTGTCGATATAATTGATGAAAATAATTAATTTTACAATGTTGTTAGAGTTGGTAAAATTTTATTCTAATAGATGATGTATTACAAATATGTTTAAAATGGAGTTTAATTATAAGAAAGTGAATTCAGGGGACTAGCTCCGATGATAAAAGTTAAATAGCAATGAAGGCAAAACAAATTTTATATAAAAGAAATTAAATAAAACATTCATAAAAAATGAAAATAATACAAGTATATAAATATATATATAGATTTAGTATGTATGAGTTAAAAAGAAGTAATTTTTTTTGATTTTCCTTTGTTTACAAAACTAAAATTTGAAATAGTGTTAATTATCAATCAATTGGCATGCTCTTTTTTTTTTCCTTGACTTTAATTTTGTACTTGATGGTAAAGAAGTATTGTTTTTTGTTTATTTATTTTTCTGTTCATCAAGTTTTTTTTATTCTGCTGCTTGCCTTATCAGACAGTTTTTATAAAAATTACTTGGTATATCAAGAAATATTGTATGGCTGAAAATATCTTATTTAGAGTAAGTAAAATTAAATAGTTATGTAATATTTTTATTTAATTCACTATAACAAACTAAAACAATCTAAAATTAAATTTATTTTTCAAAAATAAAATTAGAAAAAATCTAACTAATTTGTAATATTTATTATTTTAATCAAGTTAAAAAAATAAATTGTATTATTTATGGTTTATTAATTTGAAATTAAAAGGTTTTAGAGTTACAAAAATATAAAATTTATTTTTAATTGATAAAATTAGTGAAAAAAATTATTTTAATAAAAAGCATTACTACTGATGTTAAATAAAGTATCTATTTGAATTAGATAATATAAATTATTTTAATAATCCTATTTATCATTTATTTAAAAAGATATCAGTAAAAGATTTGTTTGTTTTAATTTAATAAAATCAAAATTTTAATTAATAAATAATCTTTTTTTCGGATATTAATCATTAATTTTGAATAATAAAACATAATTAAAAATTTTAGTAAGATGTAAAGGATACTTTAAAACAATTTATAGAAGCAATCTAGATTTTTATTTTAAAACAAAGTAGCTTTTTATTTTTCAAGCAACTAACTCCACTCTAAAGTTGGTCCTGCTAAAGAATTATAAAATAGAGAGCTTTTATTTTAGTGTACAAATGATATTCTTACAAAGGATACTTTCTACTAACATTTAATCTAACAATATAATGCATAAGGTGATAAATAAGTAAATAATTAAAAATAATTCAGCGCATATGCAGGATTTGATCCAACTGCTGATTCCCTCCACATGGGAAATTTGATTTCTATTCTTACAATGATCCGCCTTAGTTTATTAGGAATAAAGCCAATTCTTCTTGTAGGAGGAGCAACTGGTTTAATTGGAGATCCTTCTGGAAAAACATAAGAGAGAAATATGCTTACAAAAGAAGAAGTTTTAAGTAATGTATAGGGCATAGAAAATACCTTAAGAAAATGCACTAGCAACATATACAGTTTTCTTGAAAAAAATAAACAAAAATTAGAAATAGATTATATCCCTGCAAAAGTAATTTGTTATTGAATCTTAATTTAAGAAATAGAAATTTTTGAAAGTTTAATGTCCTCAAAAACTAAATTCAATAGATACTGATACAAACATAATAAGCAAAGTATTAATGTTTCTTTTATTAATTTAAAAGGAAGACTTATAGATAATAAATAACTACGATTTCTATAAAGATATGAACATACTTGATTTTATTAGAGATATTGGTAAAATTAAATATTCTTAAAAATTATTATGTTTATTTATTTGTTTGTTTGTTTAAACTTCTACTTACTATTTCTTAATTTTATTTTTTAAATTTTTTACCTATTTCTTTTATAGGAAAGCACTTTAGAATGGGAAATCTTTTGAATAAGGAGACTATAGCTAATAGACTTAACACTGAAGATGGACTTTCATACACAGAATTCACTTACACACTACTTTAAGGCTACGACTTTGAAAAATTGTTTTTAGATAAGGTATTTATTAAATAATTATTGACCAATATAATTATTTTCAAAATAGTATTTTCATATCAATAAATGTTTAATTTAAATAGAACTGTATAATTTAAGTTGGTGGTAGTGATTAGTGGGGTAATATAACTAGTGGAATCGAATTGATTAGAAGAAAGCATAGAGCTGAAGTTTATGGTATTACTACAAATTTAGTTTTAACTGCTTAAGGAAAGAAGTTTGGAAAAAGTGAAGGGAATGCTCTCTGGTTAGATCCTGCTAAAACTAAATCTTATGATATATTTTAATATTTGATAAATGTACCAGATTAGCTATCTATAAATTATTTGAAAATGTTTAGTTTCTTACCTTTACACTAAATAGAAGAGGTATATTTTTTATTTTTTTTATCACTATTTAAATTTTGATTTTTATTAGATTGAGAAAAAGCATATGGAAGATGCAGGAAAGAGATTAGCCTAGAATACATTAGCAGAATAGATTATCGGAATGGTATAAGGAGATAGTTAATCAGCAGAATAAGGGGCATAAACAACTGCTTAAAAATTTTTCACAACAGATTTTTCTAAATTTGTAAATAATTCATTTGAATCATGAATTTAAAAAATAAAACCAATAAACATAAAAGAGAATAAATTAAAAACTTTTTCTATTTGTATAAAAAGAATGAGAAATCTGAGTCAGAGATAATAGAATTCTTTAGCTCATTTAATGAAAAACATACTGTTGAAAGAAAGGATCTTTAAAAATACAAAAATTATATTGATATGATAGGAGATTTAAAGCTTTTAAAAAATAAAGCTGAAATTAAAAGAAATATTGAAAATGGAGGTGCTTATATTAATAATAAGAGAATAAGCTTAGTAGATTCTGATAACTTGCAAACCTTATTATCTGAAAATCTGCTTGCTAACAGATTTTTAGTTGCTAGGTTTGGAAAGAAAAATTACTACTTAATTGAAGTAAAATGAATGATATTTAAGTCTATTTACATTGTTTATTTAACATTTTTCAAATTATTGTGTATTTATTTTTTAAATTTTAATTTATTTATTTATTGATTGATTGAGTAAAAATTACTTTGAAAACCAATCTTAGTATTAAAATATTTTATTTATTTTTTCTTTAAAATAAAACTTTCATGTTTATTTATTATTTTCAGAATATTGCTTTTCTGATTTGAAGTGAATTTTTAATTTTTATTATTTTAGAAAATGTAATAATTAATGTATTTTGTATTTTTTTTATACAAAAGTAATAAATTAAGATTTTTCTCTCTCTCTGTGTTTATTTATAAGGCAAGACATTAAATAAACTATTTATTTTACAAACTTCTTTAATTTTTCAAGAATTGTAAACTACTTATTACGTCAAATTAATTAGATGCATAACTATAATAACCCTCTAGGTTAGGTGAAATCAAATTTAAGATTTCAAAAAAATGAAATATAATTTTAAGTAGTTTCATAACTAATAATTATTTTTAAATTAGGTTTTTCTTACTTTAAGTTAAAGTTATTTTTTAGGGATATATTGTATGTAAATTTTATTGATCTTACCTTATTTTTTATTTTTTAAGATTCAACTGTATAAAATGGTATGTTTTGTTCATAAATTTTTAATTAAGTTCAAATTTTGGTTAAATTATTTTTTCTTCTGTTAATAAGTGTGATAATTACAGGTATATACACTCTTAATTAATAGCACTAAAAAATTTATGGATTTTAATTTTATAAATTTAAGCTAATTAAATTTTATTTTTTCAGTACATAAAAATGAACTAAATTTTAATAAGTTAATAAAGATTAATAAAACTTATCAAGCAATAAAAATAAATTGCTTATCATAGATTGAAAAAAATAAAACTTATCATGCAATAAAAATGAATTAGTTATCATCGATTGACCATTTAATATAAAACTAATTTAAATGTTTAAAATTAATAGATTTTTCATCATTCTTAAAGATTAACTAATTAATTGATTGTTTAATTAATTAATTAACATAATATTAAATTTAAATAGTAAAATATGAAATTTTATTAAAATTTAATGTTTGATTGAATGAATGAAGAAGATAAATGGCAGGAATATTTAATTTGATAGATAAATAGATAGATTATTTTATAATATATCTTAATTAATTTCTATAATTTGATAAATATGTCGCTAAATTAAAAATAAGGAGAATAAATTAAAAAGGTATATTATATATAAATAGACTTTAGTTGTTTTTGAAAATGTATAGAAATAAAGGTAATTATTTGAGAGATCTTAACTAATAAATATTATCTCTCTATTCATAAATCGAATCATTCAATTAATTAATATACAAATAACTCTGCTCATCACAAGAGCAGACTTTATCATTTTAAATATTAGCTTGCTTTGTGTGAAGTGCTTATTACTCATGCTTATTTGTTTTTTTTATTTTTTAATTTATTTTATGTAAAATTTTTTGTATGATTAAAAGAATATTATTTAAAATGTGTATCAGCAAGGCACCTTGTTCACTACATTAATTTTCTAGTTTTTTTTTCTGTTTATAAATTGTTTTTTATTTTGAAAAGTTTTATTTATTTATGTTTTTAAACTAGATAGTTTAGATAGTTGTGTTTTTTATTAAGTGGTGTATGACTCTCATGAGACTTTAACTATTTATTTTTCTTTCTTAGTTAGTATTTTAAAATTTTTAATAAAATTAATTAATAATTATGTGCTTAGTGAGTGAGTTAACCAGTCAGTTAATAAGTAAGTAAGTTAGTTGCTTAATTGAAGAAAGGATAAAGAAAAGTAAAAGCAATTTCGCTGTGAAATTATCAGATGGTAGCCAAGTTATCTATCTGATAATTATTAAATTAATTTATTATTTATTTTAGAATTATTAATGTTATTTATTGAATTTTATTTATGATAAGGTACTCTCTGTCTTTGAAATAATATCTTTGATCACATATACATTATTAAAAAACAATAATTATCATTATCAAGTTGGTATGACATATTCATGTTATTTCAGTAATCAATTATTTCAGTTTCGTCCTTTTCACCAACCTTACTAAACTCTTATTGGCGATTGAAAAAGGTTACTACTCTAGTAAAATAATTTGGATCTAAGTAGGTAGTTGAGAAATCAGAATGTAAACTTGAAAAGGCTTCCTTAAAACTCTCTGGAAAATGTTAGTTTTTAAATTTTTTAGTTATTTTATCTTAAATTATGAGAGTTTTATCTAAAATTTAAGAATTATCTAATTTTTTTATCCTGCTTTTTAAAGAGTTTTGATTACTATTTGAACCAACAACAGGTGTTTTGCTGTTACCATTAGTTTAAGAATCATTGTCTTAGCTGTTTATTTCAAGTTTTTCATTTTCTTGCTTAAATGCACTACCAATTTTAAATTATAGCATAGGTTTAATACTGGTAGAGTTTTATAAGCTAAATACATTTCCCAGGAAAGAGTTTGATTAAGCTGGTTGCTAAAAAAGAGAAGAAGTGTTGAATTATTGAATTGCAGTTTATCCATTCTAGCTATGAGTAGATTCATTCAATTCCTCTAAGTGCTTTTCTATTTCTTCTTCTCTTTCCTTCTTTTATTTATCTTAGTAATTGCTTAGCCTAAGAAATAGGGCAGTTTGATCTTCAAAAGCGCTTTAATTCAAAGGACCTTTTTTCATTTTTTATTTATATTCTTACTCATTTTTTCTGCTTGCTTTTTTTGCTTAAATTTGCTATTTTTAATTTGACTACTCTCTTATTAATTACTATGAAGGCTAAATACCTAAAATTGGTGGTTATTAGGCTAACTTTTGCATATCTTGAAGTGTGAATTCATTTTCATTTTCTTAATCGGCATTATTATCTGGTTTAGCAACAACCGCAGAACCATTATTGCTATTGTAATTATTAATCATATTTTAGTTGAAGGTGTTACTATTTGATACAGGTGAAATTAAACCATGCTATTGATTTTCGCCTACATTTGTCTGAGCCTATAGCTAACCTATCATATTACTGTTCTAGTTAGAAGTGATTACCTCATCTTGTATCTTAGAGTATAAGGTAGTCATATTATTAGGTACCTTTTGTGGGGGCTATAATGTTTGATTTGTAGCTTGTTATTGCTATTAAGATTATCCTATTGCTTGCTACTATTATTATATATGTGTTTCAGCTTTTCCATTTAATTTTGATCTTTTCTTTTTCTTTGTTTTGCTTGGATCATTTTATAAATTTGTTTAGCTGTTGATTGTAGGTTATTCAGCATAAGTACTACTGTTGACTTATACAGAAGTAGAATGAGTTAATAAATTTAATGTGGTGTTACCGTTGATACTGTTTGCATTATTTATATTATTTGTATTATTATTATTATTATTGTTGTTGTTATTATTGATATTTGAAATATTTTAAATAGGTTCTTAAATTTATTATATCTGTTAACTAGGAATATTTATCATATTATGAACGGAATTAAGCACTTGGGGTAAGGCTGATGGATTAACTGTAGGATGGTAATGATGCTACGGTTATTGAGGAGGAACTTAATGAGCGATATTTTAAAAATTATTAGCTGCTTAATTGGACTGTAAATTTAATCCTTGAATTTAAAAAGCTGGATTTTTTATATGAATAGATTGAATTCCCAGAGCTTAAGCTGCTGCTGCTGCTGCCTACTGTGCAGATATATTATTTTGTGTTTAGAATTATTACTACTCTATTGAGCGATTCGTAGTCTCCTCAAGATTTTATTATTATTGAACATTTTGATTTACTAAACTAACTTCTTCAGGATTCTTTCTTTAAAGTTAAATTATATTGCTATTATTTGTAATTAGAATTGTTTTCCCATTATTTCCATTTAACTCTTGTTGTGCTGGTTTTTAAAAATTACTCATATCAAGTGATGATTATGGAAGAATTTAATTTGTTTAGCTTGACTATTTTCTTGGGGTAAATGAAGCTACAATAGGAGTCTGGTTGCTTTAAATATTTTAATTCTAACTAGAAACTTAGTTGCTTCTTGATGAATTTTATTTGGACATTTTACCTTCTGAAGATATCACTTGTATGTTACTGATAAGACCGCTTTCTTGAGGATTAGGTAGATTTTACATACTATATTCCTTTTATTTCTTTTATGTCTTTTTTCTCTTGCCAGCTTGATTACCCATTAGTAAGGGATTGTTTGTTGTATTGCTGTTAGGGCCATTCATGTTATTTTAAGAAATTCCATTCATTCCTTACTGAGAATTAATATTACTCATATTTGAATTACTTATAGCATTGCTTCTATCATCCTAGTTATCATACGAGCATGAATCAGAATCATCGTTTGTGACTATAATATTGTTTTATTACTAACTAGAGTATTAAACCATATTTGCTTTTTGAGCATATTATTAGTAATACAATTATTACTACTATTAATTTAAGAGTGCACCATTTTATTAAGTTGATAAAGGTAAATTCATGGTATAGTTTTCTGATTAGTTGCTTAGAACTACATTTAGATTATTTTATTAGTCAATTTATATAGCATTTACTATTCTTTCGAGACCACCAATTGATCCATTAGTTTAATATTATTACTAAACCTGAGCTAGCTATTACTATTGTTACTATAACTATTACTGCTAAAGTTGCTATTATGATTATTATTGAAATACCGAAATTTATACTTATCCATTTAATTTCGCTGAGGAAGAATTAGTGGAAGTTGAAGGTTATTAATTACTAGTTTCTTTGAGGGTAGGCTTATGGTTTTATTCATGCTCTATCGATGAGTCAGATTGAGGCGTTTTTTTTTCTTCTTGCTTTTTTACCTATTGAAAATAAGAAATATAAAAACATTAATTATAAATTAAGACATGCCTTATTAAGAATATATATAATCTATTCTAATTTGATTATATCGAAAGCCTCTCGTTACTATAAAATATAGAAAAAAAATCATGTTAAGTCAGGATTGATTGGTGAAATTTTAAACAAATTGCAAATAATTATATTTTATTTATAAAATATATTCGTATTCCCATTTCGTTTATTTTATAAATAAAGCAAATAATACTTTCACTAAATTTTCTCTAGAAAAAAAATAACAATTTTCTTATTAAATCAGAGATTTTTTTAATTAGATTTTTCTTTTTTTATCTATAACACTTTAAACTTGTTTGTTTATGCTGATATATATATATATTTATTTCTTTCTTTCTTTCATACTTAAGTGCTTTCTAATTTAATCTTAGTTATGCTGAAATAATTATTTCTTTCATATTTATTTAAGTATAATCTCATTTTTTATCTTAAGATAGTGCTTCTTGCTGAATTTACTTGCATTACATTTAATCGAAATTTATTTTCTTGCATTTTCTCTACAGATTTTTAGTAAAAAAGAGTTAACTTTTTTATGTGTGCTAATAGAAAAATCTTAAAATCAATCAGCATGTACTAAATAAAATATAAGATTTTTATGGATAGCTAGCTATTCGTTTAGTTCCATTTGTGTCATAATAAACTTATTTCTATTGCTAATAAAATGGATTGTATTGTTTAACAAACAAATCTTGAAATAACACTTGGATATTTAAAATCAGACATCCATCTAGCAGAAAAAGAAGTAATTCATCACTAAAAATCAAACAAAGTTGTTGATTCAACCGCGAATACTGCATCGAAAATCCCTTTACACTAATTTGAATGCCATAATTAACTACTTTTCCTCCTACTTTTGGCTAATTATGGAGGTTGATTGAGGATTCGATATAATGCAAATTTACAGATATGATATTTGAAAGTTAAAATAATGAGATAATCTCTAATTTTCAATTGATATGTTACCTTTTTACGACCTTTAGTACTTTACTTAAAGGGTTAACTCTCACTCAGGCTTATTTGTTATAAAATTTTTTTCATTTCTCTTTTGGAAATATTATCTTGGTTAGTAGGATTCTGAATATTTTATTTAGCTGTGTTTCTCACTTTACCTACTCCAGTTTCAGAATTTTTTAAATCGAAGCTCTGCTCATCTTGCATATTTTTCTTATTGGCAGCGTTAGAAACAGTATAACTGCTATTTTATTCTTCAGAATCCATCGAGACGTCCACATCAATCTCTTGCTCGTCAGCCATTGTTTATAAATCGTTTATATTTTATTTATAAGTAATAATGTTGCTAATGTTGTTTTGATGTCTATCAAACAATCAGGAGAAGAATGAAGTTAAAACTTAAATAAAAATGTCCAACAAGGTTTTTTTCAGTTCTTAGATGAATAAAAGTTTATTGTTTCAGTGTTTTTTGTTTTCCCACTTCAGATTTATATTAATTCTACGTTATTTACTGTATATCGATCGATAGTGTATCGTGAGATTTATATTATATTGTTTTCTATCAATATAAACTTATCAATTTATTTGCAATCTCTTCTATTCTTTTTTCCCCCTTTCTTAGGAATAATCACTTTGTTGTATTTTGTTATAATTATTAATTTCAAATGTTTTGTTTTAATTTTATTTATATTATTATTGTTAATAAACTAAAAAGAAATTTTTCTTTTTCTTTTTTTTTTTAATTAATTAATTATTTATTTATTTATATTTTTTCCTTCATATTATTTAATTTTCCATTTCCCCTTATAAATTGTATTTAGTCTAATAAATTTCAAAATTATCTAATTTTTCTCCTCAGCTTGCATGTTTGATTGCTTACTTGCTTAAGACATATTAACAATAGTTTGCTAACAACTACATATCTAAACCGTATTCATCATGTACACTCCACTCCGTCTTCTCTTCTATAATATCTTTTCAATTACTAGATTGTTTTTCTTTTCTTATTTGGCATATCCTTTTAATTATTGCATAATAATTGTAATATACTTCTAAATCTTGACTATTTAGATTAAAAGTATCTATTTTTTATCTTATCATGACTTCTTCTCTTACTTTTTTTAACTTATTTTTTTGAAAAAACTAAAGAATAAAGTTGATTTGGTACATACATTCAATTTTATTAAATGTTTTATATTATTTTGCATTCATTGTAATAGATTTTTTGTACAAATCTTGATTCTTATCTAATTAATTTTCTAGCTTTTCAACTAATATTTAGACAAAATCACATTCTGCATCGAATTGACTAGAGCAAAAACTGTAAATCTTTAATATTATAATTTGATTTTATATTCTTAGTGATTTTTACTATTATCATTTCTTGCTTCTCACTATAATTAAAAAATTTACATAGATTGATTGCTATACTTAAAAAAATAAAGCTTCGAATTTTCATCATAGCTAAAGATACTTGATGATTGTAAATAAAATAAAATAAACTGAATTCAAAGTTTTGATAAATTAAAGGCCATAATTTACATAGTTAAATCTTAATAAGATCTTCAAAAATAAAATATTTATCATAAATATGGAACAGTTAAATAGTAGTTTTTAAAATTATAATTCACTTTTTAAAAAATATTCTAAATTAAAAGGTCCTCCTACACTCATTAAAATAATTTTTAAGTGTAAAATAAAAAGATTTAAGTTTATTTATTTTCTAAAATTTTAATTCGAAATTATCAAATATTTTATGAAGTTTTTTCAAAATTATTTGAGAGGTTTGTGTAAATATTTAGAGTATAATAAATCTATTTAAATATAATGTTATTATATCTGATAGGTTTTGCTTTAATTTTATCTATTTCTAATGAACAGTTTAAATGCTTGGCATTTCAGAATTATTCAATTTTTTCATGCTATTATTATTATCTTATTGATTTAAGAGATCTTAACAATTTCATGCTAAAAATTATAATCAAATAAACAACTATTAGTTATTAATAACTTGTAAAATATTAATATGAGTTCTATTGAAGAATAAGATGAAAACATAGAAAGCTAATTTGTCGAGCTAGAAAAGTTAATTGAAAAAATAAATAATGTTGAGGGATAATAAAGATAAAATAGAATTAAAAATTGTGAACTTAAGCTGAGAAATATTTCTACTGATTTGGAAACCTTTGACTTCGAAATAAGTAATTTAGATAGACATGAAGAAGATAAATATAGAGTAAAGCATGAAAAGTACATTAAAAAGCTTAAATTGCTAAAAAATGAGTTTGAATTAAAGAAGAATGAAGGCAATGAAGCCGCCGAAAAGCTATTTGGAGATAGAAAATAAAAATATCAAGAAGATTTAGAAAAAGTTGATATTAAAAAGATGGATTGTAATTTTAGAAAAAATTAAGAACAACATATGGATAAATATCTAATATTTTTATTTTAATTAAAATAGAGGACTAGATGATTTAGTATGCAAACGATGTATAAATGGATGGTAAATCATTTTAAATTGTTTATTTTGCCTTAATATTTGTTAAATATAAATAGGTGAAAAAAGACTAAGGGAAATAGAAGGAGTTTTGGTTGAAGACATTGAAATAGCTAATTAAATCACTATCGAATTAGATAGATAAATAGATAAGCTAGATTCAATTAATTAAAATGTAATGGACACACAAAGTATGTTAAAAAGAACAGGAAAACTAATTACTTATTTTGCTAAATAAGTCTCCACAGATAAAATTCTCATGTGTCTCCTATGTACTATTGTTGTAGTAATAGTTGTACTCATTATTCTTTCTGCTACAGGAGTTGGGAATGGTAAATTTCATATTCCAGTATGAATTAGTGAGTCTTAGAAAAAAAATAAAAGTATGTCTCATCTAAAACACTCAAAGATAATAAGACATTCATAAATATAACTTTATAGATAAATTACAATCAAATAAGCTTTTAAAATAAAAGATAATATCTTTCATTTTTAAACTATACCATAATAAAACTTAATATAATAGTTAATCCAAAAAAAGCATCCATTTTTGTGTTAACAAATAGAAGATATATAAGTGTTCAACTAATATCTCGAAAATGAATTAATCATTATTTAGAAATCTATACTTTTAAATTTTTTGAATGTAACTCTTTAAAGAAGTATAAAAATACTAATCCATATTATTTATTTATTAACAAAATTAAAATGTATAGTCTAGGGATTTAAAAACATATTCAATATAATTTTATTTTCAATTCTTAAAAAATTAAATGTTTTTTTTCAAAGCTTAAAATTATGATAAAATAAAATAAATAAAATCTTATTTTCTATTTTAAAAATATCTAATAATTTAATAAAATGATCTCATTTATTATTTTATAAGGACAAAAAATCCAAATTTTTACTTTTTACTTACTGGTTAAAAAAATTTTAAATTAGAAATATTGAATTCTTTAAAGAAAATGCTTAGAATTCTAATATAAATATTTTATTGCTTCATAAAATATTTCTTTGATTATACTCATCTAATTTTACAAATATTTATATAAAACAAATCTATGTATTTCATAAATAGTTTTTCTAAATTCTATTAAAACGGAAAATTTGGATTTCAAAAAATATAAAATTGTGTATTTAATATTTATAAATTTAAGTCTTAATAACACTACTGGCTCAGAGTTTATTTTAATATTAGAAAAGACATATTAAAAATTCAAATTTATGGAGTCATTAGAAATGTTAAGTTTAGTCAGTCGTAAGAAGGCATTTATTTGAAGAACTGATTTGTTTTTTAAAAAATCCAGTATAAGTCAAAGGTATATTTTTATTAACATTTATTAAATGGTTGGAAAAGAGATTTATTGAGATTCATATTTAGATACTATACTATCAATTTGAGAATAATTTGCTAAGCCTTAAAATTGATATTTTAACATGAGGTTGCAGCTATTTTAAGTATGTTGGTTGGTTGAATATTAAAAAAGTTAAGTAAAAATATTAATCTAAAATCTATTTGTTTTCAATATAATAAAAAAAATTTAATCTTAAATAAGTTTTTAATAAATAACTCATACTAATTCATATTATAAATAAACACATACCTTATTAAACTTATACTAGAATTTTATTGCAAACAAACTTAAATACCCTATATAAAATGTATTCCTTAATTAAAAACCAAAACACTCATAATAATAATCATAATAATAAATTTACTAAGATCAGTCTCACTCCTACTTCTTCTCCTACAAAAAAATCAGTGATACAAGATGCTCTTCAAAACAAAGAAATAAATTATTTTAACTTTAATGATGATGAAAATCTCAATGATGCTATGAAGCAAAATTTAAAGGAAAAGAGATTTTTTATGACCTAGAACTTCTCTAAAGTTAAATTTTAGGCTAAGCAGTTCGAATCTAAATTTACTGGAAAAAGGGCTAAATCTGAAGCAAATATTTTGAAAGACTTGTTAAAAGAAGATTAATAAGAAAAGAAGTCTCTTAAGAAATAAGACTCATATATGTTCTTAGATATGATGCTTTAAAATAACTTTATTTAAGGAAACTTTAAAGATTATATTGTTGGATCTGCTGAAGATTAGCCCTATTTGCTCAAATAAAAATAAACAGAGTTTGCAATTAGAAATTACTCTAATGAATTACCAGTTTTGCCTAAACCAATAAGTCTGGTAGACTAGCTTTAAAAGGATAAATAAAAATCTTTCCGCAGCTAGAATTTATAGATTAACATAAATGGCTACGGATTAAGTGATATGCATGCTCCTTTTTTAGTAAAAACATTAAAACACAAGCCAGTAAAATCAGTAGAAATTGGTAATAACAATTTCAAGGTAGAAATTTTAACTTTCTAAACCTTATTTTATATATTTTAAGCTAGATGCAAAGTAAAATTTATAAATAGGACAAAGGCATAGAGATGATTTTATCTGAATTGATTAATTATGAGACCTAGTCTTTAGATTTGTCTTTTAATACCTTTACTTTTAGAATCATGGATTCGTTTTAGAATGTGCTATCTTAAGAGTATTCTCTCAAAGATCTAAATTTAGAAGGAAACAAGGTGAATAAAAAAAACTACTTATAATTATTAATTGATAAATATCAATAAATAAAATTATAATCAAAATCAATCCCAAATCCCAAGTATTTGAAAAAATTACCAATTTTTTAAATTGGTTGAAATAGATTTTTAAATTAAGGAATATTTGTTTCTTTATTTATTTATTTACTTACTTACTATCTTTCATTTAGGTATTTTAAGGTAATAAAAAATTAATTGCCAAAATAGATTAAATTTAACATAAAATAAGAAATTTTAAAATCACAAAATGCTTGTTTTAAAATTGAATAAAGCTATAAAGATTAATATTTTTTAATGAGAAATTCTCCTTGAATTAATGGTTACTGATTTTATTTTAAAATTTTTTTTAAAGTTAGGAGATGCTGCTATTGAAAAAATCTCTAAGTATGCCTTACATTTAGAAATTTTAAATGTAGCTAATAATTCGATTACTAATTAAGGTGCTATATACTTAAATAGAATGCTCGTAAATTTGTTTATTTAATTGTTTTGAGATTTATAATTTATATTCTATGAGCAGAAAGGCTAAACCAGACTAAGAGAACTCAAGCTACATTGGAATAGAATAAATGGCATTGGAGGTAAATTAATTGCTGAGGCACTTTACCACAATGACTATCTTAAGGTCTTAGATATTTCATATAATTCCATGGGAATAGGTGATCCAGAATGCTCTGTCTATTGGGCAAAAATGCTTAGTAAGGACTCAAAATGTGGTTTGATACATTTAGATTTGTCTTATAACAGGTAGCTATTTATTTTTATTTTTTTTTATAACTAATACAATTTTACTTCTAAGATTTGATGAGGTGTCTTCTAAAATTATATCAAATGAGCTAAGAAATAATAACACAATTTATGGGTTACATTACAAAGGTAATAGTGGAGAAATAGATTGTCAAGGCTTCCTAGTGAATATTAACTCTTGCGAATAAAATTCATTAAAGCAGGAATAAGAGATTCAGTCAACTTTTAGAAGGATGAAAACAGTAATTAAAATATTAGATTTTTTCATTGGTTTAATATTATAATTTTAAGTCTAATGAGATAAAAGGTAAGTTTGGAGTGATGGAGAATTGCTGGATATGTGAAGGATGGCAAGAAAAAGAGTTTCTTTGGAATCCAATTTTTTCTGGTCCTGTTGAGCTTCCTCCTGTTTTTATTCACTTTAATTTTGATGGTTACAAACCACATTAAATGAAATATATTAATTTTAACGGAAGGAAGTATTTTTCTCTTTTTTAGATGGTTCCTCCTAATACTAAAATTTTATATTTCTTTACTGCAGCAGGCAACTAACTTCATGCCAAAGATTAATAGTGGACTATTTAAGAGGCAACAATTACTATACAATTTGCTGATAAATCCAAAGAATGCTTCTTAAATAAATTAAATATTTTAAGGTCATCTGTGAGCAACTAAGTAAGATTTTAAATATTCTAATCACATATTTACAAAAATTAAAATATTTAATTTTCTTAATTTACCATGAAAAAAATAATCTTTATTATTGAAAGAACCTTCTTAAATATTAATTTTTTAAAAAACCTATTTTTATAGCTTTACGATAGCGAATATACCATGTCTATAGATTGTATCCCAAGAAAATAAGAACTAGAAGCTTTTATGCCTAAGTAGTAATTACTTAATTTCTAATGGGACATATAGAATTCAGTTTTCGAAGATCGAGTCAAGAATAGTAAAAATATTTGTTTGATTCCGAAATATTATTTAAAATTATTTTTTAAAAAGTACGAGATGATAATTTCTATAATTAATGCTTTGATTTTGATTGGAAATGGGGTGTTAGGCTAGCCAGAGTTGTTAAGGAGGTGGATTAATTGGAAAAACTAAGAGTTTATCTTAAACCTCATTACTAAAAACTTATTAAACTTTATAAATATTATGCATCATATTAGCCAAATGGTGAGTTGTGGTGTTGGAACTAATAGATTTATTAAGATTTTGTTGTTGAAGCTGGTATTGTTGATGGAAGATATTTTAAAATAAAAGATAGTCTCTTATGTTTCATTATGTCAAACAACTTAGCAGAAACTAAAACTCATCCTCAATTATTTAATGAATATCAGCTTATGTTAAATCCAGAAAATTGTTTGATTAGATATTAGATGATGGAAATATTTACTTTAATAAGTATTGATAAATATATAAAACCAGGGTTGTGTAAAACTCTAGTTGATGCAGTAGAAACATTGTTTAAGCATGGACTTGGAAGTATAATAGATAATATTCCAGACAGCTAGGAGTGGAGAGATAATAAATTATATACTGAAAAAGTAGATAGTATAATAAAATTATATTACTAGCTCTTCCAGCAGTTATTCAACAAATACAGTAAAAGAAGAGATCCTAAAGATGTGATGGGACTCTTTGATTTTAAATAATTTTTATCAGACTACAAATTCATAGATGTAATTTAATTCTGTTTATTGGTTTGCTCAAATAAAAATAATTTTATTGTTAATTTAATTAATAGCTTGATGAAAAATCTATTAACATTATATTTAACTCAAGTCTGCCTATTTAAATAGATGAATTAAACAAATAAACTCATATGCAAATGGATCTAATGTCCTTTATAGAAGCATTGGTAATTAATTTCATCATCTTTCTTCAATATTAAATTTGATTTAAAAAAATTTAAGTTTTAATTAGAAAATTAAAAATAAAATTCAACTTTGTAAAATTAATTTTGATAAATTAATAAAATATTTAGACAGAAAGTCTAAAAAAAAAAATAAATATTTTTTATAATTCTTAATTTTATTTATTATATAATTATTAAATGTTTACAATAATTATAATTTAACAAAATTATTTAGAGAAATTAACAAATTTTTAAAAAGCTTTACTTACAAGAAATGATAATTTAATAAAGAAAAATATATTTTTATTTTAAATTTAAACCTAATAAAAAAACTACTTCAATATATTTTTCATTTATCTAAACTATTTTATTGTGGAATTTAGCTAAAATTTAAATGCTGAAAATAAAAAGTAAATATTAAAAATTTTACAATTTGATTTGAGTATTCTTTAATTATTCAAAATTGATTTATTTAAAACAATTTTTTTAAATTTAAAATTTAGGCAAGAATTGCTGATTAATATAGCTTTTTACCTTATAAATAAGAGTAAGATAATTTTTGGACGAAAGAGAAATGCTAGGAAAATCCATTACATATTAAATTTGAATCTTTCATATAAAAATTGATAAAAAATTCTAACAATATTAGCTTCTAAAATGAATTTGATTATTAAGATAATAGCATGTTTTTAGAGGATTTTGAATCTATTAAACATGGAAAATAAATATTAGAAAAAACTAGAAAAATGATACAAAAAAAAGTAGTAGGAACAATATCAACTATCTTAATGATGAAAGGAAAAAAGGATAAAGAAAAAACCTACAGTCTAACTAATTAGGTTCCCTCTTCATTTAACATAGGAGCAGGGTAATAAAATTCTAAAGATTAAATAATCAACCAATAATAAAGTGGTTCATTTTTTAACATCAAGCTTAAAAATATTTCTCAAGGAATAAATTAAGATAGCAGCTCACAAAGGTTAAATACAAATGAATAAGATAATTAAGAAAAAAGTGTTTAAGATGAATCAAAATAAGATAATTAACATAAACGTAATTCAGAAGATGCTTCAATATTTAGTTCTCGTTAAAATATCGAAGTAGAATAAATAAAAGAACATCCTCCTTAAAAAAAAAGAAGCTTAATATATATTTAAACTAAAAACTTAAAAAGAGAAACAAGTTTAGGGAGCAGCAGATAACCTCCTTCACCTGCATATAGTGGAAATCAAAAATTAGAAAATAATAGCAGTATTAAGTTTAGTGCAAGAGATTTAAGTGATATAAAATCGAGTAGAAGAAGTGGTTCCAATAATAATTTAGAGACAAAGTAATAAGTAAAACATATAGAATTTGAAACACCTATCAGCAAAACTATATCATTAAATAGTACTCAAATAAATGAAAGTATCCAGAAAAAACCTGTATAGGAACCAATAATAAAAGTAAATTTTAATTCAAGAAGTAAAATATAATCGAACTCCCCTTCAACTGCCGTTTCTTCACTAACTTCCAAAAGTAATGCAACGAACAGAGTTAACTTTTTCCCTAAAAAAACAGCATACGATATAAATGAAATCAAAAAGAGTGTGTTTACATTAACTTAATCTTAATTAGATTTAAATACACCAAGTGTCTTAGTAACTCAGAATTCTTACTTACATAGCCCTATAAAAGTTATGAATTAAAATAAAAATACTATCAAAAGAAAAAGTCTTAACAAAATAATATGAAACAAAAGAATTAATTAATATATTAATAAAATTAATTATTTAGAGTTATTTAAATTAAAAAACTTTAGACAGTTGAATAAACTGCTTTAAAAACATATAAAAACTTAACAAACAAACATACTAATTAAATTATTTATCTTCTTTATTTTATTAATTTAAAATGATTCATATATATATAATAGTTAGCTAGTTCTTATAAAATCATTTTGAAAATATCCCAATCAATAAATCGGATTTTAAAAACAATAAAATATGGTTTAAGATATTATTTTAAATTGTGTGTAAAGTTAAAATTAATTTTTATTATATTTTAAGAATTATTTATAAGTAAAAAATATGTAATTACTCTGCTTAGCATTTATTTAGTATTTGATAAATTAATGGAAAAAATTATTATTGACACAAAGCAATCAATATCCACCATAAATTGATTTTGTATTTATAATTTTTGTGATAATTAATTAGGATATTATTAATAATTTTTTAGAATAAGTCATTGAATTATTTTGCTTTTAAAATTTGAAAATAAGATATTTATTTATTTAAGAAGTAACATAAATAAATTCTTATTTATTTATTTATAAACTAGAAACCTATTTGGTGAAGAGTGTAAATTAAGAATTACTTTTACTGCCTTAAATATGGATGATTCATTATCCATAAAATCTATTAATTAAAAAAATTAACATCCCCTTAAAAAGCTCTCTTTGCAAACATTTAAAAAATCTAAATAAAATCTTAATATTGATGATAAAGATGATGATGATAATAACTTAAGCAATAATAACATCTCTTTTATTCCTTTAATAAAAGAAAATAGCTTTTTAATGGGGAATAATGATGAATATAGTGAGCTCAATAGCAATAGATAGAATTTTGTTTAACGGTAAGATGACTAACTTGACTTGAAAAATGATAATTTAGAATTTTAATAAATTAATTTAAAAGAAGATTAAAAAAATAATTTAGATACATAAATGATATTAAAGGACTTAGAATTAGCTCAGGATCATAAGGAAAATAACTACCTTAATGATGAACTGAAGACAAATTATAAATAAATGGAATCAGTTTCAGAATTAAATAATTCATTTAATATCTAAAAAAAATTTGATTCCTTGTATGAAAATAATAATTAGCCTTTGTAAGTAGAACATTAAGAAGATAAAAGAGAGTAAAACAATGATTTAGAGGAAAATAATAGAACTAAAAAACTTCAAAAGAAAAGAAAAAGACATGAGGTCCTTTCTGATCCTAATTTTGAGGATCTTACTAAGCTAGATTTTGAATTCAATCATTCTTAATTAGAATAGTCTACAAATGAAAAAAAAATAAAATAAGAAGAAGAAAATCCAAATTAGAATTAAAATTTTGTAGCTTTTGATTATGAAATGTTCTAGCGATAGAAAGAGATAATTTAATTGATTACAAAGAAAAATATTTCGGTTAAAAATATAAAAATTAAAAAATTTGTTGATTTTTGTATTAGCTTTCTTCCCTTTGAAATGGGAAAAATATAGTTGGAAGGAAATATTAATTTACTTAGTGATTTTATGAAGGGAGTAATTATTCCTTATATTTTAATTCTTAATCACTATGAAACTAATAAACTACTTCCTATAATGGATAAGATTAATTAGTATAAATACAGATAATATTGTTATAATAAAAATGTTGATTTCAAATAATAATATAATATTGTTAATGACCACATTTTAATTAGGATGTGCAAAGAATTGCAATGGCGAATACTAATTTATAATTCTTTAGTTATCTTTCTACTTATATTTTTCTATATATACAGAATTGCTATTTTAATATTTAATTACAGTGATTTTTAGGAATTTAATGACGGGAATCTTAAGTATCCCTATACTGGTTTGGATAAATCTTGCATAGCTATTTAGGTTCTTTATTTAGTTTCTATCACTTTATTATTAGCTTTTAGTATAAAGGGTCTTTTGTTTTATATTAAGAAATATATTAGACTAACTTTGGTTTTCTTTGCAATTAGTTTTTTTTTTAATATTCTGGCATTCTGTTTAACATTATCTCTTTTCTAAAAGAGGCGCCCATAAAATTGGAGATTATCCAATTCTGCTTAAAATCACTAAATTGCTATTTTTAGTTTCAACACATTTAGTATTATTTTAGGAATCATAGCTACTTAGTTTACATTAATTTACTGCAAAAGAATAGAATGTTTTCTTCAAATAAGATAAACAAAGGAATTGCTTGATTTATGAATAAAGAAAAGGTCTACCTTATTAAAACTGAATTTGTAATCCTAAAATGAAAAAAATATTATAATAAAATAAACCTAAATTTAGTACAAAATTAAACTACCTTTAAAAATTTGCTATTACTAAAATAATAGTTAATTAATTAATAAAAATATTAGTGTATATTAAAAATTAATGAAATTAAAAATGATAGAATTTAATAGATACAATCAAATTAGATATTTAGAAAGGCAAGTAGAAATGATTAAAATAAATATATTCAATTTAATTAGATAGAAGCAATTAATGGAATTAAATATAAATATTGAATGAATAAATGAATTAATTTATAAATTTATAAGAATTTGTTATAAATTTTAGAAAATTAAAAAGCAAAATTAATTTAGAAAAGTTAGAAGAGTAGAATCTTTAATTAAAAATGAAATATATATCTATATCTATCTATCTCTTTATATAATTTAATGTTTTGTTTTTCTCTTTATATTTTTGTAATGAAATAAGGCGTGCAGTATAAATTTAGAGGTTGATTAAATCAAAAAAAAATAAAAATTTTTTAGTAAAAATTATAATTAAAAACTTAAAAAGATACATAAATTAATTAGTATATCCAAAAAATATAGAAAAAAAAGGAAAAGAGATGCCTCCCAAAAAAGAAGAACCCGTCAAGAAAGTTAAGTTAGGTCGTCCCGGTAATACCTTAAAAATGGGTATTGTAGGTCTTCCCAACGTTGGTAAATCTACCACTTTCAACTTGTTATCCAACCTTAACATCCCCGCTGAAAACTATCCTTTCTGCACAATTGATCCTAATCTTGCTAAGGTCTTTGTAGATGATGAAAGATTTGACAAGCTTTGCGAAATGTAAGTTTGATCATTACTTTATCAGTTTATTTAAAAAAATATAAAATAGCAATAAAGCATTGTTATGAAATTATTTTATAAATTGGTGGATTTTATTACTTAAAATATACTTATAATCACTATTTTGATTTTTTGTTAAAAATGAAAAAAAAAAAAAAAAAAATAACTCTTAAGTGAGAAATCTTTTGCTGTAAAATCAGCTATTAGATAATTTATTTTTTCAATTAACATATAGTCATAAGCCCAAGTCTAAGGTTCCCGCTACTTTGAGTATTATGGATATTGCTGGTTTAGTTCCTGGTGCCTCTAAGGGTGAAGGTTTAGGTAATGCTTTCTTAAGTCACATTAGAGAAACTGATGCTATCTACCACGTAGTTAGAGCTTTCGATGATCCTGAAATTACTCACACTGAAAACGAAGTTAATCCTGTTAGAGATATGCAAATTATTAGTGATGAATTAGTTTACAAAGATTAAGAAATCTTGGGTAAGAGATTAGAAGAAGTAAACCATAAAATTAATAGATTCAATGATAAGGATGCTAAAGAAGAAAAAGAAATTTTAGATAAAGTTGATGCCTTATTAAAGGCTAAGAAATGGGTTCGTACTGCTGATTGGAATGCTACTGAAGTTGATATTCTTAATAAATATATGTTCTTAACTTCCAAGCCTGTTGTCTATCTTGTCAATCTTTCTTCTGAAGATTACATGAGAAAGAAAAACAAATGGCTCGTTAAGATCAAGGAATGGATTACTACTAACTGCCCTGGTGAAATTATTCCTTACTCTGCTGACCACGAAAAGCAAATTCTCGAAGGAAAGCAAGATTGTAAATAAATTATTTCAAAATTAAGTTTTACATTTATTTATAGGTTAGATGAGTTATATTTAAATTAATGACCATAATATATTTTTGATAATAAATTGGAAACGACTGATTTAATACTTTTTTAAAAATAAAAAAAAAAGCTAAGACTTCTATGATGAGCAGAATTATTAAAACTGGTTACAAAGTTTTAGACTTGATTTACTTCTTTACAGCTGGTCCCGATGAGGTTAGAGCTTGGACTGTCCGTGCTGAATCTAGAGCTCCTTAAGCTGCTGGTGTTATCCACACTGATTTCGAAAAGGGTTTCATTTGTGCTGAAATCATGAAATACGATGATTTCATTGCTGCTGGCTCTGAAAATGCAGTTAAGGCTGAAGGTAAATACTACTAAAAGGGAAAAGAATATGTTGTTCAAGATGGTGATATTATTTTCTTCAAATTCAATGTTTCCAAGGATGGTAAGAAAAAGTGATAGCAGATATAAAACATAATTAAAGCAAATATATATTATTAAATATCTATTTAATAGCTATACATAAATAAATACATAAATCTTAATAGTATAGATACATGTTTTTTATAATTACTGCAAATAATAATATTGATGATTATTTTTGCTATTTGCACTAAATAAATTAGAAAAACCCTTTAAGATTTTATTTAAAAATTATTAAAAATTTCAATGAGCATTGCTTTTATGATTTTATATTAAAATCAATTCATTTAGATTAGAATTGAAACATTAAATAAATAGATTTATTTTTGTTTGATTTCCTATAAAAATGATTTTAGAATTAACTGTCCGCATCTATGAAATTTGTTTATTTATTTTTTAAAATTTTAGCAAATAAACAATATTCTGAAAATCATTAAAATTAATTTAACAATCTTAAGCATTTTATTGATAATTTTACAAGTAAAAGCATATAATTAAATAATTTAGTTTTAATAAGCTTAATTTTACAATTTAAAAAAAGCAATGAGAATTTTAAATAAATGAAGTATTTTATTAAATAAATTTGATTAAGATAAAATAAAAGCAAGAATAATATACCACATCAAAAACTATTAATTTGGTATATAAAATCTGTTTATATAGAAATTAATTAATTTAAAATTGATCTAATTATCTAAAAAATATTTAATTTTATATTTTATTTACTAATAATAATTAAAAAATAAGAAATACATAATTTATTTCAATTTTATGAATCTTTATTTAGTTGGTTAGTTTTTTTTTTTCAGATTTATCTATTTTAGGCTTCCAATATAACTCCTTTGTAATATGTTTCATAACTTTTGATTAATTTAATAGTATTTCTTTAATTGTATTGATATAAAACATGTTATGGTTTTTAAAAAAAACTCATTGAATAACCTTAAAATCTTTAAAAATCATTATTTTTTTTACTCTTTTCTTCATCAAGCTTGTCTGAACTAAAGTGTTAATTAAACTTTTATGGGTATTAAGTTTAAATAAGATTTAAGGCGAACATGCCTACAAGCTATTGTCTATAGTCAGCTCCACCTCTGTTGGTTCTCAAAAAATAACCTGAAAGCAGGGTTGTTAAAACATAGTATGCTATGATACCAGGAAAACAATAAACAAGTATGAGAGCAAACGAAACTAAAATCATGACAGCAAAAAATAAAACAGCTATTATAAACAAAATAATTGGAATAATTACTAAGCATCTAACATCATCACTTTCATATGTTACTTCTTTTCTACCACTAGAATAAGTAGTTGTTACTTTGTAGTAGTTAACTTCTTATGATAAAATCTTAATTCCACATTGTTGCAAACTAATTAAAATAGCACCTGGCATAGTAATGAGTATTAAGTAGGGATAAAGCATTAATTTATCGTAGCTTGAGCCTTTGCAAAATTCTATCAAAAAAACAATGAAAAAAAAGTTAAAAAGAGCATAAAAAAGAGCAGCAGTGTAAATTATATCTGCGCCAAATAAATAGATTCCAAATCTCAAATTTGCACACTCCTCATAAACAACAGCTGTGATCGGTGATAATGGAATCACAAAAGAATAATCACACACCAAATTAAGATAGTCTAAAAAGGAACTATCAAATTTTTATGAGCTAGAAATGAATCCTTGTTTGTATACCGCTATAAATGTTTGTGATAATTTATAGATATATATTGATTTGAATAATAGCATTATTATTCCACAAAGAAATACGAACTTATCTTTTTCATTAATAATAGATATTACATCTTCATTTTAAACTGCTGTGCATGGGTAATTAGTATGAGAAACTGGTGATGATTTTGCTTTAAAATAGTAATCTCCTCCATCTTTTTCAACTTCATATTCAGGTCTACGTGAATAAAACCCTAAGGAAATTATAATATATAACCAGATCATCACTTATAGCAATAACTTGAAACCTAATAAGAAAATATACCATTTAGATACTTTGAAACTTAAACTTTTGAAATTAAATATGAGAATGATCCATCATCAAACTCTAAAGGTTTTTCCTACTAATTTAAATTTTAAACCGTATTTAAATGGGTTTAAGTTACAGGCTCAGTTTTTAAAGAAATTTATTGCTACATTAGAGGGTAATTAGATGGGGCAGATGACTAGTTATAGTTAAGAGAAGGTTATGCTAAAATTTGAGGATTAGCAGGCTGAGCATAGAATTACTGCTAAGGAGGTTGATTCTATGTAGGTTACTAGATATAATAGATTTTTCTAATTATTTTTTATTATGTCTAAGGTATTTAGCCTTAAGGTAGCTCACCAGGAGGAGCATTTGTTGTCTGAGAATTAGGAATATAATACATCAGAGAGAGATGGTTACTAAGGAGATAACTTTATTTCTTACTTTTGTTTTATTTGTATTAATAATTAATTAATTTTTGATAGTAAATTTAGCATTTAGTGAACTTAAAATATGAATAATTTGTGATTTTAACTCATATTTTTATCACATAAAATTCTTCAAAATTATATTTTCTACCAAACAAACTTAAAGCCTCTTAAAAATTTATATCTCACTGCTCACTGTATTTTGAAATTAATTTTAAGAGAAAATTAAATATTTATAAAAAAAGATAATTTAGTTTGGATATATTTTTAATTTATAGAACCATTAGCATCCATAAATTTATTAATTTGATTGAAAATTTGAAAAAAATATATAATTTTATCAAGTCAATCTATCAATTCTTACTTTAACTTTTTTAAAATATCTTTCATAAACAAAAATCAAAATTGCTATTTTATTAAATATTGATATATGATAGATTGAGCTTCAAAAGTAGTGGAGATTAATTGATTAATACAAAAGTTATTAGCTCAAATGTGAGTTTTATATTTTTACTTTTATTTTAGCTTATTTCTGATAGAATTTTTTTTATTTAAAGCAAAGCTCTTCCTCCCAAATATTAATAATATCTTAAAAAATTATTTTCAAATTAAAAAAAAAATTAATTAATGAATTAAATATTTTTGAGCTAATTTTATATTAATATATTGTTCATAATAATATATTTGAAAATTAACAAATAAATGATAGGTACATTAAAAAAAAATTAATATTATTTTAATTATCAACAAAAATATATTTTATTAAATTTAATTATATGGGTTAAGAGTTTATACTGTTTTCTTAACTTTTGTTAGATTTATGAACAATAAAAATCTCTTAATTAAAAATTAAAATAATCATTGTATTACGTCACAACAGTTAATATATAACACAAATAAAATCAATAAATAAAATTTGATTAAGATCCAAAAACCAAAATTGATCAATTGAAATACAAGAAAATCATTAATGACCTAAAATTTAATTTTGCCAATTTGGATAAAAATAATTATAACTATTTGAGTTGAATTGTATTGTGTTATATATATTTAAATATGCTTTAATTCGATAGTCAATTTAGAATATATTTTATTGAATTAAAATTTGGCTAAGAATTTATACTTACTGCTTTCTTATCTTTTGTTAGAGTTATGAATGATAAAGAGCTCTTAATAAAAAATTAAAATAATCATTGTATTACGTCACAGCAGTTAATATATAACAGAATGAGTATCAATAAATAAAATTTGATTAAGACTTAAAAATCAAAATTGATCACTTGAAATACAAGAAAATCATTAATGACCTAAAATTTAATATTACCAATTTGAATAAAGACAATTATAACTGTTTGAGTTGAATTGTGTTGTATTATATATATTTAAATATGTTTTAATTCGATACTCTATTTAGAAATAAATTTAATAGAATTATGAAAAATATATTCAAAAGTAAAAGACTTTTTATCTAAAAAATATTATTTAAATAATAATTAATTTTGCAACAATTAATCACTTATGAAGCTTTTGAGTGAAAAACAAATTTTTTTTAAATAAATAGCAATTTAATCTAATTAAATAATCTAAAAATTATATTACTTCGATAAATAAAAATTGTAACTATTATTTATTTTATATCAAATCTAATTAAAAAGATATTTTAAATTGATAATTTTACCTACTACTTTTATACTAAATTTCTGAGCATCATTCCATAAAATTTTAGAAATGAAAATAAAGATCATTTTTAATCATCTTCTGTTTGTTTTATTAAATAAAAATTTATTTTTTGAACTTTGCAATAATAAAAAATAATCATCACTATTTATAAGCTTTCTAAGCGACGATTTAAATAAAAAAAAGTTTTTAAATTAAAGATTATGCAAAATCAAAAATTAATTTTCTGTTATATTTTGATATATTATTAAAAGAAAAATAGTATGTCATCAAAACATGAAAAAATTTTGTGTAAAAGTTAAATAAAATTGTTCATAGATTGGATGTTTTCCAAAATTTTTTATTTAAATAATTAATGTTTTTTTAAATTTTTCTTTTTAAATATTGTAAGGGCTTCCAAATTTTATATCTAACCCAAGTTTTTGTGATTTTTATTATTTTTTTGAATGCATACTCAATTTAAAATTTAAGTAAGTAATAATTATTATTTAATAGCCTATTGTAAATTATAGACATATTTATTTTCATGGTAAAAAAGATATCGACTTGAAAACATATTACCAGTGATCAAGTATTTTTAAAAAAAGAAAATTGCTGTTAATCATTACTTTTAAAACTTCACTATTCTAACTATCATAGTAATATATATTTTTATTTTCTTGCTTTAATAAAAATCAAAATTGAAAACAAAATTTATAAAACTCTCCGCTTTTTCTATTTTAATATTTGTGAAAATTGAATAAAATGGAAGTTTTCTTAGAAAAAAAATTTTGAAATGATAATAGAAAAATTGAAATAATAAAATATCTGCTAACGATGAGACAAATTATTTCTAAAATAAACTACTTTGAATAAAATATTGCGTTCTACTAAAAGTTGTATTTTGGTTCACTTAAAAAAACAAAAAACCTCCTTAGTTTAATGAAACTTGAGCTTTTATATTAATATTTGTCTTCGCTTTCCAAACATATTTTTTAAATATAAGATGAAACAGTAAAAATTTACTTTTTTCTGAACCTAAAATATTACTTTTTTTCAAAAAATTTTTATTTAGCTAAATCTATTTAAAAGGAAGAAAACTCAATTAATTATTATTATTTTTTAATAAAATAAGCATTTGATAGAAAACTAGCATAATTTATTTAAAATATTTATCTATTTTTATTTTTTGGTGAATCAATAAAATATTTTCTTTTCAATTAACTACTCTTAAATGTAAATATTTGCTTTTATTACAAGTATTCATAATCTACAAAATTGATTACTAAGCAAAGAAATAGAAGTGAATTTTTTCTTATATAATCTGATTTAATAATATCAGATAAAGCAATTGATAATTTCTGGAAGGTATGTTTGTTTGAATTAAATTGTAAAGTTAATTTCAAGATTTAAAAAGTAAAATCTCCAATTTCAAATCTAAATGAAATTTATTTATTACTGATTGCTTTTTAGAAATGAAATGTTACTCGAATTTATAAAAATTTAGGACACATAAAATTTTCTTCTATAAATGTGTAATTAAAGTTATGATAAAGTGAGCATTAAAAAAATTCATGCTTAGAAGTTGAATTAATTGAAAAGAATTTTACAACTGAAATGGGCAAAAGGTTAAAAAGTACTAAGGATTAAGCAATGAGCCAAGTAGGTTTAAACATAAAAATAAATAAACTATTTAAATAATTGATTTTGGATGACGAAAAACTTTTTTAATTTAGAATTTACTTTAAAGTTGCATATATATTTTTAGAAAATAAACAAACATATTCTTTACTAATTGCCAAAACATTAAAGTAGATTGTTTGAGTACGCTTTATATATTGGTAGAAATTAATTCAAAAAAATAATATTTATAAAATTAAAAAAAGTAATAATTGTAAAAAAAAATGAATAAAATTTTTATCTTAGCTACCATTCTTGCTGTTTGCCTCGCTGCTCCTGCTGCTCTTACAGGAAATGTTAATACTGTTATGCTCAATAGTGATGTCACATTTAAGTATAGTATTGTGAATGATATGATTAACATTCAAGTCATGGTTAATAGCCCAGGTGCTATTGGTATTGGATTAGGTGGATCAGTTATGGCTGGAATTGATGTTGCACATCTTTGGTGGGATGGTTCAAAAGTTAATCTCGCAGATAGAAACTATATTAATTCTACTCCTGGTGTAGTTGATCTTGATACAGCAAGAGGTGGTACTAGTGACTTTACTGATTAAGGTTCAACTTATGACCAAGCTACAGGTAATTGGGTAGCATCAATTAGTAGAAAATTGACTACTGGAGATAAGTACGACAATGCTGTTACAGATGGAGCACAAATGTAAGTTGCTGTAGCTAGATTTGGTACACAAACTTGGGGAGCTCAACACACAGCCGCTTTTTATTCAACTGTTAAATTGTCATCTTCTATGGTTAGTTCAACTTCTTCAGCTTAATTACTTAACTTAGCTGCTATTATTTTCATGACTCTCTTTTGTTTGATTTGAAGAAATTAAAGTTTTATGAATGCAATATTATAAATAATAAATAAATAAATAGTTTTTGCAAATAAATTAATAAAAAATAAAAGTATGTGGTAAATTATTTATAATTCCATGTTGTTTTTATTTTAATATTAAACTTTAAATAAGCAATTATTTTTTTATATAAAATTAAAATTTTTATTTAAATTCATAAAAAAATATAAATATACTATAAAATTTAATCTATCCCATTTTAGCCATATTTTATAAAAATAAAATTTAAAGCCAATAAAAGCTGTTTGATTCTTTAGTAATAGAAATAATTAATTAATCTTAACTATTATACCAGCAGATTCCATTTTATTAGAGGAATTAAAGTTCATTTGGCAGTAATTAAATGGATATTAATTTTTATTTAGATATACTATATTCAACTACTCTAATGGATAAATCTAAATTTATTGAATGTAAAAAAAACTCTAAATTAAATGTTTTAGAAAAAATAGTCTTAATATTATTTAAAGTAGATTTATTTTTATAATTTTTCAGGAGGATATTTTCAAAATAAAATAATGAAAATTTATATTAAAAAAATAAAACTTCTTTTAATGTTTATTTTTAAAAATATAATTTAATTATAATTTTTGAAGTATTTAAAAATATAAATAGAAATATTCAAAATTAAAATATTTTTTTAGATTAAAAATAATTTGAAATAATTATTTATGAAAATAATTCTTTTATATAAATAAATATACATTAATGAATAAGTTTATTAGGAGATATTAAATCTTATTTCAATAAATATAAAATCAATTAAAAACTAAATAGACTCACTACTTAAATATTAATCAGATGATTTATTATATCAAAATATTTCAATAAATTAAATTGCATCTAAAGTTAAAACACAAAAGAAATATCAAAAAACATGACTTAATTATTAAATAATAAATACAAGGTTATTCAAGAAATAGGAAATGGATCAATAGGAAAGGTATTCCTTTGCTAATTTGATGACACTTAAGGTAATTAGATTTAAGTTGCTGTTAAGCAAATATCAGATCAGACTATATTAGGGTAGCAAAATAAATATCTTGCTTAAGAACTTAATACTATCTAAATGTTAATAGATCAAATGAATAATGGAAATAAATGTGATCATGTTTTACAATGCTATGAAATATTTTAAGAATAGTAATAATATTACATCGTAAGTGAATTTTGCTAGCTTGGCGATTTATACTAATACTTATATCGAAATCATTAGAATTTATCCACCTAAAATTATCTTGATATTATCATTTAAATAGCTAAAGGAATTTAATACCTACATAATATCAATTTAGGACACAGAGATTTAAAACCTGAAAATATACTTATTAGATACAATAAAGGTCTCTAGTTAGTTATTACAGATTTCGGAGTATCATCTTTTTAAAATATGAAATCAACTGTTGGAACTATAAATTATATGGCTCCAGAAATTTTGAAATTTAATTAAAGCTATGACAAAGCAGTAGATATATGGAGCCTTGGTTGCATAATGCACGAAATAATTTACAATGAACAGCTATTTAATGGCAATACAACATAGTAGGTAGTAAGTAAGATAAGAAATTTTAAATTATACTAATAAATAGATTAGAGACCTTTCCTTACAGATCTAAATTAGATTATTTAAAGCTGCTTATCTCTAGATGCCTCATATAGACCAACTATACAAGATATACTAAATAGATTAGATGAGCTATATAGTAAAATTAAAAATAATGAGCACATAGATCAAGATTAAAATTAAATTATCAATTAATAAAATGGAGATTAAAGATATGATTAATCAAACTTCACACTAACAAATACAAGTTTCTAAACATTAAATCAAAATTAAACTTAATAAGACAATGATTTTAGATAAGAAAGAACTATCTAAGATAATTTCCTTTAAAAATTAATCATAGAATGCATATAAAACGATCCTATAAATGAGACCTAATATAGGGAATTTTAACAAAATAATGAAAAATAGTTTGTAGATATAAAATCAATTGAAAAGTATTTTAAAAATTTTTCAAATGATTTACGTAGTGATGAGTATAAGGCAATTGTATTATTGCATCACATATTATGTTGTAACGTGATTTAAGATACTTAATTTATTTAATAAATTGAAAAGGTGATAATTAACGATGACGATTCAAAAAGATATTTATATTTTTGCTTAATTTAGTGCGCAATAGAAGAGAATGATTTCGAAAAAATAGATAAATTTTTTTAATTAACAAGAAATTAAATATTCTAATAGATAGTCAAGAAGTTAAGCTTCGAAGATTTATAGCTTAATTAACATGATGCTAAGAATGTTTTAGATTTATTGAAAAAATATCGCGAATAGCCTACTTTAACAAAATTAATTCAAGAAGCTTATTAATAAATAGTAGAATTAATAAATGATTTTAGCCTCATAAAATTAATTTTGTTTCTTTTTATTTTAATTAATTTTATTCTAGGCCTTTTTAAACCCATAGCTAGATAGGAGTAAAAGAAATCAATCTGAAAGAAAAATAAAAGCAAAAAAAATCAGAATTTAACCTTAATATAATATAATTAATAAGGTTTTATATATATTGTATGTGAGAAAAAAAGTATTTTATTTTTTAAAAGAATAAATTGCTTATTGATATTTCATTGTTTAAAAAATATTTAACTAAACAAACAAACAAATTAAATAAATTAAAAATTATTGGATCAAATTTGATTTTTGTTACTGTTTTATTATTTAAAGAATTTTTCTTTTGCAATTTTAAAAATTATTTGAGAGTTTTATTTTCCTGTGAGTTTGACCATCTAAGCAAAAAGAGATGTAGACGTAATATCGTTATCATTAATATCTCTAACTAATAATTTGTAAGGAGAATCGAATTCAGCTACACAACCTTCACTCATCACCAAAACTTTATCATAATCTGCTATTGTGTTAAGTCTATGAGCTATAGTAAATATTGTTGAACCACTAAACTAGTTTTTAATAGCACTCTAAATTAATTTATCTGTTGATAAATCTAAGTTTGCAGTAGCTTCGTCTAATACAACAAGCTTACTCCTATTTAAAATAGCTCTTGCAAGACATATTAATTATCTCTAACCTACTGAAAAAATGCTTTATGAGTTAGACATATCTGTATCTAGCTTTTTTTCTAAATTATTGACTACTTCATATAATCCAGTTAATTTTAGTGCTTCCAAAATTTTACTGTCTTCATATAATCCTAAAGGGTCTATATTTTTTCTCACAGTTCCTGAGAAAACAAAGGAAGTTTAAGGGATAATACTGATATTGTATCGAAGAGTATTAAGTCCTATACTACTAATATCAACTCCATCAATGAGTATCGATCCTGTCTTAGAATCATTTAGAGCAGATTTTTCAATATTTATCATTCTAAAAAGTACTTAAAGAAGACTTGATTTACCTGCTCCAGTTCTTCCAATACATCCAATGCGCTCACCACTTTCAATTTTTAAATTTACACCTTTCAAAACATAATCAAGGTTTTCTCTGTATTTCATGTAGACATTCTTAAATTCTAATGAACCTTTTTATACCCACTTAATATGATCCTACTAAGTCTTTGTGCTTGGGGTTTATTCATTAATTTTAACTAATAATTAGTCAGATGGCAATTTTAAAGGACCTTCAGGGACGATATTAATTATTTTTAAAACTCTTTCTACAGAAGTTAGAGAACCCTCAAGTTAAATCATTTATCTGATGAGATAATTACTCAACTCAATAATTATAGTTAAGTAAACTACAACCTATCCTAGTAAATCGCTGTTTGAAGAAGTGTAAATGGCTATCAAAATACCAAAGAATGTTACAAATGAAGATAATGCTTAACCATTATATGAGAATGCTCTTCCAGCTTAATAAAACCAGTGATTAGTTCTTATTGAATCGTTGTTAACTGAATAGAATCTATTTAAAAATTAACTCATCTATTTATATACTTTAATGCTAACTACTCCTTGGATAGTTGTAGAAAAAAGAGACATCACTGGACCTTTATATACTGTATCTAGAGATTTGCTTTAAACAATTAATTCCTTTGAGTATATTAACCAAAGATATAAGCAGAGTGCATAAAATCCAGCCAATATAAAGAAATAATTGTTATAAAGCGACACAGTTAGCATCAAATTTAAAAAGGTCAAAGGATTCTCAGTACAATCAATAAGGTGAAAGAATAAAACAAAATCCATAGTACCTATATCGCTTGAAAATTTATTGACTATCCTGCCAGTTGGGTTAGAATCAAAATAAAAAACTGGAGCACGAGTAAGGTGACTAAACATTTGTCTATGAATTTTTTTGTTCGAAACATAAGTAACAGCAGCTATAGAAAAATACTTCAAGTAAGTGGCAAGAGTATAAAATATTAATATTATCCCTGCGTTTTTAAATAATTTGTCTTTATCATTTTCTGTATCAAAGCTCCCGACAATTCTGTAAAAGAAAGTAAATAAAATTTCAGCAGATGCAAAGAATATAAAAGAAAGACATGCCAGTAAGAGCCCTCCTTTAGATTGGCTAAAATACTTCAACAAAGTTTTAATTGAAACTTTGACTTATTCATCTTAGTCTTTAGTAAATAAATCATTATCATCATTATTGTTCTTTTCTTCTTCAACTTACTATTTATCCAAATTAATATCTTCAATACCAGCTTAACTATGTTTTTCTAATTCGCTTTTATCCTCTTCATAAATGTATCTTTCATTCTCATTTTAGACTTCGCTGCTCTATTTTAAATCTTTTGATGAGATATGATTATTTTTTTCTATTTGATAAACTTGATCCTTAATTTCATCAAATGTGCCTTATCCAATTAATAATCCTTGATCTAAAATAAAAATTTTATCACATTATTTTGTGAAATGAACTTGATGAGTAACTAATAAAATTGTTTTTTCTTTAAGAATGCCCATCAAGCACATTTCATTAATTTATTTGGCTACTTTGGCATCCACTGCGCTTAGAGGATCGTCTAACAGCAAAATATCACTATTAGAATATACAGCTCTTGCCAGAGAAAGACGAGCCTTTTATCCTCCACTCAATGTAATACCTCTTTCACCTATCTCTGTTTAATCTCCTTGCTTAAAAGAAGCTAAATCTTCCTTCAGACAGCAAGCTTCAATAACTTTGTTATAGAATTCTTTGTCCATTTCTTTACCAAATAATATATTATCAACAACTTTGCCAGAAAATATATAAGGTTCTTATTCAACATACGCAATACTTCCATTTACTCTAATATCACCTTAATAGAAAGGCATCTCTCTAATTAGTATTTGAAATAAAGATGACTTTCCAGATCCAACTTTACCTATTATACCATAAAATTTACCCTTTTCAAAATTAACATCCTTTCCAAATTTTACACATGGCTCTTATTTTTTTTCATTTTTTTCCCAAAAACATTCGAAATCTGCTGAAATTTCAATAGAATTATTTTAATTAGTTGTTTTTGGGTATTCATTTTTATTTGAATGCTCCTAAGTTGTATCTATTACAAAAGGATCTATTTTAATAGTATCTTCTAACTTTGTCTCCTAATTATTTGCTTACCTTGTTTAATTTTCATTTTTAAGCTATGACAAATATTCTGAGTATTTTGGATTCTTTATTACTTTCTAAGTTTATTAGTCTTTCAAGCTAACAAAAGTTGCAAATCTCTTTGAAATTTCTCTCCATTGATATATAAAACCTATGCCCACGCCTGAGAGAATGAGCATAAATTTGAGTCCATTTATCTATTCTAAAGTGGCAAATATTTTAGCAGAGTTAAGATTTATACTCTATGAATCACCGTTGTAATAAATAGCTAAAATAGGCAAAAAGACAGCAATTAAAATCATAGCATTAGAAAAGGCTCTATCTGCAGCTCTATTCAAAACAATGTTGAAGATGCTATTTTATTCCTTTTCTCTGATCTGATCTACCTACTTACCAATTGTATTTTCCCAAGCATACATTTTTATCAAACGTATACCTTCTATGCTTTCATTAATTAGTTTAACTCTTTCATCAGATCTTGTGATCTTTTAAGCAAAATATTTTTATTGAAGCTTACCTAAAATTTATTAACTTGGATAGACTATCAAAATAAAGCCTATTGCGATAAGCCCATAAGCACCTAATCTAATACAAATAATTACAGTTGTAGCTATTATTAGTAAAGGTGCCCATATTGCCTAAAACACATAAGGCATTAAAATTTCAATATTCATCAAGTCAGCAGAGATCATGTTAAAAAGTTTGCCAACATTTGCTTTAGAAATTTAATGCTATGACATTTAAATTATCTTTTTGTAAATAAGAGCAATCAATCCTTATCTTGCTTAAGTACTATTTAATTCAATAAGGTACTAAAATTTGTTTCTAAAGTTTAAAGCTAAAAATATTAGTATAAAAAGAATCAAAGTGTAAATAACAGTCATTGTATAAGTACTACTTTCTTCTAAATACTCATCCTAAAATGAAGTTATAATTTTTTGAATTAAAACTGAATTAAAGATTTTGCAAACAATTTCTAAGATACAAAAAGTATGAACCAGAATAAAATCTCTCCTAAAAGTCTTTTTAATCATTGAGTATATATCAGAAGCAGAGAATTCTTCTTTTTATCCCAACCTATAAAGAAAGGACTCATAAATGCTGAGTGTGCTCTATACAGTTAAGTTTTCTTCTAAATTAGGTAGGTGTATTAGCTGTAATAGTTTATTCTTAGATATAACATTCTTTCTCAAGATAAATAATAGCTTCGAATAGTTTAAGTAAAACTGCCTAGCAAACCAAGAGCAACCCATCCAGAATGTATGATTATCCATTCTAAAGTTATCTTCTTCTTTTTCAACTTATTTGCGAGCATACTCTTGTTTTTATTAAGATTAATTTTTCATTACCTTGATTTATAAAATTGATGAGTTTGTTATTTGCTTTCTACAATCTATGATTTAAGCCAAAAATACTTTTTACAAATCTCGAGTATCTTGTCTATGTTAATATATTTATTTTTAATTTGATTATAATTTTTGGGTAAGCCTTAGATTTAGAATTTATAGTACCTTCAGTTTTTAATTAAATTTTTTAACTAAAAATTTTGATAAATTATATTGGTATTATATGAATATTTAATTAGAAGAATTAATTATAGAGTGTAAAAGTTTAGATATTCTGATAATAACCATCAAACATTAGTAAATAAATAATTATAAAAATAATAAAAACATCAGTTTGATATATTTTTTGTTTAATTAACTAAATATAAAAAATCTTAGTAACTAAAAAGCATATTTTTGTGATTGTAATTCATTTTTGTAATAAATTCTTTTCTGATAAACTATTAACTATCTATTTATCTATCTATCTAATATACATTTTAAACACTTAATTCAAAAAAGTTTATAAATTTATAGTATTTTCCTCTTAAATTTTTATATTTTATTTTTAATATCATATTAATTAATAAAAATAAAATATTTTTCTTTTTTTAAATTCATGAAAGATTTGAGAAAATATTTTTGAATATAAATTAAAATCAAAGCAAAAATAAATAAATAAATAAATTTCATTAGTTGGTAATGCTTTAAAATTTTAATAAACATTTTATAAAAATTCTTTTACTGATGAACTCTCAATTTTTAAAAACCTTAAAGTAGATATAAAGTATAAATTGAAATTTTTTCATCTAGAGAAAAGTCTATTTTAACATTTTTTTATCTATTTTTAGTACATTTCTAAAAACTCAAAGCATATTATTGCATATATATAAATTTATCCCCTCTTAAATTAAATCTTAACTAAATTCGAAAGTATAAATTTATATAGATTTATGTGTAAGTTTATTAATTTAATAATAATACTAAAAAATATTTAACTTTCATACATTTCTTCATCTAAACTAAATCTTAACTAAATCCTAGTATATTAAATTATAAAATTTTCTGGCAAATTTAATTTTAATTTTAATTAAACTAAATTTATTTTCAGTGCTTTTCTTCATTTAAAAAATTTAATCTATTTAATTTTTAAAACTTAACACTGTTTGAAATAGAAAATATTATTTTTAATTATAAAATAATTTAATTTTTAAAATTAAAAAATTAATATAAATTAAAATGTTTTGTGCCTTTTAAATTTTATTCTCACATTCAATAATTTTTTTTTTCATTAAAGTTTGTTATATAAAAAAGATTATATATAAATTAAAATATTCATTTAATAATTTAACAATGTAATAGAAAAATTTTTTATTTAGTGTTATGAATTAGTAGAAATATTTGTTTAAATTACTTTACATTTTTTAAATATTATAATTGAGTAATGTGATAAATAATCAAAATATTTTAGAAATATGTTTTTTTTTGAGACTAAACTATGTTTTATTCATACTTAAAATTTATTCAATTGTACCTATTTTTAACATAAATTATTTTTATTAAAAAATTTAATCTAAAATTTTACTCGCATCGAATTCTTGAGGGAATTATTGGCAAAAAAAGTTTTCAATTTGATCTTATTTTTTATGATTATTCCTTTTTTTGAATAGAATTTATTTTATTATTTGATAGTAGTAATACGCACAGTTCAAAGATGAAATTATCTGGAATAACTAAATAACTATTATTGATACTACGTCTAGAGTTGAAGGTTTTAAATAATCTAGCCCTACTTAAATCTTTTGAGGATAAGAATTATCGCTTCCAGCTGTTAAAAAATAAATAGAAATTATAAAAATTTCAGAAATTAGGCAATACAATTGTTTCTGCTATGTATCAAAAATTTAAAATATCAAGACGCTTCCAAATATAATTTAAATGCCTCCAACAACAAAAAAACAATTTTTGCTCGTTATTAATTACAATAAAATTATTGTAAGTATTTTTCTTATCTCACAAAACACCCAAATAAAATATTTATGACCTTTTTTAATATCAATATCTTACATCATAATTTTAATTTATCTGTTCTAAATTTAAATATCATCATTATTAAGAATTTCAGCTGTTTATTAAGAGATGTTATTAACTAAATTGTCCTACTGTTATTTCTTTAAAATTTTAATTAAATTATTAATTTAAATTATCATAAAAAAGGCTATGATTATTAAATTTATTGAGACTAAAACCAACTATTTAGATTAGTTATCATTTCTATTCAATTGATATAGAATAGATACTATTGAAAAAAATGTTTATAATGAAACTAATTTAGCGGCTACTATAAATGATTAATCTTATAAAAGTTTAAACCATAATTTTTATTGCATAAATTTAGAAACTAAACTTATTAATTTGAGTAATATTAGTGAAATAAGCATTATTGTTGTAAAAATTAAATAATTTACTTAATTCTTTGTGTTTTAGTTATCAGATTAAATTAATTTTATATCTTCAAAAAATTAAAAATTATAATTTTAATATCCTTATAAAAATTCTATTCTCAAATTGGTGGAGTTGCTGGGCAAATATTTTGAGATAATTCCAATCTATTGTTAAAGCATAAACGAATATTAAAGATGAGGATAAACTGGTATCAAAACTTAAATTAATTGCATGTAATAAGAAATGTTTTCAATAGCTTTCTTAAATGTTAAAAACTACTAGCTATAAGACTATTAAATCTCAGTACAGTCAGTTTTATTGACTTCCTCATACCCATATTTACAGTTGCAAGTACTATCTGTATAATTAAATTCTCTAGTTATTGAGCTACACAGGCTGCAGCTTTTTGATGAATTAGGCTTCGAACACAATTAACAGCTAAAGTGACATGGAAATTAATCATCAAATTACTTACATTCTTATTAATTTGAGCATAAAAAACAATAATCCTGACAATTTTAAGAGCATTAATTTGTATTATCATCGGTATATTTTCCACTTTATTTTTAATAAAACGAATGAATGATAATATCACTATTAATCTAAAAATATTTATAAAATCTAAAATAAAATAGCTCAAACATTGGTCAATAATAAATATTTAATAAAAAAATAAGTTTAAGATTGTATTTAATGTAAGAAATAAAAAATTTTATCATAAAATTGTACCTCCCGCAGTATAAGCAACGCCCTTGTTTATTTTAAAATCCACTTAAACATTTCTTACAAGAAGGAAGAAATGATTCTAAAATATCACAATTTTATGTGGATGGGTTAAATAAGCAGGCTTTTTAGGTTTAGTCATAGTAGTGAGAAGAGTCTCGACAAACGCACAATTTTAATGTCTCATTATATATCATTTATGGTAGACATTCACATTTTTAATTCTATGTGTTAAATATAAATTGATCTTTATTACAACATGAATCTTATGTATTGCATTATTTAGGGCAATTCAGACAAAAGGTGCAATTTTAATAAGTAGAATTAAGTTAGTTTTATTCACAATAGTACTATTCAGGGTATATTTATAAGCAGATATTTTAATTCTTTTGTAAATAAGGATAATTTGCTGAGCATGAAGTGCAGTTTTTAGAATTTTATTAGCAAGTTAAGCAATTTTAATCACATTTAAGACAAAGATTAACACTTCTGCTTTCATCATACCATAAATAAAATCCACTTGGACATTCCTAACACTTATCTTAATAATTGGCTAATCCATTTTCGCATTTAATCATTTAAAATAACAAAAACTAACTTTATATTCCATCTAAGATAGAATCAGCCCATGTAGAATAATTTATTGAAACTAAATTTTATTTCTAAATTTAAGTTGAAATTGTTTATCTTAAATTATGTTATGAATTTTATTTATAACCTGTAAGTCCTATCATAGAATATTGTGAGCAATTTAGTACTGAGCAATTATATATTTAATCAACAGGAATATTTGATTATTAATTAAATTTAGGTTAAGGACTATTTATATTTTAATATGTTGTATCATTATATTAAAATATTTAATAATAAGGATTATTGCTTTGATCATAATAGATGTAGTTTATGGTTATTTAATCAATATTTGCATTTTCTTTTGACTAAAAAGCTATTGTAAATCCATCGTCTTATATTTAAACTTCTTAAATAAATAAAAATTGATAATAATTTGTATTAGAAATAACACCTATTATATATGGAAAAACTCTCATATTCTTATTAAAATTAGCAGGATTTAGTTTTTTTTAAGAATAACCTTACTAATCAAAGCTTATATCAGTAATATTAATCTTTTCAACATAAAAAGAATCTATACATATCTCTGCTAAAGTAAATTGTATCTAATAGCTAGGTTTGAATAAAAAAAATGTTGCTGTTGTTTCATTTTAATATGCTACGTCAACAGTAAACCCAGTCTAATTATAATGTAAATCTAAAATGAGATTACTAATCAACAGCTTTCTATTTGAGTTTGAGCAATTTAGCTGAAAAGGTATGGTTATATTTTCTTAAGTACGTTTTGAATTATTAGACATATCATAATTTTAAATATAAATTTTATCTGAAAGTGGATAAGTAAAGTTTTGCGAGCACTTAACTTTTTGAAAAAAATGAATTATAATAGCTAAAATATAAACTATCTTGAAAACCCTCATTATTCCTTTTTTTATTTATTTTTAATTTACACTTTAATTTTTTTTAATTGTTTTCTTCCTTTATTAAATAAATAAAAAAAATTTCAATGTTTATTTCTGTAGTAAAGGTAAATACAGTAATCTAATTTACCAAACCATGCAATAATTAATATATTAATTTATAAAATTTTTTTATTTCCATAAATTTTGATCAATTCAAAGCTTGAAAAAAGCTCAACTTAATAATTAATGTAATTTAAAAAAAGGTTGTAACTTAAATAAATTAATATACTTTTGACGTAAATTAAATGCTTAAAACTAAATAAATTTTATCTCATACTTAAATATCTTTATAAAATATACAAAAGATAAAGAATACATCAACTAGAAAGAACTTTGCTTACTCGATGAAATTAAATTAAATTTCAAAAAAATCTTTCAAATTATTGATATAAAATCAAATGAGATATGCTTTTGAGTATTTTTATTTATTATATTTTCATTTTTAAATTTTTAAAACAATTTATTCTCAAAAGAAATTTTGTATTATTTTATTTTCAATCTAAATTTTTATTATTCATAAATATTTTATCTATTGCAGCTTAGAATAAATTTACAATTTTTATTTTTGAAAATTAATTTACTTTAAATTGTTTGCTTTTCCTCACTTTTGATTAATCAATAATTATGTTTATCATACTTTTATTAATTATTTATATAAAACTAACAAATAACGTTAACCGTCTAAAATTAATAAAAATAAAATATAATCATTATTAAGCAAAGATCATGTAATTAATATAACTGAAATGAAGTATTTTCCAAATTTTATTCAAATACTTTTTTAAACAGCTTAGTTTATACTCATTTCAAATTAACAAAATAATATTTTTTATCAAGCCAAGAATTTTTTTAAAGAACTTTTTTATTTCTATTAATATTTTCTGTTCTCAAAGCTTGAAATCTATTCATCTTTACATAAGATTATTAGTTTGAAAAAAATTAAAAAAAATAGATAATAATATTTTTCACAAAAATGCTTAACTTTTTATATAATACTTAGTATCTTATTAAAATATAAAATTAATCTAAAAAATAATTATTTTTAATTATCTTTATATAATAATCATTTAAAATTACTTTCTAAATTAGAATGAATAAATAATTAAAATATTTATTATAAAAGTTAGTTCATTTTTATAAATATAAATTAATTTTACTTTTTTTTTAATTTGTAAAGAATTTTAAAACATTTTTACTAATTATTTTGTTTACTGACTTATTTCTTAATTATATTTTTTTAAAAATTATAATTTTAAGACTATTTATTATAAAATGAAAATTAAAAAAATTTCAATAATTTTGAGAGTTTAAATCCCATAAATATTTATTATTATTATTATTATTTTTTTTTTTCATTTATAGAATTCATGAATTGATATTGCAGTTTTGGAAAAATGTTATCCTTAAATAAACACTTAAATTTAGATATAAAACATTTTTTGAAAATAGAAGACTCTTAATTTATATCAATTTAATATTTATTTGAATCCATTTTTAGTTTGAAAAGAAAATGCTTGAAGGATATGCTCTTTAGAAGAACATTTATCAATTTTAAGAGTTTTAATGGTGTCTAGTTATTTAAAATTTATTAAATATAGAGATTCTTATCATACATATGTCATATTTACTTTTGTATCTTTTAATAAGATTTTTTATATAATTATTGTTTTCTTTGTTATATGAACAACTTATACTACCTACTCATCAAAAAATATTTAAATTAAAAAGATATATTCGTGGATTAATATTTTACATTATTCATCAAAAAAATACTAAAATTTATTTTAGAAAGGAAGGTAAAGTATAAATAAGCTAACAGGTAGGTAAAATGAATATCGAAGAATGCAAGTACGAGGTAGTTACTGATACTATAGTCAAGCCTCAAAATGATGAAAAGAAATATAAGTATATCCGCCTCAAAAAAAATAAATTAGAAATTGTTTTTGTTTAAGATTTCCATGAAGGTAAAAGCGCAGCTGCTGCTAATGTTAATGCTGGCTGCCTTTAGGATCCTCTCCATAGATAAGGTATTTTAAGATTCACTATTAATAAACATGTTCATATTAAAATAGACTTGAAGTATGGATGTTTCTATATGCAAATATTAATATTTATTTGCCAGTTGAGTTAATTAGAGTTAAATATATTTTTATTTAATGAATAGGTTTGGCACACTTTTTAGAACATATGCTATTTTTAGGTACCGAAAAGTATCCATAAGCTGACTTTGATTAGTTCCTTAATGAGAACTCAGGTACATCAAATGCCTACACTGATTACATGCAAACCAATTACTATTTTGAGTGTTCTGATAATGCTTTTAGAGAGGCATTAGATAGATTTGGTCATTTCTTTATTAATCCTTTATTCAATTAGGATTTAGTCGATAGAGAAATGAATGCAGTTAACTCTGAGCACTCTAAAAATTTGTAAGATGATGAATTTAGAAAGCTTTAGTTACTCGATTCTTCTGCTCTTAAGCACAGTCCTCTTAATAAATTTGGCACAGGTAATCTTGAAACCTTAAAGCATGACTCTATTAGGGATGATTTAATTGCTTTCTACAAAGAAAATTACAGTGCTAATTTGATAAAAATGTGCATTTACACTCATGAGAACATAGAAGACATTGAATCTTATGTTGTTGATCTTTTTGAATAGATTCCAAATTTCGACAAACCTGCTCCCACATACTTAGAAAAACCTTTTCCTAACTAAATCTTCCAGTCTTTTTGGAAATACGTTCCAGCTAAGAATCACCACAATGTAAATTAATTATATTTTTATTTTAAATAATTAAATTAAAAAATAATTAACTAAGTTATTCCAATAAAATTTTTAGTAGAATTAAGATAAAATTATACTAAATTTAATCATTTTATTTAGATTAAAGTCATGTGGACTTCAGAGTTTTTCACAAAAGAAAGCTACTAAAAGCATCCTTTGAAATATTGGTCACATGTTTTTGGCTTTGAGGGAGAAAATTCTCTACTCTCTGCCTTAAAGCATTTAGGTTTAGCAGAAGGTTTGGCTAGTGGATATGAAGATATAATGAATAATATGTCTATTTTCTATGTTGATGTTGAACTTACTTAATAAGGATTGTCTCGTTATACAGAAGTTCTTAATATAGTTTTTACCTACCTATAAATCATGAAAAAAATAGGTGTATAAGATTATATTTACGAAGAAGATCGTATAACTGGCATACAAGAATTTAACTCTGCAGAATAAGAAGAATCAATGGATTTCGCTCATTCCTTGACTGCAAATATGCAAATATATAAACCAAAAGACATCATTAAAGCATAATGTTATTTTGAAGAATACGATCCCTAATTAATAAATTAAGTTATTAATAGTTTTAAACACGAAAATATGAGGATATTTTTTTCTTCTTAAACTCTCGAATCTGAATGCACTTAAGTAGATCCATACTACTTTTGTAAGTATTAGTAATCTCCTTTACCTTAAAATATCATTGATCTTTTCATTAACCCAACATATAATCACACAACTTGTGGAGGTAAGTAATTAGGATTACCTCCTAAAAATGACTTCATAGCTAAAGATTTAAGCTTGATCACATAAGACTATGAAAACCTTCCTAAGTATCCAAGTGTCATTAAGCAAGATGAAAAGTCTATTGCTTATTTCAAATAAGACCACAAATTCAAAGTACCAAAAACACTAGCCAAGGTTATCATATATTCAAATGAGTAAATTTTTAAAAATACTATTATTTCTCAAAAATTAAGAATCCTTCATTAAATTATTTTTAAGCAAAAAGTTTTAATTAATAAAATTGCAGCTAAAAAATGTTTTAGTTTTCTTTCAACTTAATTTAGGAGAAATTATATTAAATAAAATTGAATTAATTATTTTTTTTATTAGTGGTAATGTAAAAGAGAATGTTGAAAATTATCTTTTATATCAAATTTGGATGAAGCTATTTTAAGAAGAAAACAGAGAATTTATGTATTAAGCTGAGATGGCAAAGATATACACTAAGATGTACATAAAAGGAACTGCTGAGATTGAGTTTGAAGGTTTTTCTGAAACTCTTCCTTCTTATTTAAATGCTTTCTTTGAGAGACTTAGTAAATTTGATCCTACTCCTTACAAATAAGATTTCTTAGTTGAATATGAAAAACTTAGCAAAAAGCTTTAAAATTTCTTCTGTAAAAATCCTTACAAACAAGGTAAATATTACAACTAGTTTGCGATTCGCCATAAAGGATTATTTGGACCATAAGAGCTTTTAGAAGCTATTAAAGGTGTTACATATGAAAAAATCTGCTAATTCCATAATGTTCTATTCAAAAATATTTATTTAACCTGGTTTATTACTGGTAATTTAACTTCAAATAGTGCATTAAATGTAATAAATTCAGTAGAAAAGATACTTTACACTAATCGTACACCACTCCCAAAAGTAAAATTTTTAATTAAAAAAAATTGTAATTAATAATTTTTCTTCTTTTCATAGAATAAAATTGATGTACCTTAAGCTATTGATATTACAAACGAAGATGGCTTAGATTATGTATGGGAAATTAATTTAGATGATAGTGAAACTAACTCTTACATTAGCTCTATTTTCTAATTCGAAAATTCATCTATAAAGAATGATGTCTTAATGAAATTAATTGACAATTTCTTAGAAGAACCTTTTTACACTTCTTTGAGAACTGAGTAACAATTAGGCTATATTGTATGGTCAATGACATGTGCTGAAAGAACTGTTATTTATGTTTATTTCTAAATTCAATCAGATGTTAAGCCTCCTTAATATCTTTCTTAATAAATTGAGGCTTTTGTTGGTAAAAAAATAAATTTAAGCTTTGTTTATCTTATTTTTGTTTTATATATTAAAAGATGAAATGTTAGAAGAAGTGAGCGAAATGAAGGATGAAGATTTAGATATTATTAAAGAATCAGTTGAAAATGATTTAAGAGAATAGCCTCATAGTATTTCATAAGAAGCTCTTCGTTTTTGGCAAGAAATATAGGGAAGAAGACTAGTTTTCGATAGCAGTAAATAAAGTTTCATTTATTAATTTAAAATAACTCATTTTTTTAATAGGAGAAAAGCAAATTGAAGAATTATAAAAAATTACTCTTGAATAATTCAAAGAAGCTTTCACATCTATATTTAGAGATAACAGAGCAAACATACAAATTCACTTGGTAAGTAAAGTACATAGAGAAGAAAATGAAAAACTTAAGCCATCCGAAGATATGGATGAAGAATCTAATCAATTATTTATTGAAAGTATTGAATAGTTTAAGATTAACCAACCCAAACACAAATTTAAATATTACTGAAAATTAATTCTATTCTAACTTATTTAATTGTTTTAAAATAAATAAAAAATTTATTTTTGTCTCATTTAAATCTAACAATTTAGTCGTTCTTTCTTTCTTTCTTTTTTAAAAATAATTAAAAAATATTTTTCTTTTTTAAATATTTTGTATGAAATTTATTTAGTTTCTCAGTTTTTTAAAACTTGCATTTTAATTAATTTTATTTTTTTGCTTTTAATTTTATTTTGCAAAAATATTTATACCTCAAAGGTTCATATTTTAAGGCATTAATATATTGCCAAGTTAGATATAAATTTTGGGGCATTAAGGCTTTTATGATGGGGTAAAAAATCGGATTGGAGTACCTTAATATATGAAACTATACAGTATTAAGTATTAGATCATAATAAAAAATAAAAAAAAAATGTAATTATATAAAATATAAAATTAAATAAATATGTTACTTTAAACATTATCAATCAATTTATTATGGTGGCTTTTCATATGTGCCTTATTTAATACGTATTATCAAAAATTAATTTTTACCTGTAATTTGATGATTTGCTTGTTATTTTTGTAGTTTACACAAATTTTATTACAAAATGTTTGATAATTAAATTTTATTTTCAAAAAACTTTTCCTTTCTATAAAATGCTTAAATTAGCCAGCCAAATAATTATTAAATATTTAATTTTAGAACCAATCTTTATTAAAAAATTAATGATCAATTCTTTTATAACATCAATCAATTAAATTCTTTAAATTTTTCTTAGAATTACCGAAATCAAATGTATTTTAAAATGTAAAGTAGAGCTTTGATTATTAGAATCTAAGTCATAAAAGTATATTTTTATAAAAATAAATAAATTCCATTTTACAAAAAAAATTTATTGTTAAAATTTTGATAAAAAATTTGCTGTTATTGAAGACATTTAATCTATAATAAATTTATATATTTTTATTTAAGCTTATATAAAGATAGCTTGCTTTTGATAATGAAAAAATCAACATATTTCTATTTTTATTGATAAGATTTTTGATAAAAATAAAATATTTGCATATTTATTACATTCAAAAATTTTAAAGAAAAATAAATAAATATCTTTGACTAAAAGCTTAAACAAAAAATTTATGGGATTAACTTAAGCTAATTACGTACCTTTTTTGTATAAGTAGAATTAGCTGGAAGCATTAACTAAATTATTGATTTAAAATGACGCAAATGACTCTTCAATTGAATTTGATTTGTTTGTCTGTTTGCTCTTACTATTTAAAACTTACTTAAAAAATCTTTAAAATTAATTGTTATGTTGTTAAATATAAAATTTAAGATTGATTTAATTAGGCAAAAATAATTAAAAGTAAGTCATGGAATAAGGTTAAACTAGTGATTAGGTTTAGTAAGTTGAGGAAAAAAAATCTTTTTTCCAAAAGCTTAAGCATTTTATTGGCATGTACTTGTATTTTATCTAGCCATAGCTAACAATATTCTTATCAACTGCCATTGTTGCATTAGCATTTAAGGTAATTAATTTGCATTTGTTCTAAAATATTAATGAGCCAAAGATGAAGGATTAAAATAATCTTAATTATATTTTATTAAAAGCTTAGAAGTAAAGGCATAGCTGGTTTCTTAGTGATAAGTTAGATTATATAGCAATACACAAACAAATCAGATATTTACCGCAGTGTCTTTAATTGGCTAGAACCACATAAGTATTTCAAAGGTTTTAGAGTACATTATGAGAGTCCATTAGAAAACGAAAAGATCCTTTTACCAGTAATTATAAAAACATTTCAACCTTTTACAAGACATTTATGTTCCTTCTAATTAATTAGTTCCATCCTCATAGCATATTTACTATGGCCATTCATTTTAACATGTACCGCAAAGACGAAGAGTTGAGCAAAGCATACTATTGTGCCTCAAGAATGGCACTTTCTGTTCCTTTAACTGGCTACTTTTATCGCTGGTAAGGTTTTGTAGGAGCCAATCCTTAATAATTTAAATAGCTAATGCATGAGAAGAAAAGAATTTGCTTCGTCCCAGGAGGATTTGAAGAGGTATTGTTTACTAAAGAATAATAGTTTATCAAAAAAAAATAATTAATATCAATTAGGCAACTTTGACTTCTGATAGATTTTACACTTTGTATTTGGAACATAAAGGTTTTATAAAGTATGCCATGCAAACTGATTACAAAATTAGACCAGTATTTGTTTTTAATGAGAATAAAGCTTACACAACAATAGACAGATTTTATAAATTCAGGTTATTCTTAAATAAATTTAAAATGGGAGGAGTACTATTTTATACAAAATATTTACTCCCTTTCCCTAACCCAGATATAAACATTGAAATTGTAGTTGCTAATCCCTTCGAAGTGAAATAGATTGCCAACCCAACCAATGAAGAGATTGATTAAGAGCATAAAAGATACTTTGAATATGTAAATGAGGTCTACCATAAATTTAAAAAGATATATGATCCTGAAGGTTAAGATCTTAGAACTTACAAAAATGGCGAATTTGTAACAATTCCTCCTCCATAGCCTCGTCTTTGAATAAATTGAAACTAATTTGCTTTAAAAATTTATGTTTTATGTAAAAAATAAAATCGTCTTTTAAATAATAAAAAATAAAATTGACTTTTTTAAATTTAAAATTGTTTCTAAAATAAATTGAAATTTTTAATTGAGAAAATAAATGATTTAATTATTTTTAAGATCGATCGATAGATAGAGGAAGTTAGTTTAGAATTGAAAAAAAATCCTATCAATGAATTTTTTTTTGAAATTTAATCAATTGCTAGAAAATATATTTATAAATTTAATCAGAACAAATTAATGGTGTTTAATGATGAGTATTTTGGATATTCAAGTATCTTTAAGAGAAAAAATATAGTTGATAATGATTTTTAGTTGGATTGTATAATGTTATTTACCTTTATTATTATACTTATAGATAGATAAATAGTTATTTTATAATAATCTTTGTGTTTGTTATTAGTATTTTTTACAAACAAATTTAGGATAAACAAAAGAAATAACCTTTTTTCTAACAACAAACACTAATTATTTTCAAAGATTATATACAGAAATTTCATTTCATGAGTCCAGAAACAAAAATGATAAACTGGGTGAAGCAAATAGACTTATTTTGCAAGCCAATTACATTAAATATTAATGGAAATACTGTTTATAAAACTTTTTTAGGAGGCATTTCTACAGTTTTTGTTTCAGTCCTTTTGATTGTTTTCTTCTACAATACAGTAAATTTAATAAATTGCAAAGTAATTGATTCATAAATATTTAAAATGAATAATATTAGATAAACGAGTTCGCTAACAAATGTACATTAAAATTTGTAGATTATATTATTTGGTATCGATTTTTCATTCTCATAATATAATAAACTAGAGAATATGACTAACACATCAAGCACTTTCTTTAACGATGATCCACCTTTTATAAATTTGAATAGTTAAAATATGATGTTTGCAGTATCTATTTAGCAAGATAACTTTATCACTAATCCCTATTATGACATTCAAATAACATACTAGTATTTTATACATTCAAATAAATATTTTATAAAGCAAATATTGTTAATAAAATATAATAAATAAATAATAAATCTTTCTTAACTCATTTTTCATATCTTTTTTTATTAAAAAAGCAATAATAGCAGAGACCACTAAGGAAATGTTAAACCAAATAAAGTAATCTAAAATATAAAAAAATAATAATAACACTTTAAATAAAAAAGAAATCATTTCCATTAGAACCTTGCACATTAGATCATTGGATGTAACTTCCAAAAGATTATGATTGGGAAACAAAATTCACTTAAATGAATTTTACTAATTGGCTTTGTCCAAAGTAAGTATCTTCAACTAAAATATTATCATATTACACTATAGATAATAGTTAATTAATATGTTTTTTTTTTTAAAAGGATTGATTATGAGATGGTATTGGGTGGAGTTTATACTAGTAATATATTTAGTTATTATAAAATTTAAGTGGTAGATTGTGTGGATAATCCTGCTATAAATAAAAAATGTAGATCAACTTAAGAAATAGATAGTTTTTTGAAATATAATGATGGTGCAATTAGATTTTAATTGTACCAATCAAATAATATAGTTAATCCTGATTAGTAAAATCCAGTTAAATCATATTTGAGTGATGTGACTTAATTTCTCTTTTCACCTAAGCAAGTAAACAAATAATTGTATTTGATGTAATATTTAAATTATGTTTTAATTATTAATAAGCTATATGTTACATGCAATCTGTTTTATTCTCAGACAACACTCAATATAAATGAAAATATATGGGTAGGTTCAAATATTAAAACAACACTAATTCCTTATTTTGCTTAAGATGAAACTGTTACTTAATATATTCCAGCAGAAACATCAGCTTATGCCAGCTTTTTTTTGAGAAAAAGTATGTTTTAAAATACTGTAAATAGGTAGTATCAGTAAGTTGATGCATTGATTTCTTATATTGGTGGATTTGCATAGGTATTTATTTTTAATCCCTTTATTAAATAAAATTAAAGTTTTCTTTTAATTATTAACAAAGGCTGTAGTTATTTTAGGTTCATTTATAATAGGATTTTTTAATGAGCGTGAATTTTAAATAGAACTTGCTAATAAATTATACGATTTTGAAATGAAAAATAAGCATGATAATGAATAAAATAATAGAAATTAGCTTATTTAGTAAAATTTAAGATCTAGTAGTCGTAATGGAACATAGATAGAGGGTAAATAGATTAGAGAGTATATAAAAAATACTGCATCCAGGAAAAGAAGAAATGCAGTCATTTTAAATGAAGATGATCCAATTATCGATTAACTCAAGCACATTCATCCAGACCAGTCTACACCTTCTGAATAAGAAACCCCTTTAGAATTGCAAAACTAAAATTAATTGAAAAATGAAATTAATTAAATTAAATAAGAAGATTAAGAGCAGTAATAAGATAGCAAAATTGAGAATCAAACAAACGAAAATGTTCCAAGTTTGATTATGTTTGACAATAATACTAAAAAAAAATAAAAATTAAAAATTATTATTGAAGAGGATTCTATCTAGGAATAACTATCAGATTAATTTAATATTAAATAAGATTTTTCTGCTTAAAATAACAAATTAATAAAATCTCTATAATTATAAACCAATACAGTTATCAATTCATAAGCAGTTACAAGTGATAATGATAATTTTTAATTTAGCTCGAAAAAAATACTTTTTGATTAACCAAATTCAAACAAGCTATCACATAACTAAATAGAATTAATGGAAGTAGATTAATAATAAGGTTTTAATAATTAAGATGCTATTAAATTTAGGTAATCTAAAGAGTTGGATTAGGTTGCATACAATTAGGATTAGTTAGAAAAAAAACAAGCAATTAAAACTATTTCAAATTTTATATGGAAAAAAAAACAAAAATAAGAAAAGAATAATAATTACAATAATTAGGGAAATTTAGAAAATTAGGATTAAGATAATAAAGAAACATAAAGTAACAGTGAAAATATTGGTGGCAAATTTAACTTTAAATCTAGAAGGTAATAAAATGAATAAAATTATTTTTTAAACCATTTTTAAAAATAAAAGATCATTCTTAGTTAACTAATTTTAGGAGTTGATTTCAAGATAGAATAAAATATAGATTGATATAAAATACTATTTAAATAAGTTACTATGTGGCAAATACTTTAAGTCAGAAGAGAATGCACTTATAGATAGGGCATAGCAGGAAATAAATAAAGTAATTTATATAAATTAAATTGTAAAGTAGTATTGATATTGTTTCAAATAATTTAAAGGATTTGGATGTGTTCTATATGATTGAAAGGATAAAAGAAGTTGAAAAAATGAAAAAGGTATTATTTGACAAAGAATAATAAATTCTCTTTAATTTTTGCCCGAAACCAATTATAAAACTTAAAGATGACAACACAGTAAATTTTAATTTTATTACTATAAATGCATTAATTAATTAAACAATTATGTTTTGCTTTAGTTGATGACTAGAGCATAGTTGCAAAATAAAGTGTAATCAAGTACATAACTTCATAAATAATAAAGTATGCCAAAAAGAAAGAGATCATTATTTACTTCTGGGAAACTTCTCTAAAATACTATACAAGCAGTTAACTAGTTCAAAAAAGGACTTAAAAAAAATGAATTTGTAGAAATGAATATGTATAAGTATTTGTTCGAAGCATACGACACAATAATGTAATTAGATCCTAAGCTACTAAAAAGGTAATTTGTTTAACAATAAAGGTAAATAAATTTTAAAAAAATCAAATTTAGAAAAAATAAAAGCTTGATTAACTAACTTGGAGAAGAAATGAGAGACATATTTAAAACATCAAAACTGTAAAAAAAAATAAATAATTAATTAATTAATTTTATATTTATTCTAATTAAAAATAAGGGTTAATTTTGAAAATAAATCACCTTTAAAAACAAATACGAGATCTCTTTAAAGAGATATAGATAACTATTATCAAGAAAACGAGGATAATTAGTCTTAAAAAAATCAATTTGAGCAACCTTTTTAAAATCAAATCTAAGAGATTAATCAATAAAATAACTTAGATCAAAAAAAGGGGTTTGGAAGAAGATTAAAAAAATAGAAAACTTTTAATGAAATAGAGTTAAATGATAGCTTAGATGAAGTAGATAAAGATTTTAATTAAAAATAAAATTGTATTGAGGAAGGAGTTAGTGATTAAGAAGAAGAAGATGATGATAATTAAGAAGAACACAAATCAGAAATGGAAAATTAAAATAAAAAAGAGTTAATTAGATTCTCGTCTGATACACTTTCTGTTTATTCAATTGATAACAAAAAGCCACCTTAGAATTAACAAGATAAGATAGATGAATTATTTACGAACAGAGTTTCTATACAAGGAATAAAAAATGAAGATAATAATAACAATAATTTTGATAATGCTTAAATTTTAGTTACAGAAGAACCATAAATACAAACATAAAATTCAGAGGCTTCATTTAACTAATATAAAGATTACTATTCTCATAATGAACACATAAATACTATATTTTCACCTAAGTAAGATGAAGATCATCCTTTTTAAAAAAACAAAGCTCAAGGTAACATATTCTAAATAGGTTAATAAAATGCTAAAAATTAAGAATAGCCTGATAATAGTACAGAAAAAAATTGAAAGAATTAATGAAATGTCTAATTATTTTAGAATTCTGCTGAAAAATAAAAAATAAACTAAAAAGAAATAAAGCAATATCTAAGAATTTTGGTTTTAAATATTGAATTAAATTATTAATAAAAGTTATCTTATTGGATTTATATTATTTGTTGTGTATAATAAATATTCATAAAATAATTAAATAAAATTAAAACTTATGTTAAATATTAAATTTAAATTTTTTTGTTTTTTTAATCAACTGTATAGATTAATTTAAAAAATATATTTCCTAATATAATGTTATTCAATAAAAATAAAATCATAATAATAAATATTTGCTTTTTTCAATTAATTAAAATTATATTTTGAATATTATTTTTGTTGGAAACTTGATAAATATTCATACATAGATACATTGATATTTATATTTTAAGTGCTTATAAAATTACATCATAAAAAATTTAAATATATTCTAAATTTTTTATTTAATATATTTTTGTTGAAGGTTTTATAAATTTGTATTTATTGATATTGTAAAATATTTAAAATAATTATAATTTTTTTATTAAATTAACTTATAGGTGATACTATTCGTATTCGAGAAAATTCCCTGGTATTATCAATAATACTTCTATCAAAAAATTAGCTAAAATAAAGATAGTATTTTAAAGAAATAAATCTATTCTGTTTTTTATTAAAGGTTTTATTTTAGAAATATTTAATACTCTCTTTTTATTTACTCCATCATTACTTTTCAAAGTTTTTATTTTATTTTTTTAAATAATTTAAACTTTAATCTGATAAAATTTTATTTGTTTTTTTTTATCCTACTATAGATTCTGGATGTTACTTCTTACATTGTTTTTTAAAAGATACTTTTTCTAATTTATTATTATTGAATTTTTTATGTTCATCAACCTGAAGATCATTTTTTTAATTCTTTTACTGATTATCATTTTCATCATCTATTATAATCAAGGTTGAATTAAATCTTGTAAGATCTTTATTTCTTGGAATAGTTATTCTTATGTTATCCATTCTTATCTTGTAATTCGAATAATTATTACGTGTAATCCACTCCTTTTCCACTGCCAATGTTTTATCCGCGTCATAGTCAAAAAGAAGTTCGTTGCCAGGAGGAATATCTTGCTTAGCATATAATCCTAAGTGATAATCTCCTCTACTATAAACGCTACGAGCAAAACAATTTTCTAAAGAAATATGATGATTCATAAAACGACTCTGTTGAAATAAATGTTATAAAAATTTGAAACATCCATAATATCTAAAAGTTAAAAGAATAGATTGATTGATTGTTTTACCTTATTTCCAAAATATTTTGAATCAACTAACTTCTCGAAATCATTTTTAGTAAAAGTGTAAAAAATATCTGACTTCAGCCAGCTTTCTCTGATAACTTATTCATCTTCGCTGATGTATTCTCCTAAATAAGATAAGACTAAAGAATGTTATTAAATCGGAAAAACATTATAAAGGCCTAGTCCTTAGCACACAAATGACATACCTATGACGGTTCTCTTTGATAGCATAAAATAAAATAAATTTGGATTTTTATTTAAATAAATTACTTCTTATTTTTAGTACAAGTACTCATTATTTTTGCATCTATCTTTTCTAGAATCAAAGCAGTCCTTACAATGCTATTTAAATATTACAATTTGCATAAAAAATTTATAAAATAATTAAAATTGCATGATACCTCTGGATCACATTCCATACCCATCAAGAAGCATGCACATTTTTTTGTTTTGCATTAACCTTTTATGCATTTGCAACCTTATCTTCTTCTCTTACACTTTTATGGATCACAACCACAATAAATATCACAAAAACCTCTTGTTGAGCAACTATTTTATTTTATATAATTCGCTAATTGATATTAAGAAAAGAGATTTTACCCACAATCTTAGCAGTTTATATCTTTTGGTTCTTCGTCATAATAATAATGACAGCAAGGCTCATAGTACATTTCTTTGTTAAAAAAACAATTATTTGTTCTTCTGGCGTATGGCTTAATTTTTTTTGTAATAGCTTTTGTTTCTGAAAGCATTGATAAAACATTCTCATATTTAACTAAAAACACAAAAATTTCAGCACAATTAAATTTTCTGTCAATTAAATTGAGATAGCAAGGGTTGTAAGATAAACGCTTTATCGCTGCCTTAATGTAAGCTAATTCGAATTCATTATATGTTTTTTGAGCTTTAATCTATTAATTTATTTTAATTTAAGAGTTTAATTTGATTTATAAATTTCTTAAAATAAAATTTTTCATTTTTTAAATTTATATTTTTATTTTAATTTTGATTTAATATTTAATTTTACTTTTTCGAAAGTTTCAAGATTCATATTCAAATAGCAATTTTTACTACAAGGTTATTTATTGATTTATTTCATATCATAATCTTAATAATAAGATTCTGTCCTTTGCTCCACATCTGCTACATATTTATATTTTTAATTTGTCAAAAGTATTTCTTTATAAAAAAGCTACAACCACTTTATTTCTTTATTATTACTGGCATCACTAAGCTGAGTAGCAGGATGCTTAAAATTTAATTCCTAATATGATTATTTTTAACAAAAATTTGAATTAAATGAGTAAATTAACAAATAAATTCATAAATACTTTTTTATTTTCATGATTTCTACAGTCGTATAAATAACATCTATGGCAAAAGAAAGATTTAAAAGTTGATGTTACAGATTAGTCAGTGATTATTTTATCATCAATAGTAATACCATAGGGATATTAAATTGGATCACAATAATTTTGTAAAACATATTATATTCTATTTTTTATTAAGCATAAATATAAGTTATTTTATCAAAATAAAAAATGTAAATTAAAATTTTTTAATTTATTTTACTTTTCATCAAAAGCCTCTTGTTTAACTTTTTCTTATTAAATATATATTCTTAATATATCTATTACTTCTAGCTTGAGCTAAGGAAATAGATTAAGCAAAAAATCAATAAGAAGAGTTTCCCCTTTAAATTTAGTTTTAAAAATATTAAATCAATTATTTTTCAAAACAATTAATAAATAAATCAACTTATGTCTACGAAAAGCACATGGGCATTCTTTTTTAAGAGCCATTCATTGAATAGATCTTCTCTTGTTTTATTCTTACTATTTTTAATTTAAAATTCTTATATCAACTAGTTATTTTCATCTTCACCATCATTGTTAATTATTTTTAAACATGGAAATAGATTAGGCATAATTTCTCCAACCTAGATAGATTACAAATAAATGCATAAAGATAATATTTATCAAAAATAATAATAATTTTATTTATAACTCAGCTAAAATAGACAAACTATTGAAAAAAGGACAAATAAAAAACTTTAAAAATCATTTTTAATAGCTATAAAAAATTGATTATATTTAGTAAACAGTATATTTTTGCTAAACAAATTAAATTATAAAGTAAATAATATTAAAAATAGAATGATTTTTACCACTAAATTCTTTCTTATAGGAATGTAATTTGAGTAAATATTATGGTTAATCAAGCAGGATTCTTTTAAATTTTTTTCAAAGTCATATTTAATCAATACTTTTTGTTCTTATTTGCTTTGTTGAATTCGATTTTTAAAAAAATTCTTAACAACTTATTGCTTCATATCTCTTTTGTATTTTTTGAATGGGTCATTATCAATTAGCTCTTATCTTTGCTTATTGTATATAATGGCTTTTTATACTATCTTTATTATATAAATAAGCATTTAAAAATAATATCAAACTACAGCTTTTATAATTAATTAATTTATTTACATGACAGATTAAGTTTTTGAAATTCATTTCTATATACTTAATTGTGAATTCCAAAGTTTAAATAATGATCTTTTTCTACTATTCTTTATCGCATTTCATAAAATCTACATATTTGCTTGTATCAGCAGAAAGATGTTCTACTGAATCTAATTTCTAATTTAATTCATCAGCTTCTTACAATGGCTTATTTTATTGACATGTGCTTGCTTATTCTTTTAATTCTTCAATCATTTATATACAAAATAAGGCGGGCAAACTAGAAATTTTACAAACTTTAAATAAGATAATTTTTTAATGAATTTGGGAGATGAATAAATAATTTTTAAATTTGATTTTTGGCGAAAATATAAAAAGATATGTTAATAGAATATAATTTTAAAATCTAATTTTTAGATTATAAAATCTCATTTTAAATAATAAATTAATCTTTATTATAAATTACATTTTATTTTTTAATTTATTTTATCAAAACTCATTAAATAAATAAGCATTGTTTCTTAAATTTCCATTCAAATATTTTTATATAACTAAAATAAAAATTATTTTTATTAAAACTCTAGATATGATAAATCTATTATTTGATATAATAAAAAAAATCATTATTTCCATTTAAATGTCAAATTTTTAAAAGCAGAAAATACAAACAAGCTAATATTTAGTAACATAAAAAAATAGTTAAATATAAAAATAAAACATAAATGTATACAAATCTATTAATTCAATCCTAAATACCAATATGTATATAAAATAAATTTAAAAACACATTTTTATGAACCTTTTATTTAATAAAAATAAATAGATCCAATTAATGTCTTTTTTATTTTTCAATTATGAATTAATTATTTTTTTTTTCCATCAAATATTTTATTTTAAATAATTATCAAAATATTATTAAAGTTTTTTATTCATACTAGAAATTTTCTTTGTCAAACTGATAATTCTTTTTATATACATATTTATTTCTAGAATTACAAAAAATTATTAAAATAATGTAATAGATAAGATAGATATAACAAATTTTTAATTTTTAAAAGTATAAAAGAAAAATTTTCATATGTATTATTTAAACTATCTATTTTTATTATTAATTATTTTACTAGAACAACCAATCAATTCATTTTACATACATATTTATTTTTCTTATTAAAAAATGCAAGCTGTCAAAAGATAGAAAACCTGTTACACCTATTTTACATAAAAATTACACCTTTAAATTGTATATTTATTTCAGAATTTTAAAAATTTTACTGAAGCTTTTTAATTATGTATCAAATCGTAGCTATTACTATATTGTTAAAGATATTATTAAAGCTAACAAAGCAAATTTATAATTAATATTTTCAACCTCTTTGTGTTTGAATAATAAGTATAATTATAAGATCAGTAAAATCTAAGTAAAATTTTAATCTAAAAAATTTCTTAAAACTTTAAATTAAAAAAAAAAAAAAGATTTACTCATACCTTTAAAGAATCTCATCTTTTTTAATTTGAAAAATGTCTACAAATACATTTAAGAATTCTAATAAATCACTATTCGAAAGATTCAATGCAGTTATTAAGCATATGGATTTGTTTGGATAAGAGGTAAAAATGAATTACAGAAAAACACCTGTTTACACAACTTGCTTTGGAGGAGTTATGACAATTATCACGTTTACTCTAATTTTAATATTTTTTTCAAAGAATGTAAAATAATAGCATAATTTATAAACAAAAATGATCATTTTAATTTATTTTATCATATCTTATACTAAATAGGTCTAAGATTTCATTCAAAAAAGTATAATTTGAACTTATTGATAGCATTTAAGCAAATTATTTTTTAAATTTTACAAAGAGAACATACAAGTGCTTAGCGAAACAACTTACTTAAAAGATCCTCCACTATTAGAGCTAAACTTTACATCCTATATGTTCGCTGTATAAATCTAGTAAGAAAATTTTCTAAACAAGCCTTACTTTTTGGTATAGGTAGAGTAGAAGTAAATAGTTAAATTAAATATTTTGCTTAGATTTATAGTGTTTTTATTTTAATAAAGAAAGTATTAAAGAAAAGATGGGAACTTAGATAAAAGCTATGCTGTAATTTTAAAAAACCAAAAATTTATTATTTAAGCAATCTAAAATTATTTAGCAAACCATTTAAATGGAACCTTGCAGGCTAGATCACTGGAAGTAATTAAATGATGGATTTAACTGGGAATTTGCCTTTAACAAGTTAGGCTTAGACTAGTGGCTGTGTCCAAAGTAAACTATTTAATATTATTTAAATATTTAAAATAATAACTATATATTAAACAAAGAAAAGATTAAAAAATTACTCTTGAAGGAAATTATGCTAGCTCTTTATTCCAGTTTATGAAAATATCTATATTAAAGTGTGAAAATAAAGTCCTTCAATAACTTTATAAATGGGATATTTCTTGTGCCTCAGAATAAGAATTTAGTGATTTTTTAAAGAAAAAAAAAGGGACTGCAGTTTTGCAGATCTATCAAAGTAATAATATAATTAACCCATAGCAAGAACCACCTAATTAGCCATACTTATCTGATGATTTATTCTTTTATATCCATCCAAACAGAGTAAGTTGAATTAGATAAATTTATTTTAATATTTTTCCTTATTTTTAAAAACAAAATTTTTTGAATAAATTTATATATATTTTTGGTGTAAATAAGTGAAGCATTTACTTAGTGTTTTTTTTTAATTTAAATTCATTTCATAAAAATTACAAACAAATCACATTTAATTTAGTATGGAGAAAAAAAAAATTTTTTTCTTTAAAAATTAATGGGTCTCTAATAAAATTTTTTGAAAATGGTTTTAGTATTTTAACTTATTGAGAGTATTTTTTATTTCTCAAATGACCAAAACAAATAGAAATTATGTATTTTAATAAACTATGATGTTTTTTATTAAAAAGTTTTTGAGTTCTGCCAATATTTATTTACAAGAAGCTAATATTCTCACAGATTAGAGCATTTGGCCAAACTAAAACTATTAAAACTAAGTATTTCCCTATTTTGAATAAAATGATTATAGAGAAGCCTTTGAGGCAGTCAATCCTACTCGCTTTGGATCTTATTTCCTTAGGAGAGGACATATTATAGAAAAACATAATAGATAATATCAAAAAATAGACTCTTTACTATCATATATTGGTGGTTTTTTACAAGTAAATATTTCTTCATAAATAGTAAATAAGTTCTAATAATTAATTAATTTTTAACTAAAAATAGTTTGTTATTTTTGTCATGACATTTATTGTTGGATATTTTAATTATTGGATATTTGTGGTTGATATAGCAAATAGATTATATAATTTTAAGAAAAAAGAAGATAAACAAACTATTCAATAAAGATAAGAATAGCTAAATAGTCTACTCAAATAGAATGAAAATAATTAAAATATTGGAAATAATTTACATTAGTAAAATAATAAAGGATTGAAGGTATAGGATAAATAAAATGAACTGAAATTAGGTAAAATGAAATCAAGTTTAAAAAAATATGAGTTAAGCGCAGAAGACATAAGACTACTAATCAAGGAAAGGCAAAAATCTTAATGTAAGAATGATACGAATATAAAATTAAATTCTAAAAAAACCAAAAAGAAAGTTACTTATTTTAAATCTAAAACCCTTGCTCTCTAAAATGAAGAGTAAATTATAGAGCTAGAGAAGCAGAATAAATCATAATTTGACTTTAAGAAGGATAATTCCTCAGAATTAGGATAGAAGAATTTTCTTAATAACTAAATAATTAATAATAAATCAACTAGTTTCGATGTAATAGATTTAAAAGGCTTAAGCGAAGTTAATCAACAAAATTTAAATATCAAAACACCATAATTTAACAAAAACAGGAAAATCTAAAAAAAGGAATATAAATATCAATAAAGTATTATTCAATAACAAAATGAAAATTTTAACTTATTGGCTTCTTATAATTCAATAGCATTAAATGAAGATAATAATCTAGCAAGCAGCTAAAGGTAAAAAAATAATATTATCATATTGGATGAAATTCAATAAAATCAGTAAGGAAGTTTAAAGTCTATTCAAAATTTTAAAATCGAAGATAACCAAGACATCTTAACTCCAAATAATAAATTATAAGAACCATTAAAATCTAGCTTGAAAGAAAATTAAACCTTAGAAAAAAACTCAAACTAATACTTTAAAGATGGAATTTTTGAAGGACTAAATATTAGCAATAAAAAGTAACAAAATAACAAATTTATTTATTTATTTATTTGTTTATTTATTTTATTAAAAAAGATCCTTTTTGATAAATTAATTTGAATAGATAATCAGTAAAAATAAAAGATTAATAATTGGAATTAAGTTTTTCTTGAACAAAATATTTTGCGGATGTTTGTTTAAATCAATTGATAATAAATTAATCAATAAAGCTCATAAATTGATTTAATCAGTAATTTTACTTTCAAAAAAATAAAAAATAAAAATATATTTAATAAAAGGATTTAGATGTCTATATGATAATTCAGAAACTGTAGGAGATTGATAAGATTAAATAAATCATTTTTGATAAGTAACAATAAATTATGTTTGGGTTTTTCCCTAAAATTGATATAACAGTAGATGATGATAACGAAAATGAAGTAGTTTAAACAAAAAATCATATTTATTTTTAATAATTAATTTTTATAATTAAAAAGATAAATTATCAAAGAGAATATCTTTATTAAGAATTTAAGAAAAGCTCTAGGTCTACATTACAAACAAATAATTAAAGTAAAGAAACATCTTAAAAATCAGCTCATTTAACTTAAAATTAAAAAAACTCTGTTAAAATCTAAGGAGCTATAATGAAAAGAGACAATTTCAAAAATTTAGAAGCCTACAAAAAACTATATGAAGCTTATTGCTATATTTCTAAATAAAATTCATCTTTACATAAACATGAGTAATAAACAAACGTTTTTATTCTAGAAAATTTATTAAATTTTCTTTTTTAAAGAATTAATCAAAAGTTAATTAATATGCTTGGATCTGAAATGGCAGACATTTTTCAAACATCAAAATTGTATTTTTTTTATTTATTTTATTTAATACTTGAATATGTTTTTTTAATCAAATAAAATAGATTAACAAACGAAGAGGATATTCAAAGTGAAATGGAATTTGATGAATTAAAAGAAAAAGGCTACCCTACACTTAAACGCAAGTGTTTAAGTGGCGAAACATTTAAAGATGTGATAATTTTTGATAATTATCAAGAATAATTTTTCTCTGAAAACGATATTTAAAAAGGATAGCTATAATTTTACCTTGATAAATTGAATCAAAAGAGTAAATTAGATAAATAATCTTAATTTTCATGTATAGATGTTCCATAAGAATAAGCAGGAATTTTCTAAGTAAAAGTAAATCATAATAATTTTCTTAAAGATAATGCTAAAATTAATTTTTGGTGATGTTGTTTTTATTTTATATCATCTGTAAGCTATTTATATAAAATAAAACATTATTCTATAAATTTCATATTTACTATCTATCCTCATTAATTAATTAAGGTAGCTTTTCAACCTTACTATTCTCCAAAATTTTATCTAACGGCCTTAATTAGACCACAATTTCAAATTTTTAAAAACAGGCCTTAATATATGAACCTTTACAGTATATCAAATATGTTTTATTTTTTCCAAAAGAAAAGAATTTGATCCTTACTGTATATCAACAAAATCTCCTTATTTTATCTCATTAAAAAAAAAAATTTCATTTCAAATTTATCAAAAATAAAAAAATTTTTATGAAATGAAATCAAATCTTTAAAAACTTTCAAATTATTAGATTAAAATAATTCCTAATTCAAAAAGGAAATTAATTTTAAATAATATAAGGAAAAAATAAATTGATATATTTTAATTTAAACTTATAAAAATTGAAATTTTTTCAGGTAAAAAGTTATTTAACATGGCAATAAAAAACATAAATTGGTTTTAGATATGGAATTGATCTGAATCTTTTTAGTAATCAATTCTTAATTTTTGAGTGCATGATATATTTAAAGAAGTGTTAAAAAGTGATTCACAAGTAATTTGGTGCAGGCTAAAATAGTTAGGGGCCTAGTGTAATATCTTAAAACCTCAAATCCATTTATGATGCTTCAAATAATTTACACTCTTCATAATCATTAAGTTTATTCTTTAGAATTGTTTTCATTTCGTCAATTTTACTCTTTTAATGAAAATAATGGCAGTCAATATAACGATAGTGTATCTATCTATTGTTTATTATCTCAGCTACTTAATCTACATCTAAACCACACTTACAAGGTTTTTCATTATCAAATCCATTTTATTTACAATTAGGATTAGAATTTACTAAATGAAAAATGTATCTTAAACTAGGAATTATTGTATTATCTCTCCAGCTAATATATTTGGATGCCATGTATAAACCATCTAATGCACCAAGACCCCAATTTAATTCTTTTATTGACTATACAAATTTTTTAATATTTGCTTTTTAATCTAAATCATATGTGCAAGTGACATAGGTCTAAGTAATATCCCAATGATCTCTATAAGCAACGAATCCAAATCTAACAGAAATTGGTTAATTGTAGTATTTTTTAGTGATAACCTACATCATTTAATAAATTGAATTTTTAATTTATTTTTAAAATTGCGATATTCCAATAGTATTGCAGCAAAATACTATATCAATCATACCTTATTCTAATTTATTCTTTTTCATTATTTTATCTTACTTTATAGTCCTTTGTTTAATTTCCTTTTAAATATCCTCAGCCCTACATTATCCTTTCAATGATTTCTTAATTATATGATAGCCGTGTTTTGTATTAATTAATTCGGTATCCACTATTTCCCTGCAAGACAATAATTCTTATTTTATGAGAGCATATTGTTTAGGTATATTACCTTCATTTATGGAAAGACGAGAGACTATGCTTTATGTTTTATTTTTTGTTTATGATTTTTTTGAAACTTTTGGTGATGTTTTTTTAATAGAGTTCTTTGCTGATTTTTAAACTTTTATAATCTTAATTTATTGTTTTTATTTATTTTTAGATGATTTAACTGTTTATTTTTAAGAATATTATTTTTATTTAGAAATCTTTTTTTACTTCTTTGGTTATTACTTTTAAACAGATTTTTGTTAAGTTTTCTCTGTTTAATTTGTTTTTTTTCCCATGTATTTTTTTTTTAATTTTCTTTTATCACTTTTAATTTTTTTCTTATATTTGTTTTATATCATTCTAATTAAAAAATAATCATGAAACACTAATTTAAAATATAATTTACCTCTAATTTGTTTCAATAAAAATATTCAAATTCTCTCAGAATTGTAAAGTATAAATACTATTTGTAATATTTATTTTGGAAACATAATTATAGAAACTTTCCTTGCCTCTAAATATTAAATAATTCAAAAAAAATTAATTTTTTTTAAAGAAACAAATTTGATATTCCTCTAAATAATATATTTGACTTTATCAAACATCAGCAAGTTAATTAAAATTAGTAAAAAATACATTTATTTTTCAAAAATAGAATTAAATTCTTAAATTTTAAAGAACTTCCTTCATTTTAACTCTTCTTATATTTTATTTTAGCATATATTTGTTGTTTTTTTCAATATTTATTATAGATATTTAAAATAAATGATTTTTTTCTAGATGATGAATAATTCAAATTTCATTTAATTTGCCAATCTTAATTATTTTAGTGATAATTTAAAAAACGTAAGATATCTATTTTTAAAATTAATATAAAGATGATTTCGTTTAAATAAATGTCTTTTTAGACAAATATTTTTTTACTAAATAATATTGAAAATTAGTAATAAAATTATAAGAAGAGCTTAAAAGATTAAACTTAAAATAAAACAAAAATGTAATTTTTATAGTAAATATATTCATATTATTTAATAGATTTAAAATTTAGTTTATACAATTCTTTATATATTAGTTATTTAGTCATTATTTATATCTGTAAGATCTACCAATATAAATTAATTTTGTTTTGAATAGTTTGCTGTAAATTATTAGAAAAGATAAAGATTAAATTGATTTTGCTTAGAAATAAATTTAATTTAATCAAAAATCTTCTTCTACCATATCAGGTAAGAGTTCTCTAATAATCATATCAGATATTTTAATATCCATTTCAGAAGCATTATTAAGAGTACACTCTTCGTAATCTATTATTTTACTTTTGAATATTTCTGCCATTTTTTATAGATTTGTAGTTTCAGTACTTACTAATCTATAATGTATTTGTCTCATGTTAATAATATGTGATAATTTATTTATATCAATACCACATTTGCAACCTTTACCACTTGACCAGCTACCATATTCGCTACCATGAGGAGGAGCATCTGTAATGTGGAATATGTATCTAAGACTTGGAATGTGGGTACTATCTCTCCAGCTCATATGCTTTGCAGAAACATATAACCCATCCATAACAGCTTCAGGGTAGTCTCCTCCTCCAAATGCAGATAGCGTCTAAATAAACTGTTTTATTTCATCTTCAGAGGTTAAATCGTAGCTACATGTTAAGTAGCTATTATCTTAAGGAGGATGATCTCTATAAGCTACAAATCCAAATTTTACAGAAATTCCTTCTCCCTATGTCTTATCCAGAATATTTTTTATGATTTAGTTGACCGTATCCTTGCATTTGTTTATATAAGAGGACATAGATGAAGTAGTATCACAACAAAACACAACATCTACCATACCTGCAGCAAGTTTTTCACCTGTTTTTGTGCGCAATGGCTTAGCCTTTTTCTATGCAACATCCTCTGCTTTAGCTTAACCCTTTAGAGACTTCTTGATTATTTAGTTTCCTAAGTCCTTATTTATCAACACTTCAGTGGAGGCAATAGTACTGCAAGAATTACAATCATTTTGTATTGCGTATGGATATGAATGAGATAAAACAGAAGTTGAAGAAGCAATTTTGGTCTTTGGTGCTTTTGCAGCTTTAGTAGTTTTTGGGGTGCTTGCTGCTATTTTAGTAGGAGTCACTTTTTTTTTATTTGTAGTTGTTTTTTTTGGTGAAGCTGGTAGTGCTTTGGTATCTTTAGCTTTCTTAAGACTTGCAACCTTTTTAGTAGACTTTTTAACTCTTTTAGAATTTTCAAGTTTTTCAATTTTTTATTTCATTAGCTACCTTTCTCTTTGCTGTCTCTTTAGGATTTTATCATAATTTGCAAGGAATTCTTTTGCTTCATCAGCAGTTTATTCCATAGTGTTCTATCTTTAAATTTTTTTAGATTTGTCTGAATCCTTTTTAATACTCTTTCCCATAACTAATAAATACTTGAGTTTCTCTAAATTAAATAGTGAAATATATTTGTTGTATTTTATTTCTTTTTATTTTTTTTTATGAATTAATTAATTAATTATCTACTAATAATCGTTTGGTACTTATAACCTAATACAATTGATAGGTCTTGAATTCCGCGCTAATGATAATGTATATTAAGTAAATCAGAAATAGTAAAAATATTAATCTGATAAAATATCATTTACATATTAATTTACCGCTAAGTTATTAATTATATTTAACTATCTAGTAGCCACATTTAATTTTTGCAGTTGAAAAATTTATTTATTAATTAATTAGCAAATATTGCTGAAGCTTTTAAGAAACATTGGATTTTATTCAAAAAAATAATTGAATTATTTATTTAGTTTAATGATTAAAAATCATTTTAAAATAAATACTAAAATGCCAAAATTTGACTTAATTTAATTTATGCTTAAGTTCTAAATAAATTTTAAATTTTTATGAAAAAATATTTTTTACACTTTCATTTATTTTTAAAAAATATTAATTAAATTTTTTAATTACTTAATAAAGGTTATTATATTGAAAATATAAAGAAATAAATATATTACTTATTATCAAGATTTAGAATTTCAAAATAAAACCAATAAAAACTAGTTACATGCATTTTTTAGCATTTTAACTATGGAGATGAATGCTTTACTAATTTATTGTGAAAAATAAATCTAAAATTAATTTATTTATTTATCTAGTAAATTACGCATAAAATATATTTATTTATTCATTAATTTAATGATATATTTACTGCTATTAATTTAATTTTCCACTTATTATTTATATAATAGTTGATTCTTAAGATATACTAAAAGACAGACTGACTACTTTTTTTGTATTTTTAAGATAACAAACTAACTATTCAAATTATTAAATAAACTATAGTAAAAAATTTTTGAATGTAATTATGATTGTTTTATAATAAATTATATTAGTTAGTTAATTAGTAGACCTAATTTACAAAGATTTAATCAAAAAGAAAGGAAAAAATGAATTTAAAAAATTGCTTTTTATCATTTGACTTAATTAGTCAAAAAATGAGCTTGAATATAAATAAGAAGTAAAACTATCAAACAATTTTAGGTGGAATATTTTCTATTTGCTTTATTTCGCTTCTGATTCTAATAGTTTAAAATAAAGTAAATACTTTAAAATATTGTTTTCAGTAGAGATTAACAATTATTTTTTGAATTAGGTGCAAATTCTTGTAAATAATAGTAAAATTATACATATAATGCTTATAAATTTTAAAAAGTGAATGCTTTTGTTATAATTTAGGTGACATTTAGGCCAATATTATTAATTCTAAAAGCTCTGGAGATTTGGCTATTGATCTTAGTGCTTAAAATTTTATGTTTGCTGTAAGCATTTAGTAAGATGATAATTCATTCTCTACAAATCCATATTTCATAATTAAAGCTGAATAAAAGTAAAATAGTTAGAAATATTATGTATTTTATTAAAATTATTTTCAATAAAAAAGAAATTATTTATTTGATTAAGGAGTCAGAAATAAAAATGGACAGGGCGCAGTATTTGATATTTGAATATAATTGTTTATAAAAGCCTATTGTATTTTTTAAAATTAGTACTAAATCTAATTGGAACCCTGCACTATTGGTCATTGGCAAAATATTGGATAAAATTATGACTGGAGTTCTATCTTTAACAACCTTGGTTTAGGTCAATGGCTTTGCCCTGTGTAACAAACATATTTAACGAAATAAAGCCAATTCTTTTTTATTTTTTTTTGTAAAAGTAAAAATTAGGTTTTACATTTGCAAGGGGATTATACTTCTTAAATTTTTAATTTCTTAAAATTTTCTATCTACATGTGCTCTTAGCAGTTAGTTTAAGATTATTCTTGGAATCCTTAATGTGCTGATTAAGTAATTAATACTGAATGAAAATTAATAAATTTTATTGACTAAAAAATTATTTTTAAAGTAAACAATAGCGAATTAATTAAATAGAGATGGAAATTTTAAGGTGCAATTTTACCATTCTAATTTAATAGTAAATGCAGATTAATCCCAAAATTAGTTCTACTTAAACTCAGAAATCTTCTTTGAATTCATTCCAACTATAGTAAGATCTATTTCTGTTTTAGATTTTAATAAATAACTATATAAAAATATTAAAAGACATATTTTGAGTCAGATATTTACTTTTAATAAGTCTCTGTCTCTTCTGATTAAAGCTCATTTTTCTAAAATAATTTTGAAAAAAATATTTTTGCTCAGCATTAGCCAGGAGACTTCAACTTTAAAACATTATAAAGTAGCAACCAACCTGAATTAAGTAAATTTTATATCAGGAGAAATTTCTATGATCTTTAGTACCAAGCAAAGTATACAAAATTTTATGATATCTTAGCCTTCACTGGAGGTTTTATTTATTTTGGGGCTGTGCTAGTTGCAATTTTATGTAAGTTTTGTAAAAAAAGTTTAAGTTAAATGTTTTTAATATTTGAAAAGTCTCCTTTTTTTATCAAATACAAATGAAAATGCTTATCCATAAGTCTTTATAAGAACAGATCAAATGCAAAGATTTAGAGTAAATCAAAAAAAGTGATTTTTTTAATAAAAAATGAATTTATATTTTAGAAAAAATTAGGAAAACAAAATTTTAAATGAATTAGAAATGATTGCGTTTGATTGTAGTTAATAGTTAATAGGTTAAAATAAAAATGCAGAAAATCAAAGTTAAAGTTAAGAAAAACAATCTAAAAAGTAAAATAGTTTTGAAATAATTGTTCTAAATGACTCTAATTAGAATTGGAAAAGAAAAAACACTTTCACACAAAGATAAAGAATTAGACCAACAGGTAATATTTTTCACAAGGGATTCGTAATAGATAACGAATTAAAAAATTAATTTAAAAGTAATTTTTATTCGTTTGTTAAAATAATTTAAGTTTTTTAAATAATAAATAAGACTCTAATGGTGGATAAAAAATTTAGAATGAAGATTAAGTTGATGAATATTTCTGCTGCTTTAAGAAGTTTAGCATTAAATCTCTCTCGTTTTCTTTAAAATATATTTTGAATTATATTTTCTGCAACAAAATGTATTGTAAAGATGATTATAAGAAAGCCCAATCTAATTTAGATTAAATAGAAAGTGATTTAGATATAGTATGGATTCTATCATAAATAAAGTATATTCCTCTTTTAATTTAAGGCTTAGTAAATTTATCTTATCGAAATAAATCTTTAGAGCAAATAGTAACATTTATTAATATCAATAATTATTTTTCTTTATTACTATTTTCAAAAATAACAAAAATTAGATAAAAGATTTTAAAATAAAATGCAATCCTATAAGTGAACAAAATAAAACTAATCATACATAGAATAACCTTTAAAACTAAGATGCCTTTTAAGTAATTTTAATATAAAATAATTAATTATTTGATAATATTTAATTTAGCAAAATGTTGTTTTAAATGTGTGAAATTTAATTTCTTAATTTTATTCTTTTTAAATTATGAAAAAGGATTGTGATGAAATTCAAATTGAACCGTTAAACTCAAAAAACGATGTAAACCCAACAACTATCTACACTGAAAATGACGAAGAAAAGATATTAGTAATAAAGGATGGTTACCATAACAAACAAGTTTTAGCTACATGTGATTATGCTAAGAATGAATAAAATGATAATAAGCAAAGAAGTAATCCAAACCAAGAAGAATTAATAATTGAAGAAGATGATGTTAGTGAGTTAAAGAGTTGTTAAGGAAATACTTGTAAACAAAATATTGATTTAAATCATGATCATTCTACTTAAGTTAAGGAATTAAGCAAAAATAATTCTTTTAAATAAGATAATAAATCTGAAAAAAGCAACTTTTATTTTAAAAAAGTACAGATTTTAGACATATAAAATTATGTTTTAAAGCCAAAAAATAAAACAATGATAGAAAATAATTTTCACGGTGGAGCATACTTGAATGCTTAAAATATATAAGATGGTGGTAGACAAAAATCATTAAGTATTAATAATGTTAAAAAAACTTAAGCTGGATCAAAAACTAGTATAATGGCTCTAGAAGAGAGCGATGATAATCAAAATATTTTACAAACTTATTTTTTATAATCTTCAAATATTTAACCAAACTTAAAACAATCAACTATGTAATCAGTTTCGCCTTAAGTAAATAATAAATAAAATTAATAAGAAGATAAATTAATCTCTTTCGGATAAGGTTAAGAAGAATAATCTGTATAGGATGACAATTTAACAGAAGACCAAGATAAATAGTAAAAAAATAATTGTAGTGATATAAAAACATTTTATCTCTCTGAAGAAAAGGAAAAAGATTAAAAAATGAAAATTTCCTCAGATTTCCCTCAAAATACAGCATTTTAATATTAAAATAATTAAGTAAACTATGAAAATGAAAATATATAGAATAATTAGAAAGAATAATTACTATTGTTTAGTTTATTGGAAAGTAAAAACTAATCAAAAGACTAAGATAAAATATTAGTAGATAGCCCAATAAAAACATTTAATGAGTTAGAAAAAGAAGAAATATAAAATCAAGACTTATAATTTGATTAGGATGAAGGAGAGTTTGTTTATACACCTAAAAAATAAATTCACTGTCATAACCTTGAAAACAATTTTAATAGTAATAATAATGAAAATTAACAAAATAATCAAGCAGATATTCAAATGTAAATAAGAAATATAAAGAGTAGAACTAATCATAAGCTAGATACATTAATAGAGTAAAGAGAAGAGTATTCTGAGTACTCTTATCAACAAAACTAAAGATAGCAGAGTTTCCATTAATTAGATTAAACCCCTTTGAATAAAAAAAGCAATAATAATAGTAATAAACAAATTGATGTTTTTATTGATGAAGAAAAAATAGAAGTTAAATTTAAAGAACTAAATCTTAATAACATTCAATCACAATAATCTAAATAAGATTCTTGATATTATTTTTTTGTTATCTTTTCACTTTGAAATAATTTTGACATTATTCTTTTTTTCTTCAAAAATGTATATTTGTAATTTAAAAAACTGATAGATTTTAAAATCAAAATAAAATTTTATTTATCATTCATTTTTTGACAATAATTTATTTTGTTTTAGATTATTTTTTCCAAAAATCTTATTTTTAAAAATTTCTTTAAAAATTTAAAAGAGTATTAAAATAAAAAATATTTACTCATAATCTATCTACTAAAAATTCAGGAAATATTGAAATAAGCTTGATATTAACTTAATAAAAAATTAATCATTAGAAATATTTTGGATTTTCAAATACCTAAATAAGATTATCATAATATACCAAAATTTAAAAATAGTTCTTTAGGGTATCGTTTATTTCCTTTAGTTTAAGAAAAGCTATAAATACTTACCATTTATATTCCTTTATAATATATGAATAATTCATTTTAATTTTATAATAAAATCAATTTTTTAGTACTTGATTTTATTTTTAGATGGTTTTTTCAATTGTTTATTTAAGAAATAAAAGCTGATTTTATGTTTGCATATCTTTGATAATTAATTAATTCTTATCTATTTACCTCTTAAAGTTATAAATATATCAAGCAAATAAATATATTTTTCAAATGAACCAAGATATTATCATTGATGATTAAGGAAGATATGTTTTTAGGTTATAATTTAGATTACCTGAGAAAAGGCTTGCATAAATTGTTTGCTAAACTATAGAAGTCGATAAGGAATTGAACGATACTGTAGTAGAAAAATAAATTTTTAATAATGATAGTGATGTAGTAACATTAATATATAGATCAAAAGATGCCAAAAAGATAAGATCAGCAATTAAAAATACTATTGAAAATATTTGTCTATCATTAGAAACTATCAATAAATTTAAATGAATCAGCTTTTTTGTATTTAATGCCTATTATATTTAAGAAAGCTTCATCTGTATTGTCAATTAGAATTAAATTTAAATTGATATAATTTTATTTTTGTTTTCAATCAAAATTATTAATCAAATATTCTGAGTTCTACATATCAATAAAATAGTCAGCATACACTCATTAATAAAATAATTATCAATTTTAGTTAAAAAATTGATTTGTTTTCTTATTTGGTTTTCAACTTGTTTATCAAAATATTCTTTATAAAATATAATATAGAAGCTCTTAATTTATTTATAGCTTTTAAAACTTTATAAAGAGTACTTACAAATAAAATAGATTGATTGATTAACATTTAATAAAAATGTACAAAAAATTTTATAAATCAATACCAATTTTTATAAAAATAATTTATAAATTAAAATCAATTTAAACTATCGTCTTTTATGCTATAGTTTCTCACTTTCAATCTATTATTTTATGGCGGAACCTCAATACTGTTTTCGTTTTTTAAATATGAATTGTTATTGCTTAAAATCCTCTTTTAATCTTAAATTTTTTCAAGCTTTTCTAATTGTGATGGTGTAGCCTTTAAACTATTTGGAATATACTAAGCTTGTTTTTCATCTTCTTATCTATCTACAAGAGGCTTAGATAGAGACTGGACATATAGTTATTTTTTTTCATGCTCTTCATCATCATAATATTAGTTATCTTCATTGTTTATTGAGTTAAAAAAGTTATTGACCCTCTATGATTTAGTTGCAGTATTTTTATTAATGAATTCATCTATTTCTTAGAATTGATCGTATTTAGGAAGGTTTTTTTTAAACAATTTTTAACTAGTTCCATCTTTTTTGACAGACTTTTTTTCTAAGGAAGTGTTCTTTTTACTATTTTTAGAATCACTTCTTTAATTGTTTATTGCATTTTAATTTTTTGAGGTATTTTTATTTTATAAATTTTTATTTCGGTTTGGACTTTATGAGTGGTTATTACTTTTTTAATTGAAATTTTTATTAATATTAAAAGACATGTCTTTCTCATCTTCTTCTTTGATCGGTTGATTCATTTCATTATTATTATTGTTAGATAATTATTTTGAACCTTATTCAGTAAGTAACTCAAGCTAAGACAGATGTAGCTAAGTAGGTTTTCTCATGTCGAATTTGTTAATAAAAATGTAATTGTCTTTATATTAAGTAATTATTTCATCTTTTTGCTCTATGATGTCCTCTTACTCTTATAGCTTTTCTCTTAAGTCACTTGAAATACTGATTAGCTGTTCCCTTTCTCTTTTTAACTTCTCTATTTCGCTCTTATGTTTCTCAACTCTTTTTTAAACCTTTTATAATTCTTTATCTTTTTCTTCAATTTCTTGGTCTTTTTCAAAAGCAGATCTTTAGATTAAATCGCTTTTCAATAGTTTCTCTCTGTAATTCATGATATCCATTTAAAGTTCGCCTATTCTCTACTTTAATTCTGAATTTTCATTTTTAATTCTTTAGCTTTCCTAGTATGTAAAATAATAAAAGTTCATTTCTCATTGTGAAATTTTTAAATTAATACTTTGTTAACATTCTCCATCTCAAGAGCTAAAGTTTCAATTAAGTGCCTGTAAGCCTCTATTTCACTTTCTAAAGAAGCTATTTTTTCCTATAATTTGGAATTGTTTCCTACTTGCTGATTAGACTTTCTTTATAAGCTCTCATTATATTTCTAATAATTTGGTGTTGGATTATGAGGATTGAGTTTATTTTTAAGTAAAATGCTGTTGACTAACAAGCTTGCAGATTTATTGTTGCTAAGAAAATCTAAGTTAAAGTTTTTAGATCTCAATGGACTAACTGGGCCTATTAAATGGAAAAAAAGTAAACAAATTATTCTAATATAATTTAATAAAATGTTTAAGTACCTTCATCTCCTGTAAATATTTTTTCAATAGACTCGTCTTCGATCTAATTTTGGAGGATGTTAGAATCATTTTAAATTGTATTCTTTTAATTTATTAGAACATCTTCTTCAAATTGCATGGATGAATTTAAGTTAATTTTCTTTTTACCCTTTTAAAGCTATTACTATTATGGTTTTCTTTATCTCTATGAATCTAAGCTAATTCCATTTTATTCTATTTAATTATTTTAGTTTTATTATTGTTAATTTTAATTAGGAGATGACTTTCTATATTTAACAATTTCTTAAATTAAGAGCTCGTTTTCATTTTCTATTTCTTTAATCTGCTTTAAAACTTAATCAAGTTTTTATTTTAATTCAGAATTATCTTTTTGGTATTTTTAAAGCTCTTCATTTTTTTACTTTAAATGAAAATCTGTGACATTTTTATCATTAATTTGTTATTTAAATTATTATTCTTAATTCTTTCTAAAGGTTCTAAATTTATCCTCAATTTCTTCAACATCTTTTTGGTATTTTCTTTCTCTATCTTGTAATAAAATTGTCTAGTTATTGCATTGCAAGTTAAGTTTTTCATTTTCAATTTTTAACTCTCTAATTATTTGATCGAATTACCTTATTTAAGAATTTTAATCTTCGTTTAATATTTAAAACTTTCTGTCCATATTATCTTTTTGCTCTTTTAACTTTTACTAATATTTATGCTTTTTGGTGCTTAACTTTTCTTAAAGCTTTTCTTTTTCGTTATTTATAATTTCCATTTTTTCTTTTAAAAGAGCATTCCAAGTATTTTAAGAAGCCTTAAAACCCTCTATTTCCTTTTATTAAGTGCTAACAGTTATCTATTGGTCTTATATTTTTTATTTTAAATTTGAAATTTCCTCATTTAACTTCTTTGAAGTTTCTATATTTTTAAGCTTTTCGTCGTTAAGCATTCTTAAATAATTTTCATTTTCAAGTAAAAGTTTATCCTATTATTTTTATATATTATAATCATGACTTCTTCTTGCCTCAGTTTATTGCTTTAATGAGTCTTCATTTTCTTTTTTTAACATTTAAATTTAGTTAGTAAGTAACTATATTTTCTCCTGAGCTACTTAATTAGCGCGATTAAGAGCTTCTTTAACTTTATCATCAATACATTTTTTCATTTCAGATACCTAATTTTTCAATTTTTCATTTTCTTCAATTTTCTCTCCTAGCCTTGCTTTAATATTTTTATTTTCAAACTTAAATTGATCAATCTTTTCATAGAAATTTCCTTTTTGATCTTCAAAATTCTACACAGATTGATGTTAGTTGAATTTTTAGTTCTCTATCTCCTGTAAAAGACTATCTATTATAATTCTTCAAGTTAATTTCATATATTATAAATAGTTATCAAAAAGTTAAATATTAATAGATAATTACTTATATAACTATTTTTTTCTTCAACAATCTACTTCAAATTTAGCATTTTTTATGATAATTCCTGAATATCTTAATCTCTCTCTTCAATAACTTGCAGATTGAATTCAAAATCTTTTTCTAACTGATATTGCTTTTGCTCATAAAATTAAATTTATGTTTCCTTTTCAGCAAGCCTCTTCTCTAAACTTTTAATTTTAACTATTTATATCTACTATAATTCCAGCAATTTAGTCTAAAATTAATCGTTATTATTTTAGCTAAAATTCTCATATTGCTAATTTACAGCTAGTTCTGCTGATAAATTATTATTTGACTATTCAAACATTTTCTTTACTAAAATACTTATAATCAATCAATAATCAAAAATTTATTAAAAAGAAGTAAATTATTTAACCAAATAGATTACTCAACAAAATTCAAAAAATCAAAAATCTATTAATATGATGAAAAAAATTATAAATTTCAAAAAAAATAATATAAATATAAAATATTAATGCTTAATTTTTTGAAGAAATTCACTAGAATTAAAAGATAATAAAAGCTATTAATTTTTTTTCAAAAAATTTTTATTTATTAAATTTTAAGAAATAGATGACATAAAATTTAATAGCATTAAATAATTAATTCATTTTGAGTGATGTTAAAAACTTTATATTACTAAGTTTTTCAAAATAAATATACTTAAAATCAAGTCTATAATTACTGTCAAACAAATAAAATATTAATAATTTTATATTTATGTTTTATATGAATTATAATTTATATTAATTTTATCTAGCTATAACCCTATTAAATTTGAAAGTTTCAGGGTAAATTTCCTTAATATTGAAGCTATATTTTAACTCTTAATGTAAAGAATAGTCTTTGAAAAAAATTAACATTTTCATCAAAGATTTAATTAAATCTTAAATGAAAGCTGTTTTAAAAAAAACCTTTGTTTCTTAATGGATGAAAAATCAGCAAAACTTGTCTAAATTATGGTTAAAGAAATAAATAATACTTGATTAAATGTCATAAAAGAATATTATTGATTGATGTATCAGCAAATAATTAAAGGAGATTAAATCAATCAATCAAAACAAAATCAATTTCTATTATCAAAAATTGCATAAATTAATATTTATAAAATTCCTCTCTTAACAAGTAAGAAAGAAATAAATAAATATATAAAGAATAAGTATACATATATATATATATTATGGATTATAATAACAACTAAGAAAATAAAATGAGTGGTTTAGATTTGTAATATAAGCAGCTTTAAGCTGAAAAAAGTTAAATAAATGGTATGTAATTAGATGCAACTAGGAAATCCATAGCTTAATAGTACAGCCTAAAGGATTTTAATAACGGCAATTAAGATAATAGCCAAAATCCATTTTCATATTAATCCTAAAACAGAATGTTTGCATCAACTACCCTATATGATAGAAACTCTATGACAAACCTGCCATAGCGTGCGAGCAAGTTATAAAAATCAGTCATATTATTTGATTCAGGTGTAACATTGGGAGATTTGGAATAGCTGAAAATTACAAATATGAAAGACATTAAAAAAGAAGTACTATTATTTTTTTTAAGTTAGCAATATCTAAATTTAACTCAATCTTATTTAAATAGAGCTAGATTATAGATTAAGAAATTGGAAATGTAGATGATAAAAAATTTGTTTCACTGATAGCTGATGAGCAAGTACATAAGAGATTATCAAGTAGACTGATTGAGTCATCTCGAATTCCTCGATCATGTAAAAATGTTTTGTCATATTTAGTCAAAATAAATAGTATTATTCTTATTATGTTTGAGTTATCTAATTTTACGTTGACAATTTAATTGAGTTTATTGATTAATTCATAAGAAAAATAATAAGCAAGCATGAATACTACAATTAATACTAGAATATATGATCTATTAATGTTATAAAGAAAGCTAAATTTATATTTTTTTTGTATTCAGCTATAAAAGGAATTAACAAGTAAGATTCACTAATTGCTTTAGATACTACTTATAAATAAATGGATTAAATTACATTGCAAGAATAACATTCTATGAAATCGACTACTCAGTTCCGTAATAATAAGGTTCCAGATATATCTACAATTTAAGAGTAAAGCGAAGAATTAGCTTGTGAAACTCAAGAAAAATGCAAATAAATTGAGATGTAGGACTAATCAAATAACGGTAAACAATCATCTTCACTTAGCAGTGATATCGAATAAGATAGTGATGAAGATAACTAAATTGTTGATGATGGTAAATAAAAATTCAAAAAATACTATTGATTTACCATCATAAATATAAATTAAAAAACAGAGCACGTTAGCGAAGAGAATAAGATTTAAAAAATTCCAGTTATGAATGTTGCAGAAAAAAATATTGTTGTCTATAAGCCAAACGAAACATCAAGTTGTTAAGTTTAAATTGGACCACTTCGTGAAATGAAAGGATACTTAAAAAAGAGAAGCCCTTAATACATAGTAGGCTGGCAAGTAGATTTATTTATTTTTGGATACTTTTAAAATTAAAAATAAAATCTTAATAACCACTAAATATTTTATAAAAGAAAAGATGGTGTGTGCTTAAAGACTAAAAGTTGTTTTATTATAAAAATGAAAAATCATTCAGATAGTATGGAGTTATTTGCTTTAATATCATAAGTTGTAGAGCTGAGGTAATAAATTAAACATATATTTTTTTAATTAAATTCAATAAAAAGATTTAAATTTAGGGCTTAATATTTTATTTTATAAAAAAAGCTTATCGTAGGAAAAAAATCAAAGACAAAAAAAATAATGTAAAATTTTTATGCTAATTTGTTCGTGAATCAGTTTTACTGATTATTTATTTATTAATTTGAATAAAGTTTAAGATTTCCAAACCATGAAAAAACATTTACTTTTAAATCAGACGATCCAGATCAACCCATAGAGATGTGGTATAATCAAATAGTCAACCATATTGTGTAATCACAAGGCTATAAAAAAAACTTAAGATTAGAAGCCAAAAGATTTTGGAGAGTAGATTTTATTTAGCTCTTATTTTATACAAAGTAATTAATTTTAATATTTTAAATAAAAGGATGAAAGAATAAGTTAAAAGGAGTTTATTGAATAAGCAGATACTGGTGATTTAATTTTATTTAGAGGTAAATCTATAGAAGCTAGACTGTAGAGAGCCTTTACTGGAAGTGATTTTGATCATGTTGCACTTGTCTTAAAATACTCAACTTCTGATATATTTATTATGGAAGCATTAGGAGGGAAAATTGTAATAAATTTTTACTAACTAACTTTATTGTAGATTTAATTAAATATTTTTTAAAATAAAGGGTAAAGTGATTTTATTTAGATGGAATCTATTTCAAAAAAATAAGTGGTATGAATTTTATGATAAGATTGTATATAGAAAATTAAATATGAATAGAACAAATTAAGTTTTGACAAACTTAGAAAAGTTTATTTAAGTAATTTAATCTTGCAAATTATTTTATTTTAATTTGAATAAATGTTATTTAAAATAGTATGCTCTAAACAAAAAATATAAATTTACTTTGGGAAAAATAATGAGAAAGAAAACCAGTCATAAAGAAGAGAGCGATTAAAACGAAGATAGAACATTTTTCTGCTCAGAATTAATAGCTGCATGTTATAAAAAACTTGGAATTTTAAAGGAAGAAACAGCATCTTCTAGTTACTTACCAGGTATAAATTTGATTTCAAAATTAAATTAAAATTATTTCTTAAATATAAATAAAGGACATTTTTCTTTAGAGAAAGATTTGCAGCTCAAAAATAACGCATAATTGTAATATGAATAAGTAATAGACTTCTCTATGGAATGAAAATAATGAATGCTAAATATGTCAACAGTTAGTTAAAAAACAGAAATAATTTCTTATGTCATAATAATATTAATAATAAACAAATAGTAATTATTTAATTAAAATTAGTTTACTAAGATAGAAGAAAGTAGTCTAAAATACTTTAAAAAAATACTAATGAATGCAAAATACTAATTAAATAAATTATCAAATAATTAATACTTTTACTAAATTATAATAAAGCAAAAGCACCAATATTTAAAAATGTAAAATAATTCATACTTTATATTTTTAGAAAGAGCATTTATATAAAATACTTCAAAATATTTTCAAAAATCAAACATTTTATTTAAATCTTTAATTGTAAAATCAAACATTTAAATTAATTTAATAAATCATCAATTGTATATATTAATATTGAAAAAAAAATCTAGAGTATTAGTAAAGGTTCGAGTTAGTATATTAGAAAAAATTAGTTAAGCCAATATTACACTTATGAAATACAATACAAGTGACATATAAATAATTATTTTTAATCATTTTACTTTTTTGTAAACTACTTTTTCTTTTCCTTCTTTTTCTCTTTCTCTTTTTTTTCTTTATGTGTTTGAAAGCTAAGATTCATCTATTTCTTAATCACCCATAGATCTGGCCATGAAGAAAAGTTTAATATATGGTAAAACCCATTTCCAGAATGCGTAAATAGGAACTATTATATAAAAATACCAGAATCCAGACCAGAAGCAAGTACCAAATTCAATTGCAGAGTTTACAATTAAAAGATCTAATTGACTATCATAAGATTCAGCTTCAAGACCTTTGCGAATTCTGTGTTCAATTGAAGAGTAGCATGCATAATTAATTAATGTGAAAAATCCTAATGCTAATAAGGTATCAAGCTTAAAGAGATCACCTCTAAAGAGATAATTAACTGTATAAAAACCTGTAACAATCAAAATAACAGTCTAGAAATATTTTATTGTTTATTGTCTCTAAACTGAATTTTTCTTTTCGCTTTAGTTAGCCATTATTTATATTTCTACTAATTAGATCTAAGTTATAATTTATTATTTTATTAATATTTTCAAATAGTATTAAAATTAATATCAAAACTTTGATTTCAATGCTAATCTTAATTCATTTTACTTAACACGTAGGCATCCATTAAGATATAAAGGTTTTCATCTGAATTGCAATCAGATTAACTTTTATATCTTTATTTAATCTAAATAATATAAAAATATTTGAAACAATTATTTTGTAAAATTATAAGCAGATAATAAAAATAATCTAAAATTAAAATGTATTATGAAAAAACTTTCTTTGTCTTTTAGTATATTAAAAAAATTAATAACAATTTAATATTTCTTTTTGATTCTTGAAATACTCTTCAAATTTATTTTATTAATATAATCAAATAATATAAATATTCATGCCAAAACCTTGATCTTAAAGGTACTATATATTATTTTACTTAAAACGTAGGCATCCATTAAGATATCAAGGTTTTCATCTGAAATGTGATCAGATTAACTTTTATATCTTTATTTATTCTAATTAAAATAAACACATTTGAAACAATTATTTTAAAAATGATAATAAATATACTATTAAATTAAAATTTATTATTTAAAACTTTCTATTTTATTTATCAAAATTAATTAGAATTAAATTTTTTTGATCCTTAAAATGCTCTTGAAATTGTCAAAGATCATTTCAAAATATATTTAGAAATATTAACTATGATTACTTCAATATTCTATACCAAATTAATTAAATATTTAATAAACTCTTAAAATTATTAAAATTGATACTAAAATATTAATTTAGAATGATTAGCTTTGCTTCAATATCAAATATAAATTTAATACTTTTTTTAGCATATTTTTATAAATAGAATTTAACAAATATTTAATTTTATGATTTAAATTTACTTTTTTATTTTAAAAAATATCCTTAAATATTTATTAATATATATTAGAAGCTTATAAAAGTATTAAAACTAGTATAATTATACAATAATACTTTTTTAATAAATTTATTTAATATTTAAATTTTTAAAGTAATTATAATTTCTATTATTAATGTAGTTTAAATCTAGGTAAAGCATGTCTTTTTAGACAAATATGAATTTAAATATAATTTTATATTTTTGATATTAAAAAAATAATCCTTAAAAGATATTTTTATTAAATTACTATGTTTTATGAATGATTTTACTTGCTCTAAAAAATGAAAATTCGAAATATTGGTCATATTTAATCATAATTATAACCGTATAAACAAACGATAATATGAGGATATACTTTTTGTATGCAGAAAAGTTAATTTAAATTGAGATATTTAATTTTTATTTATTGGTTGGAATATAGCTTGTTAGTTTTAGAGATTTTGATTATTAATTTTTTCAGCAGAATCAAACTATTAACTATAATCTTCAAAACAATTATTGAATTAATATAATTAATAACAATATTAAATACTAGCAAGAACTTACTCTAAATAAAGCAATTCATACAAACAGCTCTTAGTTAAAATTCTGAAGAACTCATAAACTAAGGAGGCTTATAAAGATCAAACTTTAAATAATCATAATATTTTCTACTGTTCTTTTTAACTTTGGGAGCACCACTTTTATTTATAAATATAAAAGAACAAATAGTTAGAGGTACCAGATATTTTAAAAGAGATTTAACCAATTTTAGATTTAATCTGATAAAACATTTAAAAACCAGGTTATGTAATAATAGTAAGATGAAGGTGAGTTGGAAAAAGGAATAAAATAAAATTACAATCACCTATAAGAACTAAAATAGAGGAAAGAAGGGAAATGTAAAGAATTTATTGAAAAATCTAAATCATTGAAAAAGAAAATTTAAGAATTTTTAGAGAAGAGATTAAAATATGGAAAGGAAACAATTAAAATATTTCCTCTTTCTTATCTTTTTTATATAGTAATTGGCGTATTTTACACTATTTTAGAGGAATTTAGTTGGTATGCGATTTGCTTAATTGCTATCTCTTTTGCAGGAATTCTGTTTCATTATGCTAAGAATATGCTATCCATTAAGTTAATTTTAAGATTAGTTTTTACGTCTCTATTATTGATTTCTCTAGTTCAAAAATTGAAATAAGACTGTTTTAAAGAGAACGCAAATCCATCCAATTTATCATTTAATTAAGAACTTAGCTTTTACATGAAAATTTTTCTTTTAGGCCATATTTTTATTATTCTTAATGACTAGTTCGGTTTGTGGGAAATAGATATAATTGTAGCACTAATGTAAATAGTAGGCATTATTTATTTATTTGATAGAAATTATTAATCTTTTTACTTTTGGTGCTTACTGCTATTCCCATTATATTTGTTTGGAAAAAAAATTTAATTTAATCTGTGGATTTAGAAATATTATTCGCTAAATAAAGAGAGTAATCACATTTAATAGATTTTTCATGATCTCTGGCCTCACTCACTTTTTGTTACAAGTCTTGATAACTAAAACTAAATTTAATTAGAATTTCATAATCGAAAAGCAAAGGAAGAATCAGCTTCAGAAAAGTCTATATATGATTACTTTGAAAAAATAAAGTTTTATTAACTAAAAGATGAAGTTTCTGATATGTCATTAGGAACCTACTCAAAAAAAGACAATCTTTTAAAATTAATAATGACAAAGTTGAGAAAATTTGATGAATAAGCAGGTAGCAATATAAATTTATAAATAATAAATCCAATCTAATCATAAAAAAGCAATAATACTGCAGCTGTCTTCAACCCATCAGCTAATTATTTAGATTAAAATAAAAGAATTTCAAGTTCTAAGAATACTCATAATAGAAGTACTAAATTGATTCCATAAGTAAGTTCTATTACACCTAAAAAGAGACACCATTCATCTCTTTCTAAGAATATAACTTTTGAGGGTGTAACAAATTATAAAGAAGGAGAGTTTGATCCAAACAAGAGAAAGAGTACTAATTTATGGAGTGACAATGCATTTTAATTAAAAAATACACAAACAGATTATGAAGATGGTTTTTCTTATAAAAAAGTAGATAAGTATTTTGGCAAGTACTTCTCTTCGCTCGAGGATCCTTAAAAGTATAAATCGCTATCTATAAAAATATATTACTACAGTAAAAACGAAGATAAGGCGAAAAGCTAATTACGAAGCCTTTCAGCTATTAATAGTTACTTGATCAATGAAAAAAGATAAAAATACCTATTTATTGAAATTAAATCATTGGATGAATATGAAAAAATTAAGAAAGGAGATTATTTAAACAATAAATTTAATTAGAATTCTAAGTAATCTGATAAATCAGGATTGTTGAAAATATCTAAAAATCTCCTCAAAGATATTAATTAGCATTTTTAATAAATTGTTAATCCTTACAGATAATTAGTAGAGCTAATGACTAGTTAGTAGTACTGCTATAATTCAAATTTTATGAACATGTAAATTCAGCAACTACAAACTTTATACGCTTCAAATTACGAATATCAAGCCAAATAAATTTAATAGTAAATGGATGTTATTGAAAATAACTCTTTTCCTTACCACCTTGAGTACATTCAATGTTAAATAAATACTCTTATAGATCATGTTAGAATTCACCTGAATAAAAAAACAAAGCTAAGAGTAGAAGAAATAAATATGCAAATTCTTTTCCTTGATTTTTTTAAGAACATACAGGATTCTAGATATAAAAACATTGATTATAGTCTTGAAATGGATTCTACAACGTTTCCACAAAAATACAAACAAGACCCGGGAAGAATAAAATAAATATTGCATTTTTTATTCAAAAAACTAGTTACAGATCATGATTGTACTAATCCAAAGTTTGTTATGAAAGTAAGCTACCTGAAAAAAAGGACAGAAAGCTTATAAAATCCACCAACTCTTGCTTTCATGGAATCAAGAGCTAGCAATGCGCATAGTGAGCAATTCAGAAACAGTATAGTTTAGCATCGCAAGTCAACACTAAAATAAATTAGTAATTTATATAGCACAAGCAATTGCTTTGTTATTGAACTAATTTTAAAAGGACACTGTAACTTTGAAAACATAATACAAAAACAAAATTTAAAAGACAAAGACAAGCTTTTTAAAACTATACAAAAAATTGGATAGTGGCTTGGCTCAACTTAAATTGAATTCTAAACATAAAAAGACTGTCTTTAGAGAAAATATTTATTTTATTTAAAAGAAGTTAACCCCAAGTAATAATTAAACACTGAGTATAAATAAGATTCCAAATAAAATTAAAAAGATATTTCTAATAATTAATTTGATGCAGAAGCAAACCTCTAATTTAAAACAAAAACAGATTCTCATATTTATAGAACTCCTGTCAACAATATTAATAACAACAATAATTTAGAAAAAATAATATCTTAGATAAACTCTAACCATAGCTTAAATGCTCATTTCTTGAAAAATGACACAATTTTAAACACACCTGTGAATTAATAAAACCAATTTTTATTTTCTTAAACAAACGTTTTTTAAATTTTAGACAACAACTTCTAAGACTAAAGTCAACAATCTATTCAAGAGATGATGCATGACTTAAATGGAGATTAATAAATAATAGTAAACTAGCCTACAGAGTTTAAATGTAAATTTATGAAATGAAATAATTAATTAATAATCAATCTATAGTAAACAAAGTTTTCCTTTTCTCTTTATATTCTTAATATGATAATTTCTCAATATTTTTAAACAATATAAAAAATATCATTCAATTATATAGATAAGCCACCGACTGATATGACCTATATTTTTGGTCAATATATAGAAAAATGCTAGTAACTATATAAAAAATAATTAATAAAAAATAATCGATAATTCCAAAAGAATATTTTTATTTGCTCGATTTATATATAGATTTTAGCCACTTTATTGATTTTATAGTATAAATATTAAATTTTAACTGTATAAAAATGATTTTACTCTAATAATTAAGTTTAGACATTTTGGTTAAGTATTTATTATTTTTGTAATTTATAGTATTTTCATATATAAATAAATGCTTTTATAAAACTAGTTTACACACACATAAAAAAAATCTTATACATACAATTTAATTATTCATTAAATATAAACATAAATTTATTTATTTCCTTTTTTGCTTATTAGTTTTAACTTACATTTTATTTACAGTAATTAAAATATTTTTTATCAAGTTAATTTATAAATATTTTTTTAACTGTGAAATTTAATACTTAATTATATTTTATAAATTTATTTTATTACTTTTTAAATATCACTCTACTAATGTAAAGACTTATCCTAGTAATGTAGTAAAATCCAAACCTAAAATAGTAAAGAGTAATAAGACAGAAATTATTACATTTAATGTTGACTCATAGTTACTTAGTTTAATATAAAAGATAGTAGGTATTATGAAGGCATTAACAGATGAAAAAAATACTCCTGATAATAGAGCTATCAATAAAGGACCTGTAAGGAAAAAGTTAATACCAAACATAGCCAATTACAGCACTACTGATGAAGCATAAAATCTAATTTGTCTCATATAAATATGGCTTTATTGGAGATTAGAATCTTTGAGTGTTTCGTTATTATATCCGTAAACTGGAGCTGGAATAATATACGGATTGCTTGGATTTCCATAAATTACATCCTATGTAGAGGATTTAAAAAACTAAGGCTGATCATTAGGTTCTCTATCTTAATCGTTTGGATAGTCCAAAGTAGATTATTTTTCCTCAACCTTAAGAGTCTTAAAAACTTTAAGAATATGAGACCTAACTATAGAAAATTGCAAAGGAAAGTTAACTACACAATATAAAACATATATCATAAGGGCAAAAGATGAAAATGTAATATGTAAGTCAAGTTAACTAAATTAAATCAAATAATTAGCATTCCTCTCAAGGCCAGTTGTCGAAATGTAGCCAAAAGAACCTATAAATATAAAGCATAATCCTAGAACCATATTAGCATAAAGAGATGTTCTTAACATTTTTCTGTCGCTAGGTTTACGTAAATATTTATACAAATTGAAGAAATTAATGTGGACATCTAACAAAAATAACAAAATAGATAATGAGCTGAAAGCATAACCAAACTTAAAGTCATCAGGTGCGAATAAATAGTCTCCCTTCATTTCTTCAGTTTATATAGTCGATATAAATGAAATTAGGCTTAATATTATCATACTACAGAGAAAAGTCATATTTACTAATTGTGTGAAAGTTGTCTAATGGCTATCTATTATCAATAAGCTTAAAACGAACAGTATTATTAGCATTACTATTAAATAGAATTAGTAACTTTCTACAAAATTAAGCTATGAGTCGCTTAAGTTTTATTTGCCCTTCACGTTTAGAATAAATTATTGGAGTTATTTTGAAGCAAAATACATTAGCATAGTGCAATTTGCAAATTTAGTAAAAAATTAAATTATGAAAATAAATCTATAGCCACTTATGCCTGAAAGGTATTGAGCAATACTGTGATAGTTGCTTCTACGACTTAAATTTTTAGCTTTTAGGAGATAATGAAAAGAAAAATTGCTAATAGTTATCAGTGTAAGAATAAGGACTATTGAAAGAACAATACCAAATTAGCTGAAAAGGTAAGGGAGCATGCCTATGGCTGAGTTGGAGCATTCACTTACTAAGTATATAACCCCCTTGAGGCCGCTTTTATAAAAGAATTTATTTGTGTCATTAATTTCTTATATAATTCGACCGTTTTCATCAGATAAAAAGGAAGCATGGAGCTCCTTATCTTCTTCAAGTGTAGCCAAATCTTAAATAGGTTTTTAAGTTTATGGCCTCTGCTTTAATTTAGAGTTATTATAATAGTTATTATGATTATTATTACCTGGATTCTATATAAACTAAGATTAATTCCTTGATATTTAAGAATAACCATTAACATCTCTAAAGTGATTACTAATTTAATTTGCACTTTTTGTTCCAAAATGAGATTGTTAATTTTATGTGGTTTAGTGTTTTTTTTGATTCTGGGAATCTTGTACTATTTCAGAGTTCTATTTACTATTTAAAAAATTATTTAAGCTTTGTTGATGATTCACACTGTCACTTCTTCTATCATTTATAAAGGAATCTTAGTATTTATCCTTTATTTCATCTTCATATTCATCTTTTTCTGCTCTATTAAACTGAAAACTATTACTTTTTCTTTAGTTTGAGCTAGTCATACTAATTTTACTTCTTTTTGAGCTTGGCCTTTAAGAATCTGTTTATCCAAATACAGCACTAGGTTCTCTAGAATTATCGTTGCTATAAGTTTTTTATGAGTAGTTTATTCCATTAGTGTTAAAATTCATTGATAATTATTTTGCTATGTCTAAAAACTGTCAATTTATAAATATAAAAGCTGCCTAAAATTCTTTTTTGTGCTTGAAAGTAGATATCGCTTACAAATACTTGTATCAAAGATGATTTTTTCAACTTAAATAATTAAATTTTTCAAGCTATTTATTTATATACTAGTATTTATTTTTTTAAGTATGAAGTTAAGTTTTGCTAAATATGATTGTATGTATAAGAAATATCATAAATTAAATAGCAACTTTTAATAATTAATATATTCAATTTTCTGCAATCAAATAAGGTATATCCATAAATAAATATCAAAAAAAGATGAACATATTTGTTAATAATAAAATGTAAGATTAAATTTTGTATATTAACGAACATCGATTACTTTCATAGCAATTTTATTAAATATTTAGAAATTAGATTTGCTAATAATATTTATTTTGACATATTTTAATTTTTAAAAATAATTTGATAAGAAGATTTAATTCATAAGTTGGTTAGCCTCTTATAATATCGTAATAATAATTTAACTAGTAAAAATAAATTAATCATTCTTTTTGTTCTTGTTGTGTCTTATAAAAAATACATTTGAAAAAATAAATAAAAAAAAATACTCTATTATAAAAAAACATAAAAACTTAATAGATATTACTAAATTATTGAATGATATCAGAAATACAATTAAGTACTTTTATGATATAATGATAAATTAGATTGACAAAAAAGATAATAATTATAATATTAATAATTTATAATCACAAATTAAGATTAGACAAATTTTGAAATATTGGTTTGATAATAATTATTAGATTCAAAACATTAAAAAACAAATTATAAAATTAAGAAGGTTAGTAGATTCTTTATAGCTTTCATTGTATTAGATTTTCATACAAAACAATATAATAATAAAAGTCAAAGATATGAAATAAATTAAAGGTTTTTATGTTTATGTAGTTTTGATTAGCATAATAAAGTATGGCTATTCAAACACTTTTTCATGTTAAATTCTAAATGAAGATGAAGTCTAAGAATGTCCTTTAATTAATGAGCCAGTATGTGCTGTAATTAAAAAAGATGTACTCAAATGTGATTAAGAGCAGTGCAGATTGACTTACTAAAATAAGTGCGAGGCCTGTAAAAATAGTAAAATATTAGACTTTGTTATCGAAGGTCCATGCGAAGATTATCCTAAGTAGGCAGTTTTTTGTAGCCTACATAGGAACGAGTAGACTTGTGATAGTTTAAATACAAGAAAAAAAAGTATATATATTTTCTTTTTTCTATTAATAATGAATATGAATTTTTTTTGTTAGTTTAAGTTATCAATTTAGATAAATAATGCTAAAAATAAATAAATATTTTATGTTTTTATTATTTTAGATAGAAATAAGAAAGTATGTGGATTTTATAATTTGAACACTAAATGTAATTTGAATCCTTGCTTTGAAGTCTATCCTTCACGTTGTTAAGCATGCAACAACGAATTGGTAGATTTTTATCTTGAAGGTCCATGTCCAGTCATGACATCTTTATAATTTAATTGATTAAAACACTCTAATGTTAAGTAATTGCTAACCAATTAAAATAAGTGAAGGCAAAATTATCAACAAAAAATTAAAATTAAAAAGAATGTAGTCTGTAGTCTTTCTGCCTTCTTTCTATTAGAAAAGAGATAACTCTATTTAACTTATCAAAAGCATACATGAATGAAAAGCAAATATATAAATTGAATTGCTTTCATATCATTTTAACTTATACAGCTAATTATATAATGTTGGTCAAGATCTATTTATATATATATATATTTATTTATATATTTTTTATTATGAAATCTTTGAAAGTATAAAAAATTAATAAACTAATTTCAAAAAAATAATTTATAAAAAGAAACAAATTAAATAGCTATTTTTGAAGGTAGATAAGGCTTTTCTCACATTTAAACTATAAAATGTTTGAAGTTAGTTAAATACAATATGATTTTTTGATCATCAAAAAGTATAATGATATCTTTTGGGTTGAATACTCTAAATACACCTTCCCAATAATCTTCATTATCTTTTTAATCAAGATATTTAAGCCTGTAGACAATACAAAAGTAAAAAATTAATCTGAAATCAAGAGATAATGGCATGATACCTGGGTTATCCCGTTTATTGCTTATGCCCCTATTTATTATTTCATTGATGGTGTTTGCTTGATTGTGACCAATCTTGCTTTTGAACAGTAATGCAAAATGGATATGCTTTATCATCATATTGTTAGTGCTACATTTTTACCTTTCATATTTTTAACAAAGCACATCCCTGCATGGCAAATAGGACCAGGCGTTATGCATGCAATGTTAATTGTATTTCCAGACTACACATGGCTTAATTATCCTTATCTCGCTATCATGATAGCTTTTAATGTAAAGTTATTTTCTTAACCTTACACAAGATACATTTAGTATAAACTTCTTAAAATCGGAATGGGAATATTGTATGGATGTTTAGTACTTTTATGGCTTCACTCTTGTTCAAATAGCACAGAAGACCTTCCTTCGAAAGTCACTAATGTTTATGCAACATAAAATTATTAAGCTTTATTTAGCTCAATTGATGAAATGGGAAAAGTAATTTTCTCAAAAAGTTGAAATATACTAATTTGCTATTGATTTAATTAATAGTAACTACCAATCAATACATTAATAAATATTGAGAAATTAAATCAACTTAACTATAACTATTAATAGTATTTTAAGAATAATAAAAAACAAGTATCTTAAAAATTTAATCACATTTGTATGTCTTTTTCTTGATATTTTCATAATTTTCATTTATTTTATTATTTTAGAATTCAATTTCATGAAAATTTCGAGGTTAATTTTTTCTCTCTAAATATTTAATTGAAAAAATAACCTTAAAATATTATAAAATTATAAACTTCTCAATATTTTTTATTTTTTTTCAATCCTTTCTTCTTATTTTTTGATTTTTTAGTACTAAACTTTTTAGTCGATCTTAATCAAAAACAAAACAAAATGGGAGCATTAATAAAAGGGTTTTTATTTAATCTCATTTAAATATAATTAAGTTTTATTTATTAATTGAGAAGTCTTTTAAAATGATAAAGTCTATTTATTATTTCTTCATTAGACATACTTTAAGTATAAAAGTTTTGTAAAATTTTAGAGATAATCTAAGTGATAATAATTAATAATTATAACATAATTTAAATATTACCTATTTAACTATTATACTCGTTGCTGAGATATAACTTATTATTTTTAAATTTCTAATTTATTTTAAAAACTCTCTTTTCTATTTTAAAATGGGTAAGACTAAATGAGTTTATTTTCTTCATTTTCTTAAAATATTACCAAATGTAGAGAATATAAAAAAATTAATTAAACCAGTTTTAATGGCAAAATAAGTAATTAATTTTAATTGAATTCAACTAGTTTTATGTTTATTTTACATAATTATTATTTTTTAAAATACCTTTTAATAATATTTATTTAATACTAATCTTCAATAAATTAAAAAATTTAATTTAATTTTTAATTTAAAAAAAGATAAAATACTTAAAATTATTATTAAAATTTTAATATTATATGAAGCTGCTTGCAATTTCTTATTTTTGATGACTATTAGATTAAATTATAAATACTGACTTTAATTTTGTTAGTTAAAATATAAAATTTTTAGATCAGTATTTTTTTATGTAGATTAATATTTATGTAAAGACATATATTTTATTTAGTTATTTATACTTGTTGACTTGATATTTTTTAAATTTAAACAAAAAAATTATTTAAAACTCAACAAAATGCATTTATTGAATGAAATTATAATCAAAATAAACATATTGAATTAAATTCATTCATCAGAAAATATTTGTTATTTTATCTGGTGGTAACAGATTTGAATACAAACATTTTAAATAAAATAGACTGATTTGTTAAATTTAGTGTTTTTGTATTAAAAATTTTAATACATCATCAGATTAAATTAAAGAGTAAAAGTTACGCAGTTAAGAAATAGATAAAGTGCGTCGATTAGTGATGGAAAAAAGTCATAAAAATTATATTTTATAAGTACTCATTTACATAATAGATTAATGTTTTTTGATTTGATATTTACTTAATTAAAATACTTTACAGTTTGCTTTAAGTTCATATTCTATAAAAAGAGATAAAAGTATTTGATAAAATCACATACTAGACGCTTTAGTTGAAGGCAAATATAATAAAATCACATAAACTAAATATTTTATGGAAGTGAGAATAAGTATTAATAAAGACAAAGAATAAGAAATATATAGATGGATAGATAAATAAGATTAATAAATAGATTATTTAGAGAATTTGTTTATAAATAATAAATATTTAGGAGGCATAGATACAAGATATATACAAATAGTTTATGTTTATGATTGTTTAGTTTTGAATTTATACAAGATTTTGATATAGGGGAATAGTGTTTTGTTTTTTATTACGTAATAAAATAAATATATTTATGATAAATTGATTCTTTGTTTGTTTGTGTTTTGGTTGTTTTTTGTTTTGAGGAAAATGTTTAAATGTTTTTAGTATCTTTAATTTTTTTGTTTGTTTTTCATTTTAATTGATTTGTGTAAAGGAGGTATTCTTTGAGAACTTTTTCATAGCTTTTAAGCTGCTTAACAAATCCGCTATTAGGATTGATTACTGGTCTCTTTTACTTTAAGAAATTATAGCAATCCTCATACGATTTGTTTTAAAATTTCATCAAAAAAGCTATTAAAATAGTTGCACTACGAGAAATACCTCTTCTGCAATGAATGAGAATGTTTTGTTTGTTTTATATTGAGTTGAAAATGAACTAGTAGCTTTTATCGAAATGAGCTTTAATAGATTCCATTTCATTATCAAAAACAATTATTGTTTTATGGTTGTAACTATCGGGAAGCTTAAAGTTGTGGTTTCTATCAATAGAAAGCACTGACTTTATATTGTCTTTTTCTAAATTTTACAGATCCGAAGCATAGTCATAGTCACTGATATAGACTCCTCCCAACTCTGAAGTAGGTTAAATCACACAACTGATATAGCTTGTTGAAGCAGTAGTAGGTGATTAAAGTACTTCATTCAATTAAGAAGTTTAGTTATTTATTAGAGGAGATTGTTATTCTACTTTTTCAGAATTGTTGGAATCAAAGGATGAATTTGCTGAAATACTATCCTTATTAGTAATACTTTTGAGATAAATCTCTTGTTATTTAGCCTTTTATCTCTTTATTTATTAGATAGTATGTAACTAGTATATAATATCAGACTGATAGAAAAGAATTTATGGCTGATAATTGGGAGCGATCGAAATCATACGACAGATAATAGATTTTATTTTTAGTAATGATTTTTGTTGATTTTTTATCAGGTTTACTTTGTTTTTCTTTTTTTTATGATTGTTTTCTTTTAATTATTTTTTATTATTTTGATCAATAACAAAGAGTTCGCTTTAATATAATGCTAATCTCAATCAATATTAAACTAATTATTTTATAATTGATTTAGTTTATAATCAGTGTTCATAAAAAAGAAGAAGCTTTTTCTCGATTTCTTGCTACTCGCTGCTTTTTTTTAATAAAAATAGAAACAAATGGAATAATACTTTGATTTTCATTCATTTTTTACCAGCAAAAAATATAATTTGAAAATTAAAAAAAATTAAATATGTTTTTTTTCGATTATTTTTCTTCATATTTGATGAAGCATTTCATTTTTTACAAGTTATTTCATGTAAATTTTTATAAAGCACACTAAAAAATGTATTTAGAGACACAATTTAAATTATTTAAATAAACTTTCCCGCTATATATATTGAATAGATTTGAAAAGTTCCTCCATTGATTTATTGATTTGTAAAAAAGTTATTTTATATTATTAATAAATTTGAAGATCTATCACTTTCATATAAAATATAAAAGCAAGCAAGCAATTAATATGTATAGTTATTAGTTAATAGCTTAAGTCAATGCTCTCATAATCTTTTAAAGGGGGTCTATTTTCTGAATTCAAATAAATAAAATTCATTAACTGATGGTTTGAATTAAGTCCCCCTCCTTTATAATTTCAAATTAAAATAGGTATTAAAAATATTGAATTCTATTTTCTTCTATTTATCTGTTATTAGGTAGGGACCCCTCCAAAATATATCTTGAGATAAGCCTTTTTTATTGATGAATAAATCCAAATTGAAAATAAAGAATAGACTTAACTTTATTTAATAAAATAAAAAATCAACAATTTGTTTCAGTTTAATTAAATAATTTTAGCTGAACAAAATACTTTTTAGGAATAATTATTGATAGGTTGTTGAAAAAAAAAACATTAAACCCTATAAGCATCTATAACTTATGTAAACTAGTTTTTGCTTTAATTTGTTTTGTTTCTCAAGATAATTCAAAATTTCTTTTATAAAAGCAAAAGGAATAAACTAATTTTTGAATTAATATAAATTATCTTCACTAAGAAATGAAAAATTTGCAAAGGAAAAAGTAAAATTGACGAATATTTTGATTGAAAGTGAATGGACAATTAGTTTTTTAGATATTAATAATGCATATTATTCTGCATTTTTTTTCTTTTGATTAATAAATCTGAGTTACTATCAAAGGTGATTTCAACTTCTTAAAAACTAAACATTAATGATTTAACAATTTTGCAATTTACGTAACACACATATTTTATCTTTATTCTAAAACCAATTAATCAAAACCTCTCATCTTACCATTAGTTCATTTTAATTATTTTCAAAAATTATTTACTATCATTTAGTCAAAGTAATAAAAAAAAAACTTAAAAACGGGTATTAAAATTATATGAAAATCAAAAATCAATCAAAAAAGTTGAAAGTGATTCACTGATTTTATAAATACACTAAAATTATATCGAAATATACATTTTTTCAATTTTGAATATAAAGTAAATGTTATAACTTTCAAATAAATTAAGTTAAATTTTGTTTATTTATTTATTTTAAAAAAGTTGTAGAATTTTTTCAATTATTTTGACATATTGCTTACGATTAATTTTGTTTGAGTTAGCAACAGCAAACTTTTTTATAAGAAAGTCAATTACTTTTTTTAAAAGTTTTCTTATATTTTAATACAGAATAAGTGGATATAAAAATTTATTTTAATTTGTTTTATTTATTGATTTAATTAATTTATTTAGTTGCATTTTGAAAAATATTTTTGAAAATATAAAAATTACAAATAAACATTTTTAGTGGCAGACTTTAAATCAAAATACTGATTTATGAATTTATCTTTGAGATTTTTTTAAGGTTAATCATTTTGAAATTATTTTTTTCATTTTAATTTTAGATGATTTTTAAAAATGTATTAACAAACATATTTTTAAAGTTTTTAGTAGATGCACACTAATAATTATAAATAGTTAATTAAAGTATCTTTTGAAACCAAAACATTATTGTAAAATAATAGGATATAATATTAATTAATTAAACTCTTGTCTGCAATTTCAAAAATGTATTATAATAATTCAGGTAATAGCAATTAGCAAGGAAGTTAGAGTGGGTTGAATTCAAATAGAGAGAATAGTAACAATTTGAATAATTCAAACTAAAGTTAAAACATTTCTAGTAATTAATCAATAAACAATCTTGGTTTAGGAAATAGTTTGTAGAATTAATAGATTTTAATAAATTCTAGCAATAATGGTATTCAAAATTAGTAAGGAAATAACAGTGGTTCCTCAAATAATTTATCAAACTAAAATAATGGTTCAAATAATAATTCAAGTAGCAATAATATCAACAGTAAAAGTAAAAAAAATAAAAAGAAGGATGAAGTTACACTAGCATTTGATATTGCTTTAGGTAATAATAATAGATTAGAATTTTCTCACCAAAAGCAGTTTAAAAGAGATATTTACAAACTTATTGATTAAGAGTCTTTTATGGGTAAGTAAAATGAAAGAGATATTAGCTATTTCTTCACATTACTCAATAAAACCATTAAAACAAATAAAATTCATTATGACATTCTTCTTGAAGTAATTTATTTAACTTTCTACATTTTTATTAATTTGCATAATAATACGATAAAAGATATTAATAAAATCGCTGACATAGCTGACTATGCATGATACAATCAGTAATAATAGCAACAATCTAAGCAATTATATTTATTTATTTCTATTAAAATAGATAATAAAGAAATAGAAGGCTAGTTTTATTCATGCTTCTATGATCTAAACAACTCTAATTGTTTCGTAGATAAAAAAGTTAAAGGAAAAATTTTTTATGATTAAACACATGAGAGTATTTATGATTAATTTTTTGAAGTACTTCAGCCTTAAAATGAGAAAAATTGCTTGAAGCATCTCATATTCTTTAGGGTATTTTCTTATTTTTTTAACAGCATAAAGACTTAAGTTTTAAATTTTATTTCAGAAATTATGCAGAGGATAATAAGATATTGAAGATGATGGATTAAATATTATTTACTTGGCTAAGAAAATTTCAGAGAAACAAGCTTTTACTGCAAATTGCTTAGATATATAAGTGATTCTTTTTATTTCTAAATTGTGGTGGATGATTACATCTAGCTATTCTACTGTTGAAGGTAAAAATTTAAATTTTAAAATGTTTATATATTGTTTTATTGCATTAAAATTGCATCTATAAAAGCTGTATTTTTATATTAGCAATAATTTTAAAGTTAAAGCAACAAACAGCTTGAAAAAATCAAATTTATTTTTTTTAATAGAAAAAGGAAAAAGCTTAAAATCTGAATATGAAACTTTAAAGCAATTAATGGGTTAATATAAAAAGTAGCTTCCAATAGTACTTGAAAAAATGTACTCATATTTGCTTAGTGAGTTGAAAAACCCACACAAAAAAGAAATTGTATTCTAAGGAATGATTCTTTTCATTTTGTATATGCTGTGCAAGTTTAAGAACATCTTAAATTCATAAATGGAAAATCCTACATTCTTAAATCTCCTTAATACATTTCTGAGTAAAGAAAATGCTTAGTTTATATTTCCAGTAAAACAGACTTTTAACTCATACAATAAAAATGTTTTAATCAAATTATTCTTTTTAAGTCATTAGGCTAATTCTAAGTGTATTTTAATTCAGAAAATATGATGCTAAAAAATTATAAGAAGTGTATTGCAGAAAAAACATCTTTGCTAGATGCTTTGGAATAAATAGTTCAAAATCTTATTTCTAACAGCCTTGTAAATAATAATGAAATATTCTTTAAAATACTTGAATTTCTAGAAATAAAAAGCCAAGAGAATGATGCTGTCCAGCAGTTTTATACAAATATTTAAAATAAATTTTTATTTTAATCTTTAATTGATAACTTTCCAGTCAATTCTATTTCTAGTTAATCGTATAAATTAAATTCTCATTAAAATTTAAGTTAATTTTAACAAATTTAAAATGTTAGGCAAGCAGTCAAGAAGACTCAAGAATTTTTTAATGAAATGATTAGAAGAAAGATTTCTGTAAACAGTTGCTACTCAATTTACTATTTACAGTAACTGAGAAATAAAAATGATATTTTTGAGTTTGTTAGATAGATTCTTCTTCATCCCAAAGAATCATTAAGCTCGAGTATTATTGGCACTTTAAACAATATTAAATTGCTTTCTCCTACATTGTATATCATTTGCTTTCATCTTAAAAATAAAATCCTTAAATCTATTTTTTAGCTTAAAAATAGCAATTAAAGTTGCAAAAACACTAAGAAATGAACAAGAAATTAATTATTTTATGGACAACATTTAAAATCTGAATAGTTACCTCAGATAAATACTGGAAGAAAATTAATAAAATAAAGAGCTTTTGCTTTTTATTTAATTCAAAGATTTACTCATGATGACTTGCAATGTATTGATTTAACAATATGAGCTTGTAAAAGATCGAAAGCATGAACTTTTGACTTTTATCGTTTAAATATTAGATATACTATAAGAATATTGCTTGGAGGACATAGATAGTTATCAATATGTAAGATCAGACATTTAAATATCTTGTGATTTTATAAGATTAATAACTAAATTTTTGTTAAATAATCTTCCATTTGATGATTCGATTGTTCAGTATATACTTATTATAAGTAAATCATTAAAATAAAAAAATAAATTTATTAATTAAATTAAATTAAATATAAAAGTAACAAGCACTTGCTTATTTTCTTAAAAGAGAGTTATGACTTTATTTTTAGAATTGCAAGAATAAATTGTGGGGTTTTCTATATAAAACAGTAAGAACATAGATAAAGAAATAATATTAGAATACGATAGGAATGAATTTACTTAAACTTCATTAGATTTTTTTAGAGAGCTTAATTTAGGTATAGACTTAAGTAAAAAAAATAAAAGAAGCAGACTAGATCTTACTGAAAAAGAATCTCTTGCACTCTTCTTATTTAAATTTTACTTAAAATAAAATCCTAAATGCAAATATTTGTATTTATTTATTTATTTTTTATTTTGGTTTATGTTATATAAAATCTAAATAACTATTTAAAATATTAACAGATCAGAGCATTCGTAATTGATCAAAGAATCTATTTATCCTAAGCTTAAGGATGAAGACATCAAGAATAATTGCAGTCTTAGTAGAAAAATAACTGAAGTTTATTTATTCGGATTTAAATATGAAAGAAATGTCTCTAATTTTGCTAACTATCAAAAACCGTTTTATTCTAATCACCCATTCGATGAATTTATTAGAGAATATATCATCGAAAATAAATTTTTCTACTCAATAATTTATTTGACTTGTCTTAAAGCAGGTATAAATAATCATTCATTTTTGATTATTATATTTATTCAATTAAATTAATATTATTTAGATAGCAATTCTTTTAATGAATTTTTTATGAGTGTAATGCTTAATCTGGCAGCCATGTTCCATAACACTTAATTTGAAAAGAAACCTCACTGGACTTTAAGGAAGACAATTAAAACTCTGATTAAAGTATTTAACTTTTTTTGTAATTTGTAACTAATTTTTTTTTTTTTAAATTACAGAGAGATGTGCTTCCATCCAAATGTGCTTTGTTGATAAAGTACTTTGATTAAATGAAAAATTAATCAGTAGAGCATATAATTTATCTGCTATACGACTATTGTGTGAAGTTTAAAACTTATTCAAACAAGAATAGCTCTTAAATTCCAAGTTCAGATAAACAATAATTTAAGATGCCTTTAAAATAAATACTAATGAATGAATTAAAAACTGTAGCAAAGTAATATTAGGAAATCATTACAATTTTTGATTGAAATAGCATTATTTAATTTACTTTAGCTAGCTTAATTCGAGTTCCTATATTATATAATCAAAATTTAAAAAGATTCTTTAACTAAATTGTGTCACAATATAATTTTATTATTTATTTTTTTCATTAACTATATTAAAAACATCCAATTTAGTTACACAAAGCGAACTAAATAAATAAATAAAAAAAAAAAACAAAAATGATTTAAAATTCTTGTAATTTTGTAGATTTCATTTGGCGCAAACTCATCATTGTTTTCCGATTTGCTTCCTATAGAGATCCTTCTGTTTTTTCTTATTATGAGCTGGCGAAGGAATGTATCATTAAGTACAAGACCTTCATGGCATGTCATAAGTTAATATTATAGTTTGTATAAACCTTATTAACTCCGACTTGCCTTAAAAGATTTTCTTTATGGGTGCTTTTTTTATTAATTCTTTAATTAATTAAATAATAAATTTCATCTTTTAAAAACAAACAATTTAAAAATTAAAAATATAATTTTTTTAATTTAACATAAAAAAAGAAAGCTATTTTCAGATTTTTTTTTTTCAATTAAATATTTTGAAAGCTAAAATAAAAATATTTTTCGTAAATAAAACTCTTTTTTCATAAATATTCAAATTATTTTTTTCAATTAAATCTTTCTGACTATATAAATATTTTTATTTATAAGTGATTTATTTTATTTTGTCATCGGATATATTTCAACATTAATTAAATTACTATTCTTATTTTTATAGTAGATAACTATTTTAAACAAGCAAAAGACCAAATTTGTTTATTTTATAAACACTTTTTAATCTTTTTCTTAACTTTAATATGTTATTTTATGAATGTTTTATGATCTACAAACAATACTTAAATGTTTGTTTCTAAGTTAATTGACGATTTCAACAAAATGTGATTTTAAAAACAAATTAATTCGTTTATTAAGTAAGTTTTGTTTAAAAGTTAATAATAAATGATGCTTAAAATGCCATTTATTTATATATAATCTTATTTATGAATACAAGGTAGATAAGACTTTTTTTATAAGAAATAAATTAAATTCTTTTTAACATAGATGGCTTATGGAGTTCATTTACTTATTGGTTAGATTAAAGGAGTTTCTAAATTTAGAAAATTCACTATTTTATACCAATAAGTAATTTTAAGTAATTAGAATAATTATCAATATTTAGAATGCTTTCGGTTTACAAATAGTTAATTAAATTTATGATAATATATCTCTTCTTAACGATTAAAATTTAAGAACTCAATCATTTCAAAATAAACTAAATCTAACTAAGATAATGAATTCCAAGCTTATCCCGTTCAGTGACAGAATATTCAAATAATAATTATAATTTTTATTATAAAGTATTAGCAATTAATTGTGAGGTTATTTTAATATCAAAGATAAGAGCAAGATGTAGTTGAAAAAATATGTGTTATAACCCTTATTTAATTAAAGATTCTAAAGGAAAATAATATAACATAAGACACATATAAACATTAATAATTAATCTATTTACAATAAATAAATATATAGAAGTGGAATAATCAATCTCATACATATCAATATTAAGTGAGAGAAGAATTTAATTACCTAAAATAATTAAGAAATAAAAGATCGCCTAGGGTTAATAGAAGTTGAAGTCGATTAAAATTAGAGGGAGATGTTTTATACAGCTACCGATTCTCATAGCAAAAATAAGCAAACTCCTAAAAAGAAACATGTAAACATAAAAGATTAGTACACTGAAGAGCTTATAGTTCGTATACCTGTTCATCAATGTATGTCAATAAGCACAATCAAGTAGAAAATTTAGTAAAAAATTGGAGGTGTTAATGGCGGTATTGGAAAAATAAGACTCAGATACAAGTAGTAGCTTCTCCAAAACAACAATGCAAGCATAGCAGATTACAATATCAAAAATGAGTCAACCCTCTACTACTCTCCAGTATAATCTATAGATAATTTTGGAATGATTCATCCATACTTCTTTGATAATAGAATGAATAAGTCGATTAACTCCACTTTAGCAGAAATAAAAAAGGCGCTAAATTGCAAAATTATTCCAAAATTAACAGAATCAGGAATTTCCGGAAGTTATTTTCTTGAAAATGTAGATAGGAATAATGTAGCTATTTTTAAACCTTTAGATGAAGAGCCTTATGCACCTAATAATCCCAAAGGCTATGTAGGTAATCAAATAATTTAGATAAAGGGAATTTGATAAAGTGAAGACATATACATATATTAAAATATTTTGCATAAAGTTTTTTTAAGAGAAAATAAACTTAGCTTCTCATAAGCGATTTATAAATTAGCATATGAATTAGGGAATCAATAAGCAAAAATATCTTTTCATTCTTAATATTTTTAAGAAAGAATACTTACTTATTTACTCAATTTATAAATTATAAAAATTCAGCTAGCTTAATGAAATATGTATGTTTTGAAAGCGAGATAGATAAAAATTATCTTACTTGATCTTATTATACAGTCAAATAAAAAATAAATTTTATTAATATAAATAAACTTTCATAAATTGGCTAATTTAATAATAAAATATATTATAATAATAGGAAAATTAGGATAGAGAGGAATTAGATCTGGTATACGAAGTGGAGAGCAAGGTTACAGAGAAGTTGTTGCATATATACTGGATCCAGAAGGATTTCATGGAGTGCCTGCAACAACATTTGTAGAGTTTTATCATCCCTCTTTCAAATATAACTAAAGCTAGCTAACTAATTAATAGAAAGAAGATCATAACATAAAAAGACCATCTTTCATAGATGTTGATAAAGCCAATTTTTAACAAATTTTAAGTGATTTTAATTAAGACCAAATTAAGAGAGGGTCTCTCTAAGTATTTGTCAAGAATACAGAAGAATGTGGAAACTATGGAAATTCAATATTTTCAATTGATGAAGTTCACAAAATTGCTATTTTAGATATAAGAATCCTAAATTGTGATAGAAACGATCAAAACATTCTTGTGAAGAAGAAGAAAAAAAAGAAAGGTAATATATCAATAAACAATTTCTAATAATGTGAAGCCTGTCTAAACTTAAACTTATTACCTACATAGAGGACATAAAATTTTTGCCCATAAAAAAAGGTGCTAATTTTATAGATGAGTTTTAAAATGAAAGGTTATTAGGGAAAAAACTTTTACCTATTATTTATCAGTGCTCAATTTTTAAGGGTTCCTAGTTTGACAGGTTTTACTGTACATATTCAAATCAATGAGCCATCAATTTATGTGCAAAAAAAAGTTTACATTAAATAAAATAAAAAAAATGCATGATAATTTTTTAAATATCACTAAAATAATCGCATTTCCTCAAAAATAAGATAAATTTTATTCTCTTACAATTTTTTAATTACTGCTATTTTTATCTTAAAAATTAATAAAAAATTATATTTTAAAAAGTGAATATCAATCCATAGGAGTTAAAAAAGCTTCCTAATTATAAAGCTTAGCTACTAGAATATGACTTTTAACTGATTCCTATTGATCATGGGTTATCTCTTTCAGATTCATTTGATATTTGTCAAGATGACTTAAATTGGATGTGGTGGGAATAGTCAGAGTAACAGTTTTCTGAGAAATCTCTTTAATACATTGAATAGATACAAATTGAATAAGATTTAAAAATATTATAAAATTAATTTAATCTTCGAGAAGAGTGCTTGAAGTGTTTCCGTATAGCTAACATAGTTCTGAAAAAAGGTGCCTAATCTGGATTAACTATAAAAGAAATAGGAAATATTTTATATCGAGAGGATAGCGAAATAGAGTCAACAGTTGAAAAATTAATTTAAGATGCACAGCATTATGCAAATATATGCATAAATGGAGGAAACTCTGATTTGATTAAGAAAAAAATTCAAAAAGATATGGCAAAAAATAATTTAAAACGTTAGGCAGATATGACTAGCATAAAAGAATAATATAACATGGAAGAAAGTGTAGAAACTTCCAAATTTAAAATAAAGCTTGAATCTACCCCTATAAAAAATGGAGAAGATTCCCCTTAAAGATCACCTGTAAAAAATGGAAACGGAAAAGAGTGTTTTGATGATATATTTATAAATTAACCTACTATCTTATAGAAAGTTGAATCTTGTGTAAGTAATATTGATAACGTTGATGATAGTTACTACCTTAGCCCGATTAATTCATTAAAAGCTGAAAAAAATATGTCATAAAATAAAGTTCACATAGTTAAATTAAAAAGATCTTTTTCTCTGCCTGACCTTTAATCTGCAAAAATAAAAAATCAAAACGGTGAGCAATTAGATCAGTCGGAACCTGATAATTCAGGTAAAAGCGATAAAAAGTAAGTAAATGTTAAATTTAGTGATTAAAACGAGCATGGTTCTGCTTTAAAAATTGGTATTTAGAGCGAAAATCTATCTAAAGTAGGATTTTTAGGTAAAAAAGCTGATGCTGCTAAGTTAAAAAAATAAAATGAGGATATATTTTTTTACTATTTTGAAAATGTACTCAATATGCACATTGAAAAGATTATTCAAGAAAAATTAAATCCTAACAAAGGTAGAAAAAGGGGACGTTTAAGTTCAGAAGAATATACAAAATAAACTCTACTACAATATAAAAAATGAACTAAAAAAACATGAATCATCTAAATAATACCAAAAAATAAACCAGAAAAGAAAGAGTGATTTAATGGACTAATTTGATTAATGCCTTCTTCTTTTTTTACTTCTAACTAAAAAAACAACTTATTTAAACCTAAAAAATAGATTAAAAATTCTACAAGTAGTAAAACCTTACTATAACTGACTCTTTCATAAAAGAAATGAATTTGGTTTTTATAATACTAGTTAATTATATGACCAACCTAATTAATTAATGCACAAATATTAATATTCATTTTAAATGTACTTAATCTTACAACGTTAGTTAGTAAATAAGATGGAAGTTAAATCAAATATTCATTATTTTTCATAACCTTCACTTAGTTTTTAATTTTACAAAACTTTTATTGCAAAAAAAAATATTTTTAAGTAAAATGCATATTTTTAAGAGTTAAATTTGTTAAATTTCATAGTTATTTTTTATGTTCTTGCATAAAGCATGATAATGAATTAATTTAAAATGTTATACAATATAGGTTTAAAGTATTTAATCAGATTTGAACTAATTTTTACAAAATTAAAAAAAATATTAGTTATTCATTTAAATTTTATTAAAAATACGTAAAAAATAATCAACTTATTTATCTATATTGTTAATTTAACTGCAAATATCGCAAATAAATAAATACATATTCATATCTACTAATTTTCAATGAAATAAACTATTAGAGAAGCAATTAAAGAAGTAACAGAAGGCTCTGATTTTGAAGCTTCATTTACCAAAAACAAAACTAAAGAGGAGTCTTCTATTTAGTAGGAAAATAATTTAAATAAGAATTTACATCTTTAACTTTAGCAAGAAGATTCTATTCTAAATGAAGATATACTTAAGAGTTAAAGATTAATAAAATAATAATTCAGTATTGATGTTAATACCATTAGATCATTAGGCTAGCGTAAACATTTTTAATGAATGATTTTGCTTGTTGCTATTCATATATTATAATAAATTTAAATTTTAGGGAGTCCAAATAGTTTAAATTTCGATCAAAGCTTTTTCTATAGTGATTAAAAGGTTCCTAGCAAAGTTTAAGATGAGTTTTCCTAATTGAGTTCATTTATTTAAGTAAATTAGTTGTTTTCTTTTAGGATTTAAAAATTTAAACATTCATAAAATAGGATTTAAATAAAAAAATAGCAGAAATAGTTATATAAAGTGAAGCAGATTTTCTTAAAATTTACAAATAATAAATGACTGAGGTATATAAAGAATTAATGAAATTAAAAAGAAGAATAGAAGATGAAGACTTCAATTTAAAAAGAAATTTAAAAATTTAAGTATTGACTGAAGAAAAAAACTACTTTTATAAGCAAGCAGTTTTTTTAGATGAAAAATGTAGAGTTCTCGAAAATGAGAACAATGAATTAAAATTTAAAAACAATATACTTAAAGACGACCTTACTAATTACTAAGGGCTAATTATAGGTAATTTATTAATTATTTTTAAATTTAATAACTATTTTAAACCTAATCAAAAGATGTCAAAAAAGAAAATAAATAGCTTAAGTCAGAGCTTCTCTTTTTATACCAAAATAGCAACTTGACTCAATAAGAAAGCAAAAAATAGCTTGCAAATAAAGAAAAATTTATACCTTCAGAATAATAGATAGAAATATAATAAGCTTTTGATTTTAAAAGATCAACTTCTTAAAACTCTTAAAAGAGCGTTAAAGAATAAATATTCAATAATACTTGTTTGCCTAAATCTTTATAAATAAAATAGGTAAAAAGAAGTAGCTCTTGTAAATTGTTAAATTTTAGTTAGGTAAATTAAAATTTAATACCATCCACTCCTTAATCAACTACAAATAGAACTAAAATATTCAAATAAAAATAGTATTCCCAAGAAATACAAACAAGTAAATTGAATCAAATATTAAACTAAAATAATTAATACCAGCAAATGCAACTAAAAGAATAGCATTAATAATAATATCAATAAAAATAAGAACAAAAAGCTTAAAATAAATCTTCTTCTGATATTTAAGTGGCATTTCAATAAAACTAGATAATAAAAAATCACACTGATTTACTGAAATAATCAAAAAAGTAAGTGTATTATTTATTATTTTAATAAAATTTACTAATTATAACTATTTTAATAATAGAAACTTGAAATTAGACCTTCAATAATCTATTAAAGCTATTAGTAATATAGATTTAGAGTAAACTAGACCAGAAAGCATAAAAGAGTCTAAAAAAGATTAAATTTATAAAAAATAGTTATCCAAATTATCCAAACTTTTTAATAAAAATAATAATTCTTGATATTATGTAAAATCCTCCTCTTGTAAAATAGGCTGAAGTAAGCTTCATATTTTCAAAGAATAGGTTTCAAGTAACCTTCCATATTACTATTCCTAATAATATTAGCAAGTAATAATTAATTAAAAATACAATGGGTATATCTGCTTATATTTAAAAGGAAAATTAGTAATAGTAAATTACAACTAAATGCAATTATTTAATTAATTTTTTATAAATTTATTTACTTAAATCGTTCTATTAATCTGATTTCTATAAATATTTATTTATATAAATTTAATAAGTTTATTAATTATTATATTTTTCGTTTGGAAACTTGGTTATTTTAAGTAGAATTCTAATAAATTTATTCATTGATTCGAAATAGCATTGTTAATTTAATTGTTATTTAGTAATACAGTAAAACCTCTATTTGGACTGTTTGTGTTACGATTTGCAAAGTATATCACAAAATTAAAATTTTTATTTTGTTTATCACAAGCAGACCGCTAGAAATATGAAAAATAAATTAAAAAATTTTAAACTTTTCGAGAAAAAATTGAAGGGCTACGAACTCGAATCTCTTTTTTATGCAAGCTGAGAAAAGCGAAGATAAAGGTTTTACTGTTAAAAAACAAAACTATTACATATATTTTTAGAACCAATATTTAATTAATTTAGATAAAAATCATTAACAATTAATTAAATCTAGTAACCTCCTTTCGCTTCAGAATTCAAATTAATTATTTTAAATATGCTAATGCACTTTTTTTAAGATTTTATTTTTATATTATTTAGTTAAGTTTAAATACTCATTCAATTAGTATGTATAATTGGTATGAATAAAAACTTTATTCTAAAATTATTTCATTTTTACTTTACAAGATTCATTTAGTCATTAGATACAACTATTTATTTACTAAATATCTTTTTTAATAAAGGTAATTAACTCAGTTTATTTAACTTATTTTTATTAAATAAACAAATTCAATAAATAAAAAGCAAATACTAAATTTAGGTATTTAAAAAAACTAAATATAGTCAGAAAAATAAATGAAATTATTGTTAATTAAAAAGGGATTTTATTTAAATTAATATAAATTAAATAATTTAGAAATATTAATCCAAATAAAATTTTTACCATGAAGAAGCTCTTATTTTATTTTACAGTTTTTCATCTGATTTCCAAAATTAAAAGTAAAAATAAAATTTAATTTGGATTAATTTATAATATTTTTCTTTGTAATATTAAAAAATTTTAGCTGATCTAAATCACGAATTATCAGATTTTGATGAAGAGTAATCCTTTGAAAGCTAATGTGATATAATTGAGAAAGAAGTTTGTGTTAAGTGCAAAGATTTGTTCATACTTGAAGACTGCTAATCTTGTCCTATTGGTTACTATAGAGACAACAATAATACTTGCTAAAAATGTAAGAAAGGGGAAAAATATTGTAATAAAGATTAAGTTATTTCATGTTTTGCAGAGTATTAGCTTATTAATAATAAATGCTCATCTAAAGATGACGATAATCTTGATGGTAATCTTAATTATTAAAATTTTATCAACAAAATAAACTATTTAATTCAAAATTAAGAATGGTATGAAGATGGATAAAACCTTTACTACTACTTTTTCTATGATCAAGGCATTATCAAAGCAAAATTTAGTGACGATATTTAATTACTTACTATCAACTAGGATGCTTAATATCAATTCAGCTAAATGAATTGTGATCCCATAAAAGATACTGTTGTAATTTAAGATACCAATTAATGCCGAATTAATCCTGAATTCAACAATATTTTTGAGATTAAGATGAGTATTTCTTAATACAAGCGAGTTAAATGTAAAATTTTGTAAAAATAATTGTTAAAATTTTTATTTATTTAAACAAAAAAGTATTTTTTTTCAAAAATAAATTATTTTGAGCTTTAAAAAAAAGAATTAAATAATTTTTTAAATAATAAATAAAAGATAATTTAAGATTTATAAATTATTATTTATCATCAATACAATACTTACCAGATAATATCAAAGAAGATCCTGTCATTTCAGATAATGAAAAAATATATCATGAAATAAATGATTTATCTAAAGAGTGTTCATTCAAATACACTCACTATAAAATATTTGGAGAAGTCACTATCCCTAAAGACCATTTTAATGCAATACAAGCAAATTAAATTAACTTTAATTATAATTATTTTGGTTAGTCGTTACCTCTTAATTAGAATCAGTCTGGTATTAATATTGAGTAGGAGGGAGAAATAGAAAATATTGATCCTTAGAGGAAAAAAAATTTTGAAAGTATCATAGATAGTTTAGAAAGATACCCTTAAGATTTATTAATAGAATAGCTTATACCTGTAGAAAATTATAACATTTACACAATATTTATTGAGTGTTAATATGCTGTCATACCTATGTCTAAAAATTCATATGTTGAGTTCGAAGTTGTACAGTCGTATGAAATAGCTTTTGAAGTAGATACTTTTAAAGAAGGAGATTCTTAATTCTTTTAAATTTTTATCAAAAATGAAATTTCAAAGTTTAAAGTATTAAAAAAAGATTAAATTGTAGGATATCTTACAATTTACTTTATAGAAGATATGTTAAAAATTTTTGATTAAAATTTATCATTTCATGGTGATTATTATTAATAAGAAGTAAAAGCTAATGAATTTTTAAACGGAGAATATTTATTTGAAGTAAATTTTATTGAATTTGTTTAAAATTTTCTTATAAATTAATTTATAAAGGTAGGAATAAAATATTTTCTAGATTAAGAAACTCAAAATAAATAAGTAAAATATTTCAAAATAAACAACTAAAACTAAATGTAATTGAAAATCACAACAAACAACATATCTCATATGAATACTAATGAGTCTATTATGATTTAAAGCTAGGTTATGTATCCATAAACCAATCAAGATATTTTATATAATTGGAGTTGCTATGATGTGTCAACAAAATAGAAATGTCAGGATAAATTAAATATTTTTAGTATGGCATAAAACCTTTAACTGTAAATACCTTCTAGGTATTTGAAAAACAATAATGAATATATTATAAGAGTTCATACATAATTTAATAAGTTTCAATAAAATTTGTTTGATGAGATTAAATTTAAAACAGGATAATTTGTTTTTGATATAGATTATGATGAATCTTACAAAAAATAACCTTTCATTTAAAATTAAATTATAGAATTTGAGATAAAAATGTAAAATTAAACTTTGGAAAATTAAGATCTGTTATTTTAATTAGAATTCAATGCTTAAGGATTTAATAGTGTTCTTTCTAAATTTTACTCATAAAATCTCATTTAATTTAAGCGAGAAGAATATTTTTCATCAACAATTTTAGAAAAAATTCAACATATAAATATAACATTTTATGTTATTGATTCTATTACTCAAGAATTCACAAAAACCTAACAATATTTATTTAAGATAGGATAACCTCCCTAAAACTGTCTAATAAACATTTAGAATAAAGGTATTCTTTTATTTGCTTATTTAATTATTTATAAGAATCCTATTAAAATACAGTATAATCTCCTCATTAATTAATAAATTTGAAAAATATTTTACTTTATTTTAATTCCTTAAATATTTTCAGAAAATAATTAATTTTTAAAGAGTTTCATATTTTATTTAATGAAAATTTACAGTATTTTATCGAGAATATTTTTTATTTGAAAAGTTCTTTTTTTAAATAAATTTATTTTAGAGCTTTTTGTAATTAGATTAACTCTTCATTTTAACTTATTAAATAAAACTAATAACTATTTTTTTAGATTAAAACTTAAAGGCATTTTAAGATGAGATTCAAATAGAAGTTTATAATTGCACAAGCTCAAGTGAGGGTAGTTTGTATTTCTAATTTATGTTTTATCACTCTTTTGAAGAATACTAGAAAGAATTAAATTATGGTAAATAATATGAAAGAAATTATTTAACTAAACTTTCTCCTTCTGACTATGTTAAAACTGTTTTACCAGTGGGATAAATTTTTATTTTAGTGATTGCTTAAGATAAATATAATACAAAATCAAGCTATAGTAAATTAGTTGATGTGGAGAATGCAACTTTAGATAAAATTTAATATTAATAATTTTTAGATGAGCAATTCAGAAAGATTGAATATCACTCTATGATTAACTAAAATGAAGAAATATTGTTTCTATTAAATATGATAGCTGAGTGCATTGTGGATATAGAAAATAAAAATTCGATACTATTCCAAAATGATGACTCACTTACTAAAATGAAAGACTTGATTGAATAAAAGTTAAATATTTTATCTTCTAAATTTAGCTATGATAATTACCTTCAAGAATTCATTATTAGAATTTATTAAAAGCTTTACAACTAATTTGCAAACAAGGATTAATAAAAAAATGTGTTTTAAGATATTTAAAATATTTTTGAAAGTATAAAAGAGTAAAGCAAGGGATTAAATCAAGTGAATAATGAGCAAAATGAATAATTTTAAAAGTAACTTTACTCTTCTCTAGACTTAATTCATAAAGTAGTATATTGCAAAAACAATCAAATTGATTAGAATTTATCAAACTGGTAAAATTAATACATTAATCTAATGTGTGACATAGTAGATGAGTTAGCTCTAACATTAAAACCTAACTAAAAGAACATTTAGTATGACTTCTAAGATTTTGTAGTAAAAGTGAGCTTAGTTAATAAAACAGAAGTAGCAACTAATTACTTGTCTCTTACTTAATATCAAGAAAAAGCTTTTTAAAAACTAGAATCTTAATATTTTGAAACTAAATAAATTTATTGGAAGGAAAATATTTACTTTGATGATAGTTAGTTTTTAGAAATATACTCTGCTCCTATTTAAAAAAAGGGAATGGATTTTGTAAGGAGTTAAATGTAAAAATATCCTTCTATACTTATAACTATTTGTGAATCTATGAAAAATTAAGAAATTGATTTAAATAGGCTTCTTTTTTAAAAAGAAAAACAAATAACTTAAAAAATGAATTTAACAATTCGTTACAACTTTGAAGAAGTTGAATACAATAATAAAATTAAGTGTATTTAAAAAATAGATTCGATATGGACTACATAATATTGTTCTAAAGTTTAAAAATAAATAAATAATAAAATAATAGTGTCATGTGAATGTAAAAGCCTTTCTTTTACAACTCTTATTACTGATTTAGATTATCTTATTTCTTAAGATAACTTTTAAAACTCTATTGATGGTGAAGGAATTTCCAAAATTTTGTCATTTTCAAATTGGCACTAATATGCTACTATTTATGTTATATTTGGGATAAATATTATGTTTGCTTTATCAATATTTGTAGCAAAAAAAACAGATAAAAAGTGCAAATTATTCATAACATCTGATTTTTTAGTAAGTTTGGAATCTATTAATACGCAACAAAATCCCTTGGTAAAAATAAACTCGAAATAAAATTAAGTTTGCTAGGAAGTACAAAAATAAGAAGAAGGTAATAATTTTATGTTAATTTATTCAGTGAAAATAAATTGTTTTAAAATTTACAAAAAATCAAAAGATTTTAATATTTAAGAAAAATTAAAAATTATTTTTTTATTAAATGATAAAATTTTTAATTTATTTTGAAATAATTGTGTAAAAATGTCAATTTTAATATTAACTTTCTTAAAAAGAAAAAATTAAGGGATTAAAAGTTGTTGATATTTAATCGGATGAAGAAAATTCTACAGAAAAATAAAATTATTTATCATAAAATAAATAAAATGAGCAGAACCACAAAAAAACCTAAAATAAATTAGAAATAAAAATAGTATTCTAACAATATATTAAATCAATATCATTTTTTAGAGCAATAGGATTATTTCACTCTTTGTTTTCAATATTCTTACTCTACAACAAAAAATAGTCAAGCCTTATTAGAATCTGTAACTACTATTGTAAATTGATTTGGAAATTAGCAATAAATGTTGTGTTTGGGAATAATCTAACCCTATCTTAGATTATGATAATGTCAATTATGTCTTCATTATCTTTTGCTTTATATCAAATAATATTTATATTGATTCATAAATAAAAGAAGATCAGATGTCTAGGTTATTTGTTTTGCTTTTTGTTTTCTCTCTTTAGCTACTATTTGATACTAGTGTCTTTAGCTAATTCGTCTGTAAGTTAGTCGAATACTTGGATATTAACATATGTTTGTTCTCTAATTGTGTGCATCTTATTTTTAAGTATACTATCATCAGCATTAAAATTAGGTTTGGCATATCAATTAGTAGGCTGTTTGAATAGGAAAAACATATTTCTGAAGTTTATAGGAGCAAGTTTAATACTGTAATAGCTCAATGATTTTTGATTTGCTAATATATTATAATAATATAAATACAAAATGAAAGTTTAAATATCATAAAAAATCTAATTGTTTATGAGTTTTTCTTGTGTTTAAAATTACTTTTACTAAATTAAATATCTTTAAAAAATGTCTTTTTTTATATGTTTTCAAATATAAAAAATTCTACAAAATAAATCTAGTACTTGATTAACATTTATTTGATTTATAAAAAAAATTAAATAGAAGAATGTTTAAATGTATTATTTATATTAGATTGATGATAATTTTTAGTAATACTATTGAAAAAAATCTGTATATTTTAAGTATATACTGTATATTCTTCTTAATTAAGTAAGACCCATTGTTTTAAAAACTTTACCAAAAAATTTGGATTAAGCTAAAATTTTTGTAATTTAATTTTTAAATGAACATATCCTTTTTAACTATTTTAACATTAATAAAAAATGTAGACATAAATTAAAAATAAAAATTAATAATTTAATTATTTAGTATTTATGTTAAATCAATCATTCAGAAATAATATTAAAGTAAACAAAATTGTTGTTAAATTAACGATTTTTTTTTGTTGCTATTCACAAATTAAGATAAACTCAAATTTTATGGAGTCAGTTTTGTTTAAATTTGAATAAAAGCTTTTTTAATTAATGATTCAAAGATTAGCAAAATTTAAGATTATTTTTCTTAATTCAGTTCATTATATAAGTAAATTAATTACTTTCTTTTAGGATTTAGATAATTTAAACATAAATAAAATATGATAAATTAGTTATTTAATGTGAAGTAGATTTTCATAAAATTTTTTACTATTGATTACTGATCTATATAAAAAATTAATTAAATTAATAAGAAAAATATAACAAGAATTCAACTTAAAGAGAAATTTAAATAATTAAGCAATTTATTTAATGAAAAATGTAGATTATTCAAAAATGAATATTTTAAAAACAATATAAATAAAGATAATCTTACAAATTGTTAAGTGCAAATAATAGGTAACTTATTAATTATTTTTAAATTCAATAACTTTTTTAAACATAATAAAAGGATATCCAAATGAAAAATAAACAGCTTAAATTATAGATTTTCTTTTTGTAGCAAAATAAGAATTTGCTTTAATAAAAAATAAGAAATAGCTTGCAAATAAAGAAAAATTCATACCTTCAGAATAATTGATAGAAAAATAATAAGCTTTTGATTTTTAAAAGTTCTTCTTCTGAATGCTCTTAAAAACTATTAAATAATAGATATTCAATTACATTTTTGCATAAATAAAATATGTTAAAAGAAACAGCTATTGTAAATTTTAAAATTTAAATTAAGTAAGTTTAAATTTCGTACTATTCAAACTTTATCAACTACAAATAGAACTATAATATTCAAATAAAAATCAAACTCTCATGAAATCTATAAGTGAAAAGACTAAATATTAAGATAATTAAAAAATGCAAGCCATTCCAATTTTAATAAAAATAAAAATAAAAAGCTTATAATAAACATCTTTTGACATTAAAATTGCATTTCAATAAAACTAAATTATAAAAAATTACAGGGATTTATATAAATGATTAAAAAAGCAAGTGTAGTTAGTATTTATCAAGTTACTACCATATTAATTTCAAATATTTTAATAATAGAAACTTTAAATTAGACCTTTTATTTTCTATTAAAGGTATTAGTAATATAGATTTTAATAGACTAGAACATAAAGTGTAAAAGAGTCTAACAAATGTTAAATTCAAAAAAAGTAATATCTAAAATATTAAAGACTATAATGAATAATAATTCATAATGTCATATAAAATCCTCCTCTTGTAAAAGATTTAAAGTAATCTACTGCATAGTTTTCAAATTACTAGGTATCACATACCTTTTTGTATTAGTATTCCTAAAAATTAAAGCAAGTAAAAAGTAATAAATATTTAAAAAAATACAAAGGCTTTTACTGCTTAATTTTAATAGGAAAATTAGTTATAGTAAATTACAACTAAATGCAATTATTAAATTGATCCTTTAAATTTTTGTAAACTAAACTAGTTCTATAAATTTGAAATAAAATAAATATCTATTTTAAAATTGCATAAATTTATTATTTAAATTTGAATGGATATTTTGCTATTTTAAGTATTATTTTTATGAATTTATGTTTTGATTCGAATTAGAGATACTTAATTAATTTGTTTTTAGTAATATCTTAAGACTTCTCTTTGAATCGTGTAAGGAGTGGAGTTGTGATGAATCTAAAAAATGTAAATTTTTATTTTGTTTAAATCTATCATTAGGTTCACAATCCTTCAACTCTTGCGGAAAATTCCAAATTATTCTAATTATTTACATTTTTCTTGTAGCCTCTCTTTTTTTTGGTAATTGTGAGAACGAGACTAAAAATGTTGCGGTATCAAATAATAAACTATTACATATATTTTAGAACCAATATTTAGTATTATAAATTGTTCATAATTAACTAAATTTAGAAACCTTTTCTTTCCTTAAAATACAAAGAGTTTAGCTATTTTGCAAATAATAATTCATATTTTTTTTAAGTATTTATTTTTATTCAATTTGATTAAGTTTAAAAACTTGTTAAATTAACCAGTTTTAATAATGCAGTATTAATGTGATTTGAATAAAATTATTTGATTTTTGTTAATGAAGATTAATTCATCAAATTATAAATTTTTAGATACCTATTTATTTGCTAAATATTTTTTTTATGAATATAATTGATAAATTTATTTAATTTATTTGAAATAGGTAAATAAATTTAATCAATATTTAAATTTTAGTGTCTGTTTAAAAGATAAATTCTATATTTAGGTATTTAATAACACTAAATTTAGTCAGTAAATAAATTAAATTATTGTGAATTAAAAAGAGAAGACTATTAAATCTATATAAATTTAATTAATTAAAAATATTAATACAAAAATAATCTCTGATAATGAAGAAGCTTTTACTTTTATTTACAATTTTTCACCTTATCTCCTAAACCAAAAGTAAAAATATTTCATTTGAACCATATTCAAAATAATTATCTTTATGATAATATAAAAATTAAAGCAATTCCAATACCAACTGACAACTAATCAGATTCTGGTGATGTTAAATTCATTGAAAGCTAATGTGATATTATTGAGAAGGAAGTTTGCATTAAGTATGGTGAATCTTATAAAACTTAAGCTATCGCATCAAATTAAATTTTATAATTTGAAATAAAAGTTAAAAATTAAAATATGGAAAATTAAAATCTGCTATATTAATTAGAATTTAATACTAATGGATTTTAAAGTGTTTTCTCTAATATTTACTTATAAAATCGAATTCAATTTAAACTAGAAGAATACATTCTACCAACTATTTTGGAAAATACTCAAAAGATAGATATAACATTTTATGTTATTCATTCTGTCACAAAAAATTTTATAAAAACTCAATAATATTAATTCATATTAAGACAGCCTCCCAAAAATTGTTTAATAAACATTTAGAATTAAGGTACTATTTTATTTACATGCTTATTTAATTATTTATTTATTATTATCATATTAAAATACCATAAATTCTGCTGAATTAAAGTTTTTGAAAAAACATTTTTTCCTTTCTTTTAATACTTAAAATAATTAATATTTTTAGAAAATTTATTGTTAAAGATCCCTAAATTAATAAGAACTTATGGTATTTTTTTTGATAATCTTTATTTGTAAATTAATTTTTTAGATAAATTTAATTTAGAGTTTTTGCATTTTGATTAACTTTTTCATAATATTTTTTTAGATTAAAATATAAAGGCATTTTAAGATGAGATTCAAATAGATGTTTAAAATTGTATTAGCTAAAGTGAAGGTAGCTTGTATTTCTAATTTATGTTTTATCATTCTTTTGAAGAATATTAGTAAGAATTATATTATGGTTAATAATATGAAAGAAATTATTTAACAAGACTCTCTTCTTCTAGCTCTGTTAAAACTGTTTTACCAGCAGGATAGATTTTTGTTTTAGTCATTGTTTAAGATAAATATAATGCAAAATCAAGCTACATTACACGAGTTGACGTGTAGAATGCAACTTTAGATAAAATGTAATATAAATAATTTTTTGATGAGCAATTCAGAAAGGTTGAATATCACTCTATGAATAACTAAAATGAAGAAATATTGTTTCTATTAAATATGATAGCTGAATGTATTGTGGATATTGAAAATAAAAATTCGATACTATTCTAAAATGATGACTCACTTATCAAAATGAAAGACTTGATTGAATAAAGATTAAATATCTTATCATCTAAATTAAGCTATGATAATTATCTTCAAGAATTCATTATTAGAATTTATTATAAACTTTACAGCTAATTTTCAAGCAAGGATTAATAAAAAAATATTTTTTTAAATGTATAAAATATTTTTGAAAGTATATAAGAGTAAAGTAATGCATTAAATCAAGTCAGTAACGAGCTAAAAGAATATTTTTAAAAGTAGCTTTATTCTTCTCTAGACTTAATTCATAAAGTTGTTTATTGCAAAAACAATCAAATTGATTAGAATTTATTAAACTGGTAAACTTCATACGTTAAACTCATGTGCGATATAGCAGATGAGTTAGCTCTAACACTAAAACCTAACTAAAAGAACATTTAACATGACTTCTAAGATTTTGTAGTAAAAGTGAACTTATTTAATAAAACAGAAGTTGCAAGTAATTACTTGTCTCTTACTTAATATCAAGAAACAGTTTTTTAAAATCTTGAATGTAAATATTTTGAAACTAAATAAATTTATTGGAAGGAAAATATTTTCTTTGAGGATAATTAGTTTTTAGAAATATACTCTAGTCATATTTAAAAAATGGGAATGGATTATGTGAAGAGTAAAATGTAAAAATATCCTTCTATGACTATAAATATTCGTGAATCTATGAAAAACTAAGAAATTGATTTAAATAGGCTTCTTTTTTAATAAGAAAAATAAATAACTTAAAAGATGAATTTAACTGTTTGTTACAATTTTGAAGAAGTTGACTATGATGATAAAATTTAATGTGTTTAAAAAGTTGACTCAATATGGACTACATAATATTGTTCTAAAGTTTCAAAATAAAGAAATAATAAAAAGATAATTTCATGTGAATGTGAACAACTTTCTTTTACAACTCTAATAAATGATTTAGATTATCTCATTTCTATAGATAACTTATAGAATTCTATAAATGGAGAAGGGATTTTATAAATTTTTTCACGTTAAAATTGGCACTAACATGCAACCATTTACGTTATTCTAGCTATAAATATTATTTTTGTTTTGTCAATAATTGCAGCAAATAAAACAGATTAAAAGTGTACTTTATATATGACATCTAGTTTTTTAATAAATTTGGAGCATATTAGATCATAGCAAAGCGTTTAAGTAAAACAAAACGAGAAATAAAATTCTGTTTCTTTGGAAATACAAAGTTAATATGAAGGTAATCATTTCAAGTTATTTTTAAAATTTAAGAAAAAATAATTTATTTTGTCAAAATGTGGATTTTAATATTAATTTTATAAAAAGAAAAAAAATAGGAATTAAATGTTAAAGATATTAAATAAGATGAAGAAAATTCTTAAGAAAAATAAGATAATATATCATAAGATAAATAAAATGAGCAGAGTCCCAAAAAAACCTAAAATGAATAAGAAATTAAAATAGTATTCTAACAATATATCAAATCAATATCAATTTTTAGAGCAATAGGATTGTTTCATGCTTTGTTCTCTATATTTCTACTCTACAACAAAAAATAATCGAGCCTTATAAGAATTTGTAACTACTATTGCTAGCTAATTTGGAAATTAGCGATAAACTTTGTATTTGGAAAAGATCTAACCCTATCTTAGATTATGATATTAACAATTATTTCTTCTTCCTCTTTTGCTTTATATCAAATAATATTTATATTGATTCATAAATAAAAGAAGATCAGATGTCTAAGTTATATCTTTTGCTTCTTATTTTCTCTATTTAGTTACTATTTAATATTAGTGTCTTTAGCTAATTCATCTGTAAGTTAGTCGAATACTTGGATAATGGCTTTTGTTTACTCTGTTATAATGTGCACCTTCTTTTTTAGTATAATATCCTCTGCATTAAAATTATGCTTGGCATATAAATTAGTAGGTTTCTTGAATAGGAAAAACATATTTATGAAATATATAGGAGCAAGCTTACTACTGTAAGAGCTGAAAGATTATTGATTTACAAATAATTTAAATAAAATAAAAAATCTAATAGTTTATGAGTTATATTCTGTATTTAAAATTATTTTTACTTAAATTAAATATCTTTAACAAATGCCATTTTTCATATTTTTTCATAAATAAAAAATTCTTCAAAATAAATCTTGAATATAGTTGACATTTACTTGATTTAATGAAAAATCTTAAGCAAAGATTATTTAAATGTAATTATTTTAGAATGATGACAATTTTTAATTATATCATTAGAAAAAAATCTATATATTTTAAGTACGTAATATACAAATTTTAGCAAAAACGGTAAAATATATTTTGTTAAATGGATATATTTTCATTATAATTAATAAATAAAAAGCTGTTGTATATCTAAAATAACATTTTATATCTTACATAAATAAGTTAAATTAATTATTTTTCATATTGCAAATATATAAATATCCTTCATAATATATATTATCATAACGAAAGTGAAAACAAATATAAGTAGCAAGCTCTATGATATTATTTTAAATATATGTTATTGTATTTTATATAAAAAACTTAAATGTATTTTTATGATTAAAAAATATAAATGAAAGCTTTAAATGATTTTAGATTAGCTAAAGGCATTATTCTAAATTCTTTATTACATGATAGCCATTATTTTTTTCATGTTTTTTAAATTAAAAAAATTTATCAATAACAATTAAAAACAAAAGCTAATATTTATAAGTGTAAGAATGTAATATAGTTAGTAAGTATTTTATAACTAATTGTCATATAAAAGAATTGATTGCAAATTGATATAATAAATTTCCTTCTAAAAATTAAATTGTAAACTCAAAATAATGAAAAATATTTGCTTAATATTTTGCTTGCTTTGCCAAATTATCAATCCAAGCGTATTTGCCCTAGAATATAGTCTTCGTTCAGTAATTCCTTAAAAAGAGTAAAGAAATCTATAAAGTAGTTAGACAAATTCAAATTAAAATTGTTAAGTTTAAGATTAAGTACTTCCTTAATATTGTATAAAATGCATCGACTTATTCTTACTTCCTGACTGCTAAAGTTGCCCAGTAGAATATAAAAATGTCAAAAATTCGTGCATTTAATGTGGTCCTCATTAATTATTTTGTGGATCATCTAATCCTTAAGATTATTGTTACGTGGGTTTTACTTAAATTGGTTCTGATTGCATCTGCGAACTTCCAAAATAAATTTATAACAGTAAAATAATAAATAAATTAAATAAATAAATTTTAAATCTTAATAAAAATTTTCAAAGAATGGTGTACACAACTCACAGATTTGGTATATGAGGCAAGTTACTAAAATGGAGAAATAATTGCTTCTTTTAGTGTAAATATAACATTAGGTGATAGCGGAATAACAATTTATTCTAACTCAAACTGTGGATTTCTAACAAATTTTTTAACGGACTATGGTGGATAGTCAATAATTTAGTGCGCATTAAACTCTTAAAATAGAAATCAGTTCCATATAAGCTTGAGTAATGAAAATTTTAACTAAATTAATTAAAAAGATAGTCTTATTTACTTTTTAAAATTGAAATTATTGATGAAAACAAAGCAAAATTTTTTTTAATAATTATTTTCCCATTTTTATTAAAAAAATATTTTATTAAAATTAATTTTGAATTTTTAGCTTTACTTTAAATAGTCAATCTTCAAGTGAAGATCAAAATATTTTTTTTAATTTGTTTTTATGAATTTTTTACCTTGGAAATATTGAAATTATTTCAAAAGATAAAAAAAATTAAATTAATTTTTTGACTTTTAGCCTTTTTTAATACAAATTCGTTCCTATTTATTTATTTAATTATTTATTTTTATTTGTAAAAAGATAATACCAGCTTAGACTAAAAGATTTATGAGATAATACCTTAATTTAACTATTCTTAGATCTACGCTGTAGATAATAATTTAAATTAGTACTAGGCTACTTCAATAACATATTAAAATTAGCAATTAAGCTCTTTAAAGTAATTTGTATATTACTAAATAAATGATTTTTCAAACCCATAATGCTATTTTGAATATCCAGCTTATTATTACTAATCAATTAATGATAATTACTCTGTTAAATCAAGCTAATTTATATAAGAAAACAACTATTTTACTAATGCTAATCCTTAATTTTCTATTTCATCATCTAACTTATTATAATCAAACGACTTATAGTAAATAAATTAAGGTTTTTCCACCTTTCCTTCATATGATGTTTAGCTACCTATATAGTTTGCTAATACAGGTACTTCAATCACAATTGATGTGACCTGCTTATTTCCTTATAACCTAATCTCTTCTTCAGTTGTTACATTCACAACAGAGAATTCTGTTAATACAAAATGCAAGACTTATATTATTAATAAGAAAAATCTTGTAAATTCAGACTAAATTTTGATATCAGTTGATTGCAGCTTTAATGATTTCACAGCTAACCAATAAACACCAATATCGTTTCAATACAATATTACATAATAAAATTATGCAAACTCATAAGTAGCAAGTTAAAATGCATATTAAGCTTACTAAACATCCTATTAATCATATAATTTATCACCTTAAATCGTATATAGCTAATCTTTTGATTTATAGATAAGCTAGTTTCCTTACACAATCACAATACCTCCTTATACTTTTTAACCTGGCAAATATTATTTTTAGGTATGCTTTAATTTAATAATTCAAAAGCTTTTTTGGTTTTTATTTCGAACTATACTAAATTTTATTTATATTAATTTCAAATAAAAAAATTTAATAAAATAAAGGGAGTCCCTATTTACTCATCTGTCTAAGGAGTGAGCAATTTAATTACCTTGAATATTTCAAAGGCGCCTCTTATTGTGTAAATTATTGGTGGGACTTAAGTTGGTCTTGATCCAAGAATACCTCTATAAATTTAAGGATATGTAAACAATCCTGCTATTCAATCTTAAGATCCTTCTTAGTATACTTATAATTGGAGTTGTATTGATTTAAACTTAAATAAACAATGCTTAGATAGCTAGTCAAATGTTGTAAATTTTCCTTCAACTTAATTTATTACCATAAACTCAGAAGTTTTTGATTTTGGAGGGTCTTATTAAATTACCTTAACAGGAGGTTACTAAAGTACTTAAGAATCAGGTACTGATGTTGTAATTTTTAAAACTAAGCCTGCAATAATATCTGTATAGTACGATCAAAGCTATGATCTTGGAAATTTAAATCCAAGCCTAACTTAAAAATTTCTACTTTCATATTCAGATTCCAATATACTATTGTCTTCTAATATTACTAATTCATACACTAAAACATATTAAGACTAAACAATATTTTTTCCCTAGCAAAGAGAAACGACTATATATTCTTAAATTAACTACCTTATACCTGATTAAATTCTTGCTTCTTCTTTTGTTTTCTACTATAGATTTTATGCTTTTAATTAAAAGAATTAAACAGTTGGATATAGCAAAAGATATTACTTCTAGACTGCTAGTCCTCCACAAGGTTGCTAAATTAATTTTAAAACTCCAATAAGTATTCCTTTTTTTTAAATTTATTCAAACTAGAATTTATTCATTTTAAATTTATTTTAAAGCTGGAAAGGAAGTTGCATTCGTAGATTTGATTTCATTATCGATAGATAATTGCCAGAGCTCCGATAATTCTCAACTCATTTACTAATTTTTATACTACAACTCAGCTTAACTGATAAACTAAGAAGGAGTTCTACCTGATACTTTATATAGATAATACTTAAATAAATTTAGCTCAAACAATACTATTTCCACTTATTTACCTCCTGGTAATATTGTTTTTGTGGTACTAGTGTAAGACTAAAGTGGAGTTCAAGCTCAATTTTAATAAGGAATTACAATTCTACAAAATGACTTTGGTGAATAATAACATGAAGCTTTTATTACTAAAATGAGCAACCAAGCGTAGAATTATATGGATTAACAAGAATATGAAAATGAGCTTTGCACATTTGGTATTGTGGTAGAATGTATTCACAATTTTGAAAGTTCTAATCCAGATATTGTACCGACTACTCTTATTAATAATTTCAAATATAATATGAAAAATTAACTTCTAATTCTCCCAAACTTGATACCTAATGATATATTTTCTCAATCTCTTTAGGAATTCAATTTTAGATGCTTGTTAAATCTCTATCTTACAAGAAATAGTCCTGATTATTAAAATTTAACATAGAGAATTTAAGATGTTTAAAATGTAGTTTAGCAGATAACTTAGGTTATTTAACATCTCAATCTAACTCAAGATTTAAGAGAAACCTATAAAAGGTCAATGTTAATTTTATGCAACATAACTGGTTAGATAATTGAAATGCAATCTTTTAGTTATTCTCCCTCTTTGTAGTGGAGCCAAGATAGAATCAATAATTTTATCTATATATAAGATGCTATGTCATTTGTCCTTTAAGATAACTAGAAAATGATCTCTTGGGATATGCCTGAAACGCTAATCTAAGCTCAAAGAGTTGATGAATTTAATCTATTTAAAAATTATTTAAATTATGATCAACAACTCTATGATGAAAAAGATTTTAATCTAAATAAAATATATTACGTTTAAATGCAATACTGGAAAACGAATATTTACTCATTTGATTAACAATTTATTGACTAATACAACAGCTTCCTTTCTTTAACGAACTCTCAAAACTTGAAGTATGCACTTTAATAAGTATATCCAGCTATATATCCAAACATTACCTTAGTTTCTTCTAATAGAAGGCACTTACAACAGCAGCTAACTTTAAATTAAACAACCCTTATTAAAATGAAATTCTCAAATCTGTAAGGGAATAAAAAAGTTGCTTGCGTTTAGAGAAGTGAAGACAGTAGATGGAGTAAATCTACTTGCACTACTCAAACCACTAATCAAGGAGACTCCTTTTCTGTGACATGTTCTTGTTCTCAGGTGCACTACACATCGCTAGTAGCTGATGTTGAAGCTCTATTTAATAACTAAAATTTGTAGGCTATTTTTAGTGAGTAAGGATTCAAATCAATTATCAACATGAGTAATTGGTATAAATATGCTTGTATTTATATTCTCATAGTTTTGAATATATTAATGGTAGTAAGTATCATTATTGGAATAAAGCTAGATAAAATCAATATTTATAAAAGCTAAGTATGTACATTAGGAAGAAGTAGAGCAATATTTGATTAAAGTACTAAGATATAAGTCAGTAAATACATAGCTTACTTAAATGCTTAACTAACTTTAGGTATAAATTATTTTAATATAAATTTTAAATTAATTTTTTTGTTATATTAGAAAATCAATAGCTTGAAAATGCTGCTACTAAACCAGAAAGTTCAGACAATAATAACTAAATTTAATAAAAACTAGAAAATTAAATTTAAGAAGTAAATTATGTTGGTGAATCTTAAATATGTAAAGATTATCCAACGATTTAAGCAGATACACAAGTTCAGTAATAGGTATAATACCAGTAAATTTAAAAACAAGAGTTGTAACAAGAAACAGATTAATAGCAAAATTAAAATCTAGGATTTTATTAATATCCATAAATCAAGCTGTAAGAGAAAGAAAAGAATGATAATTGTAATTAAATAGTTACTAGTAGTGAATACAATCCAAATACTCAGTATAGGATAAACTATTAAGAGTGCTAAAATCACGAAACTCATATATTTAACATTTTAGAATCGATAAAAAAATAATAAAGTATTTTATATGATAAAAGTGGCACAGAAAATTAAAGTAAATCTAAAATAAAAAAAGATTTATAATTAAAATTTTAGTAAAAAAGAGAAGAGTATTCTTAAAAAAAAATTTAAGAGTACTTAGCTAGTCTTACAATAATAAAAGGAATATGTGTTTTCCATGATCTGATTTAGATTTTCATGGTATATAATATTACAGACTCTCGTTTGAGCAGGATAAGCTTATTCTATAATTAAATTATTTGGCTACTCACAATCAATTCAGTATTTGGAGGAGATTTAACAATTCCACAAGTGATAGCACTGTCTATAATTTCTTCTATAGTCTTTGGGGCTTTTAAAGTTATTCTAAAATTAGTTTTAAACAATCGAGCTTTAAAAATAATTGGATATTTTATTATTTTTTGTTTCTTAATTTTTTGCTATTACTCATTTCTTGTTGTGATGTCTAATGAATCGCCATAAGAATCTAATAACTGGATAGTAAATTACATTGCTACTTTACTTATTGATATATTCATTCTGAGCATTATTTCTTCAGCTATGAAATACTATATAACATTGTAATTATTACAAAAGTATAAAATTTCTCATTTTATATTTAAATTAACAACTGCTAATATAATATTTTATTAATATGAATGACTTTTTGTTTTTTTAATTGTAAGTTTAAAATTAAAAACATTTATAAATTTATTTATTTGGAAGATTTTCTTTTCATATATTTTTTTTGGCTCAGTAAAATTAAGTAAAATAATTGTTACCAATTAATTTTTAGAATATTTTATTTAAAAAATACCCTACCGAAATTCCGATAACTAAAACTGAATTATACTGTTGATCAAAAAATTATTATTTTTTTAACTTAAATTTGTTTTTTTATAATAATTTTTATATATTTTAATTTATTCTGAAATTAAACTAAGAGCATTCATTTATATTTTTATTGATGAATTAAAATATTTTAACTGAAATATAAATTTAAAAAATACAAATTTTAAGATTATTAAGTTAAAAATTCTTATGAAAGAAACAATAAATCATAAATAAAGCAAAATCTTCTTCAAATAATTACTTGCTATAATTGTTGCATATTTATTTAAATCATGGCTGATTTTCTTTGTTACTTTACTAGATTTAACTCAGTCATTGTTTTTTAAAATTATTTGTTTTTTTTTTTTGAAAGTATTTTGTATAAATATTTATAGTAGATGCAGTAAAATTAAACAGAATTCTTCAAATTTAATGTTTATAAAGTTGTTGATTATAGAAACAAAAATATTTAGAATAGAAAGATAGATTAATAAATTGAATTTTTAAAATATACCTTATTATCAGAAATTATTATAACAAACAGAAATATATTCTTGCTTGTATTTTATTAAGATTATGTGTTTCATTTCAAAAATTTTATAAAATATTATTAATTCTGATTTTCTTTTTTCTAGATAATATTTTTATGTAACAAAAAAAAAAATGCCACACATGATTTATTTATTGATAGGATATACACAAATAGCTTTTAAATTTTATTATATATTAAGATATCATATGTATAAAGATTTAAATGCTATATATGATACTAGAAGAAGATATATGTTTTGGTCATACTTTATCAAAAAAATTATTATAATAAATTTTAGTTTCATCATAGATGTATATTTTAAATAAAATCTATAAGCTAACTGTAGATGCATATTAATATCTATAAATTTAAATAAATTGTAGCAATTATTTATTTATTTCATTAACATATACTTTTGAAATTAATTAAATAGAAAACTATTCAATTTTTTTAATCTTAATTAACTTAAATTTGTGAGAGAAAAGCAGAAAAAATATCCATAAATTTAATATAATCTTTAAAAAGAGAAAAAAATTATAATAAATAATTTCATTTATTGGCAAATGACCCAACAAATAAATAAATTATTACTTTCAATTTTGTTTTGCATAATAGCTTAAGGTTAATCAAGGATTTAAGAAATAGTGGATTTGCTTGAATTTTAGAAAGAAAATAGATAACTCCAAATAAGATAAGGCGCTTCTTAAAATTGCTAAATATTTGATACAATTTAGACAGATGTATGCTTGAAATGTTTTGATAAATTTATACTTCCAGATTGTACAAGCTGTCCTGTTGGTTATCAAACTATCAATAATCTATGCGTATAATGTGGTTCAAACTAATTATTCTGTGGGTCAGAAAACTAGAATGATTATTGCTATCAAGGCTTTACTAAAATAGGAACAGATTGTGCGTGTAAAAGTCCAAATTCACTCTATAATAGTAAATTAACGTATTTATAAAATATATTATACTTACTTTTTATATTTAAAAAAGAGTGGTGTACATAACTTACTAATGTCATTTACTAAGCTGAATATTCTTAAGGGTAAGTGACTGTCACCTTCAGCGCAAATATCACTTTTGGGGGCTAATCAGATTTTACTCCCTCTAATTCAAATTGCTTAAATTATTTAACAAATTTTTCTACTGATTATTAAAATAATCAAATTATAGAATGCTCCCTCGATTCACAATTTAATAATCTATTTCATATCAATGTTTGTAAAGATTTTAATTTGATTTTTTTGTTAATTGAATAATATTTAATATAAAATAGAACAGACTGACTTAACATAAGGAGTCTATAAAATAATACCTGAATTTAATTATTAATAAATTTTTGTTATTGATAATCTAAATAAAAAAATTCCAGCTTCTTCAATCACATACTAAAATCTGTAATTGACTGGATAATCTTAATATGTTTATCATGGAATCAACAATTTTACAACTCCACAATCTTATTTTACAAACTCTAATTATTATTTTTATCCTCATGATGACAATTACATCATAAATCCATCTTTATAGTTTGTGCAAAAGAATAATTACTTCACTAATTCTCAACCTACTGTACAGATAGTTAAATCTTCAGGACTTTCAGATACTGATATTTATTCGATTTAGCAAAATTTACATTTATTTCCTAGCCAAAGTATTGAACTTCCCAGTAGTAGTTTTGGAGAAATTGGAGCTTCTCTTACTATTTCAGTTGTAAGTCCTTATCCCTACAACATGATATCTTCTTCTACAGCTTCATATACAACAGAATAATCTATTTTCACTAATTGCACAGGTTCAATTTTGAATACAACTCCTCTTACAAATGCTGATTAAGTTTAGTTATCTGTCAATTGCAATTTTAATGATTTCTAAGCTAATCCTTTAACTAGTATTACATTTTCCTACGTAATTACAAATAAAACAAATGGGAATCTTATAAAATAGAGTTCCCTATAAATTTAGCAATTTCCTTACACACTAACTTTAGATTCATTTCTTTTCAATGAAGGAGAGTATAATTTTTTTGTAAAATAATTTTTTTATTTTTTAATTACTAAATTTAATTTTTTAATTTAAATATAAAAAGGGAGTACCTAAATATAGTTCTGTCTAAGGTTATGGGTTTAATCTACCTTTAATTATTAAAAGAAAGAATATGGTAGTTTAAATAGTTGGAGGGGCAAAGAATTAAATAGATCCTAGACAAGCTATAACAATATATGCATAAATTAGTGATCCTGCAATTTAAAATCAAGACCCAACATAATATATTTATACCTGGAGTTGTTTTGATCTTGTTTTGAATCAAAATTGTTAAGGTGTCTGGTTTAATTAAATTAATTTTTCTTAAACTTAGTCTATTACTATTATGCCTGAAGTTTTTGATTTTGGTGGATCTTATCAAATAACATTAATAGGAAGTTATTCAGGAACAATAGATAGTGCTACTGATATTGTGATTTATTAAACTTTACCAGCCACTATTGGAGCAAATTATGATGCAAGTTATGACTAAAAGCAATTAAATCCTAATTAGCTACTATAATTTGCTTTAAATTATAATGCTAGAAACTCTAATCTGTAATAAAGCTTAAATTACACTTATAGTAAAACATATTAATCTTCAACATTAACTTTTTAATCTCAGAGAGAAACAACAATATTCTCTTAAATTAATGAACAATTACCAGATTCTTTATTATCCTCATCATTCAAGCTTTACTATAGATTCTATGCTATCAACTAAAGTAATAAACAGGTGGCTTTTAGTAAGAGATATTACTTTACAACAGCTCCTCCACCATATAATTGCTAAATAATTTTTAGCACTTAAATAAGTAATTAATTTATCATAATTTATATAAATTTAAATTAATTTAATATTAAATAGGTGGAAATGAAGTTGCTTTTGTGGATTAAATATCTTTACAAGTTAATAACTGCCAAAGCAATAATAATTCCTAATTATATTATTAATTTTTATATTATAATCAAGCGGAATAATTGAACAAAGAGCAATAATTCCCTAACATTTATTATAGATAATATTTAAGTAAATTTAGTACTGTTAATTCAATTACTACATTCCTACCACCTGGGTAAATTGTTTTTATAGTTCTTGTCAAAGACTCCAATGATATATAAATAAGGTATTCAAATCCCATAACAATCAAATAAAATTCTTTTAATTAGCAACAATATGAATCATTTTTGACTAGTTAGAACTAGCAAGCTTAAAATTTTCAATCTAATTCGGAATTTGAGGAGCAACTTTGCTCTTATGGAATGATGATTTAATGCATATAAAACTTTGAAAATACAAACTCTAATGAATAACCTTCAAAGTTTGTTTCTGAAGTAAAAGAAAATATGAAAAAATAATTACTCAATTTACCAAATTAGATAAGTAATGATTCTATGTCTTAATCGCTTTAAGAATTTGATGTTAGATGCTTACAAAATTTATATAATACAAAAAACAGTCCTGATTCTGAAAACTAAGTAAACAGGCTAAATAATCTTGAAAGTTTACTTAACCAGAATACTTAAATAATGAATTAACTTAAACCCTTTACCTAAGATTTAAGAGAGACTTATAGAAGATCGATGTTGATTATGCTTAATATGGTAGGAACAACAATGGATACTTTAACTTCTACAGTTTATAATAAAACATCAATAGAATGGAATAAACGTAGAATGGATGATATTTTTTTAATTTAGGCTAATATAGCTTTGACTTTCTATGCTAATTAACCAAATATTTTATGGGATACTCCTCAAGTTAAAGTTTTTGTACAAAAAATAGATGAAGTGAATCTATTTTAAAATTATTTAAATTTAGACAGTCAAAGTCAAGAAAATACATAGCCTGATTCAAATAATATTTATAATTTATAAATTTAATACTGGAAGACTAACATTTATAGCTTTGAGTAGGCATTTATTGAATAGTACTAAAAATATCTTTTACTTACTAATTCTTAAAACCTCAAAGACCAGCTATAACAAACTTTTCCAGCTATCTATCCTAAACTTGGAATTGCTTCTTCATCTAGAAGGTTACAATAATAAGATAACGATATAGATTTACCTGCACCCATAAATTTATAGTTCTAAAACATGAAAGGAAATAATAGAGTAGTTTGCACTTAAAGGTAAGAAGATGGCAGCTGGGTAAAATCTTTTTGTACATCTAAAACAGTTAAATAAGGAGATACATTTTCAACTACTTGCACTTGTTCTAAACCTAATTATACAACTTTAATCGCTGATGTTGACTCTTTATTTGACAATTAAAATTTGTAAAATATTTTTAGTCAACAAGGAGTGAAGTAAATTAGTAGTCTAAAGGACTGGTATAAATATGCTTGCATTTATATATTAATTTTAATAAACATTTTGATGATTGGTAGCTTAATTTTTGGCTGCAGATTAGATAAAGCAGACTTAAATAATGTTTTTATTGGAATTTCTACTATTGGAAAAAGTACTACTATCTAAGAGGACAGTTAGAAGAAGCTTACAAATAGTTAAAAATAAGAAGTGAATTTAAATCAAAAAAACAACACACCCAAATAAGATGATCATACTTAATTAAATATAAATTAGAATAATAATTAATTCAGTCCAACATCAAGTAATTTATCTTTAGATATTTTTTTTTATTTATGTCTAAAATTTTATAAATAAATTTATTCAAAAGATTAATAGACACCTCAAGCTACTCATATGCTCTAGTCCTCCAATCTTCTAAATAATAAACATAAATAAGATAATTAATATAATGAAACGTAAACAGAAGGGAATAATTTTTAAAGATTAGATCATTCTTTATAGATTAAAATAGATATGAGAGAACATTTTAACTAATAAAATCAAAACACATTAACTAAGACGGAAGCTGAGACAAATGTGTAAATTTTTTTAGGATCTGAAGTAGAAACAAATAAAAGTAGTGAAAATAATCCTTATGATTAGTACAGAATAAATTATTAAGAATGCTAAAATCATGATCAACACAACTTTGCAATATTCGAAGATTTCTTAAATCAAAAAGTTAGTCCATAAAGTGATGAGGAACAATAAAAAAATCAAGCTAAATTAACAAAATAATAAACAAAATAAATGAATAAACAGCTAAAATAATTAAAAAATTCAGAAATCCAACAAAAATCCTATAATTATTTGTCAACTATTTCAGTGATTAGAGGAATTTGTATTTTCCATGACATAATTTAAATATTCATCATTTTTGATAAAAGTCAATCTCGCTTATGTAGATTAAGTATATTTTATAACTAATTAATATGGCTCTTGACTATAAACTCTGTGTTTGAATAGGATTTATCAATGGATAAATTGTTTGTCTTATCAATAATAGCTTCTACATTATTTGGAATATTCAAAGTAATTTTGAAATTTGCATTAAATAAGAAAGTGTTTAAATTTATTGGTTACTTTTTGATATTTTGCTTCTTGATTTTCTGCTACTATTCCATACTTGTTGCTATGTCTAATTAGTCTCCATCAGACTCTAATATTTGGATAGAAAATTATTTGATTACTTTAGCAATAGATTTATTAATTTGGAGTACTATTTCATCTTTTTTAAAGTATTTAGTTACTCTTAAATTGCTACAAACATTTTAAATTACTCATTTTATCTACAAATTTACAAGTGCTAATGCTATTTTCAGTGTCTATGAATGACAATCAAAAACTAGAAAGACATTTTAAACAAGATAATACTGAATCTTTTAAATTGCCAATAATTTTTATTTATTTTGATTTATTATATATATTAAATAAAATTAATATTTCACCTTTTTTATTAGTGTCTTAACTATTTATTTATTATATGCTTGATAATATAATCTATAAGTTATTAAGTTATATATTGTTCTAAATATTTTAAAGAAATTAAATTAATTTTACATAATATAAAATTAAATATCTTTTTCATTTCTTAAAAAAACCATTCTTTGAGGATTTTATTATTTAATCAATCACAAAGGCTTAATTTTAAAAAAAAGATGGTCATTAAATTCTTTTCAAATTTTTACTAAAAATTAAATGATAAAAATAAAACAAATTATATAAATTATGTATTGGAATAATATATTAGAGACTATTTCTTATTTTAAATAAGTAAAGATATTAATTTGAGAATTGAATAATATATACATATTGATAATAATCAATTAGTCTCAATTTTTAAAGTAAATTTCTAATATCTCGTTAGCTAATTCGTATATATCGTTGTTAGGATGGCTTTGGACAGATTCAATTACTTACCTAAATTAATATGATCTTTCCATAATATCCTTAACATAATTAATTTATGCATATTCAGGGCTTTAGCCAATTTGGGATTCTGCAACTTATAAAAGCTATACTAGGGATCTTAAACCTTTGTACATCAAAGATATTTCATCTTCTTATATAGCATCTAAAATAACTTGAAGAATATTTAAAGATACAAGTTGCTTTTACTACTCATAAGTAGATCTTTATATAGAAGTGAATAAAAATTCTTTTGCTTTATAATTTATTTTATTATTTGCTGAATATATTGCTATTTTCATAATTAATTATATTAGCTTTATTCCTTGATCGTATATAAATGAGAAAAACAGAGGATCATCACATAGAACATAAAGGTGAAGAATATCTATGGCTTACATTTATAAGTCTGTAACAGCACTTTATTAATCTTGTTTATTTAAATTTTGAATTTTAATTTCTCCATTCAAGTAATATTCTAAAAAGTCGAAAATCTGTTCTCCTTTGATGTTAAAAACATATTCAGCTTGTCTATTTTAATATTTCATATAATCTTTAAGTGTAGACATTGCATAATACACTATTGAAAAGTCAGTATTAATATTGGGATTAATCAGATCATGAATCTTTTCAAATACACCTCCTTATGAAAGCATCTTAGCCCTAGCAATAGTGTTACCAAATTTTGCATAGCTTCTTATCGAAAGTACACAGTCTTACAATGATTCTAATGATAAATCACTGCTTAAAAAAAAGGCAGAAACTAAAGGAATGAATTATTCAGTAATTTCCTCTTTAAGAGATGGTGTTGAGCATAGCATATTCTTAATTAAAAATACAATATTTGCAACAATAGACTTATTAATATTAATGCATATTTTTCCAAATAAATCACTAGTAAGATATCTAATTAGTCCATTTTAGGATAATTCTATTCTATACTCATAACTCTCACCTGCCATATTTGCAATTGTTCTAAATATTTCACTTAAAAGCTCATTTTTAACATCTTAGAATGTTTATTTTAATTGTTGTTCTGCTAATATAAACTCACTTACTCTAATAAGAAGCTTTATCAAATAACTAACAATACCACTTTAAATTAAAAAGGAAAGAATTGAACAGTTGCTTAGAGAAAAGATATTTCCTATCATTCCTATAGATTATGCTTAAAGTAGAGGTACTTAATCATATTTTTCTGCAAAAAACTAAAGAATGCATTCACATCCTCCTGATCTCATAAATTAAATTAATTATTACTATTAATACTCAAGATCTGTAGTTTTTATTGTGCACAAAAGATGGGAATTAAGGATTTTTAAGCATCTACTTATTTTATCGCTTTGGTTCAAAAATTAATTGCTATCGCATTCCTGATTTATTGTCTAAATATAAAACTAGAGAGTGATTTCATTTCCTTATTCTTAAGCGGGATCTTAATTATTAAAATCTTACATAATTGAGTTATTTTGTTAGCCATTATCAACATTAGGTTGCATATTCATGATAAAATTGTTTAACCTCTTATTTTTTAAAGTTGCTTAGATATTCTTTTTTCTAATTTCAACCCTATGCTTGTCTTTTTTAAAAGATATAGCATCTTTTATACTAAATTATTGATCTGGGTCTTCTTGTTGCATTCTTTTAACTTTTTCAAAATTATCAAAAATTTAATTTAAAATTCACATACAATATTTTATAAATGAATATTTAATATTTTCCGCCAAGATTTTAACAGAGAACAATATGTAATAGATACTTATTAAATGAAAGAATCTTAATTATTAGAAATATAAGAATATTTTTTTGTTAAATTATTTATAAGTAACACAAAGCAATCGTTTCCTATATATTCAGAAAATATACAGTTTAATTCTATTTGTATTGGTAATTACCATATTTCTTCCATCTATTAGGAATTATTTTATTCAAAAGATGAACAAGGTAGTATGGAGGTTTTAAAAAAAATTATTTTATTTTCTTGAATCTCCTTTAACATTCTTATATAGAAATAATAAAGTAATTAAATAAAAAAGGGTTATATTATTTGTTAATTTTTCAAAATTTAAATTTAGTTTGAATATTAAAATTGCTTTTGAAATTTTATGTTAATTAATTTTTTAAAGATGTTCTATCTTAAATTCTTAAATTAAAATAGGTTTTTATTTTTAACAAAAATAATAAATTAATTTAATGAATATTTTAGATGATTTGCTTTATATTAAGTAATTATTGATTTTTAGAATACTTTAATTTTTTTAACAAGTCTTTATTTTAAAATTTTAATATGAATTGTAAATAAATATAAATAAATAAATAAAACTACAAAATGATTACCCATTTTATAACTTAAAAAATGAATGATACCCATTATTTTGAAATTGACTTTATTTTTATTAGCAATTTCAAATTTTAATATTAACTCTAAATGTTTCCACACTTTTAACACTTTCACTGAAAATTAATTTTAATTTATTAATTAATTTTTAAAGCTGATCTATAAAAATATTAACAAAATCTTAGATAATTGTTGTTGACCAAAGATATATTATCTATTTTAAAGATTAAAAGAGTATATTAGGAAAAGTTATTTTAGGTTAATAATAGAGTTATAGTTATTAAATTTAATTAAGAAAGGTACTAATTAACCAAAATAATATGAACTTCATACAAATTGAATAATTATATGACCTTTCAAGGCCAAATGATCAGGATGATTTTTAAATAGGACTCAATAAATTAGATCCATAATTAGATTAGGTAGCTATCAAAAAGATGAAATATAAAAAAGACTTTTAGTAGATTTTAGCAAAAATTCCATTAATAGTTGATAGCAGTAAAAGATGTGGTTTGGTCCCTCCATTAGGATACTATAAAAACCCGAATTCTAATCAGAAAGAATTATTTTTAATATATAAAAAGTATTCAGGAAGCTATGCTGAATTGAAAGCTAAAAAGATTAAAGAAGAGAAGTTTTTTACCAAAGATGAAATATAAAGTGTTATAAATTGTGTTCTACTAAGTCTCAGAAACTTGCATAAAAAGGCTTTATATCACTCAAACATTAAGTTAACTAACATATTTTATTTAGAGGGTTCTCAGCAAGTATATTTAAGCGAGGCTGGGTATCTTTCATAAAAAGGTATTTTCTTATTTTTACATTAAATTTTTACTAAATGACTTTATTTAAACAAAATCTATTCACTCTTTTCTAATAAAATGAATTTATTATGATAGAAAAACATAAAGAGTGGTTTTTAACACCAGAAGAAATACCTGACCATGAGTATTTCACAGAAGATCCTGAAGATTTAGATTACTAACAAGTAAAATATTAATAATTTTTAGCTTTAATTTCTATAAAAAAAAATAACTGAATTCAGTAAGTAAGGAATTAATTAATTAATTGGTAATATTAAGATGGATAGTTTTCAATTTGGCATGATTTTAGTAGAACTGGTCTCTCTAAAAGCCAGAAAGGACTTGGAGTGTCTCAAATATGACTATGGAGAGATGGGGAAAAAAAGAGAAGAACTTCTTAAAGAGATATCTGCCATTATATCTGATGAACTATTTAATATTATTTAAGAACTGTTAGTTGTATAGCCAATCAAAAGAAAAAAAATATTGCAATTTGATGAAGATTTCTATTTAAAAGCTAAAAACATCGAATCTGGAAGAGGTACAAAAAAAACTTAAATAATAAAAATTTAACAATGATTTAAAGGTAATTTATTAAAATGCATTTATTTATAAAGAAATAGGGACATTACCTAGAATTACTAATGCAGATATAGGAGAATATGAATCTAAATAAGAAATAAATGAAGAGAAGAAACAACAATAAAATAATCAAGAATAAAAATAATCAGATATTAAGAGCTTATAAGATTTAGAGGATATAGCAGAAAATAAATAATTAAGTTAAAAGAAAGAAGAGAAAAAAATATAACCTAATATTTAACAGCAAAATATAGAATAAATATAGCAAATTAATAGTGTATCTTCATAAAATTAAAAGTAAGATAATTTTACTGATGATAACTTTAAGAAAATAACTAAACCAAGTATTAAATTACTTGAGTCTCAAACTCTTTAAGAAGAGAATTTAGATGAAGAACCTATTAATCACTAAGTTTAAGCACCTAATCCATAAGGAAATATTAAATTAGTAGATAGTGAGAGAATAGGATAGGCACAACAATCAATATAATCTTCTTAAAATAAACAATAAGATTAAAACTAAGATATCAGAAATTAAGAAAAACCAAAATAAAATTTATTAGAATCTGAAATTATTTAAACAAATTCATGGTAAAACAGCAATAAAATGTAGCATTCTAATAAATAAAATAATTTGCAATCAATTTAAGGTTTTTCTAATTAAAATTATATGCAAATTGAAAATACATTTTAGAATTAATTTTAAGTTTAGCAATCTGCAAATAACAATGAATAAAACCCGTTTGACGTGCCAGACAGTGATGAAGAATAAAACTAAAATAATTAAATATTTCAAAACAAAGGCAGCAATAAAAAAATTTAAGGTGTTAGATTTTCTTAAAGTTCAAGTAATTAAGGAAGCTAAGTTCAATTAGTTACACAGCCATAAGAAATTAGCAATGCTTTTTAAAACTATTAATAAAGCTAGCAAGATTAAATTTTCAAAGAATAATTATAACAATAAACCTATTAATAGTAGTTAAATTTTACTAATGGTTACTCTCCAAGTAAACAAAACAATATATTTTCATAAGAAGAGTTATCCCAAATTATTAAAATTATTTAAAAATGTATTGATCTTAAGTAGATAGATATTTTAGATGTATTTGTTTATTATGATTAGGATTATGACTATACCTTATCAGATCCTGAAACTCTAAATAAAATACTCACTATTATTGGATTACTAAACAATCAAATTACTGAATAGCAATCTTTAATGCTATATGAAAATTACAGCTATTCTCCTTAAAAAATGCAATTTTTAGGTAAAATAAATACTCAGATTTAAATTTATTTTATGAATTTTAATGTAATAAATAGGATTGCTTCAATAATTGGTTTCACCTAAATAGCTTTTTGTTAGTTTGTTAATTAATCTCCTTAAAATTAATAGATGGTCTATTTTGCAGCTTTTTGAAAGATATTAAAATTAAAACAGTAATTGTTGGGGATTGTAAGAATTAATTCAAATAAACTATGAAAATTAGTTTAATTTTGATGAAATTACTTTAAATAATATCATGAAAGAGTTCCTAGAATATGTAGATTCTTAAGATTAAACTTTAAATGCAAAAGAGCTAGCTTAGATTATTGGGTTTAGAATCTAAACTCCAAATGAAATGATTGTTAGATCTATAAATTAAAGGATGCACAGTTAAATTAAAAGATTAACTGAGATTTAACTTTAAGATCTAATACAGAAGCAAAGAGAGTAAGAACTTGAAAGATAGCTTGAAATAGAAAGATAAAAAAGAGAGAAAATTCTATAGCAAATGCAGGAAAGACAAGAAAAAGAGCTAAATTATAAAAAATAGTAAGAACTTTTATTAAAATAAGAATAAGAATATGAATAAAGTAAAAGATTCTTACCTTCAATCTCTATGAATTAAATAGAAAAAGTTTAGGTTAATAAATAAATGTTTTGGAAGACTTTAGGACAAGCAGTTGCACAATAAAGTTTTGACCCTATTATGTCTAGGAGATAAGATAATATTATTTATGCTAAAGACTTTTATAGAGCACTTGTAGAGGATTATGAATTCACAGATTGTTTAGAATTAAGAGAGTTTGTTGATAGTTTATCACCAAACAGGAAAATAAACATTTCTAAAATAAGAGAAAAACTAAAATTAACTCCAGATATGTTAATTGTATGATTTCATTATTAATCTCATTTCTTATAATTTTTTTTCAAAAAAGCCTGACACAAAAGACGATGACTTAGTTCTACCTGATAGTATGATAAATGATATCAAAGAACTCTTTTAACTTGCTGATCGAGATGGAAGTGGTTCAATTGAGAAATATGAAATAGAAAATTTGCTTAAGTGGTTAGGCATAAATGCAAAGGATGAAGAGCTTGATCAGTTCTTTAAAAAATATGATAAGGTAATAAAACCTTATTTAAAATATAAAGCAGTTAAAAATAAAATTTATTTTTTAGGATGGAGACAAAACAATATCTTATAAGGAATTTTAGATTATAATGACACAATAGATATATAATAATATGCTAAACGTTTCAGATATAATTGATGACATCAAAACTTTATTTAAGAGGGTAGACATTAACAACACAAATACGTTAAGCAAAGATTAATTAAGGTAATTTTAATTAAATTTACAATTTAACCAATCCATATTTTAACTTCAATATAAAGTCATGTATTGGCTTCACTTGGTATTATTCTCAGTGAAGAAGAAGTTTAGTCTATTTTTAATGAAATCGATCAAGATAAAAGTGGAGGAGTTCAATTAAATGAATTTATTAGTTTTATTAAGAGAGACCTTAAAAAAATTTAAGGTTTGCAAGCTTGTACCATAATAAAGGTAGGATGATTTGTGATAAATAATTAACTAAATAAATTAATTAATAATTTTTTTTTTGTTTATTAATTAGCGAGTTTTTAAATCTTTTTTTTTTAATTTAAAAAATTTAGATTAGATCATGCACAAAGCCCACCATCCATGAACTTTCAAACTTATTTATAAACTTCCCTCAAAATTATATATTCAGTTTTTTGTACTAAAAAATAAAAAATGGATACAATCTTCCTTCGTTAGGAATCAAACCTAAAATACATGGTACTACTGGAACAATTAAAGATTTGTTTTTGATCAGTGATTCGAACGTTAAAAATACTCTTCTGAAAGGAAAGAAATAACCAAATGAAATATTAGCCGAAATAACTTTATCATAAGCAATGTGCTTACCATTTCCTAAAGACAAATAATAAATTGAAAACATTAAATTTATGTAAAAATTTACAATTTTTTAAAGTTAGTTTTATGATTATAAATTTATTTAGGGAAGTTGTGGTTTGCATGTTTGATAGACAAAGAAAGAAATTTGTAGGTAATTGCTGCAGGATGGAAGCTTAATATTAAGAATCAAAGGTTTAAGGCAATTGTTGGAATTTTAAAAATGATGATGAGCAAAATTCATTTCTGGTAAGATATACAAACTATAATGAAAAAAGAGATTCTGAGTTAGTAATTTGCTTTGAATTTGTCTTGCACTACTAAGTAATTAATTTAAATAAATAATTAAATAATTAATTAATTAATTAATTTTCATTTATTGAATTTGCTTTTATTTATCTAGTTAGAAAATAAAATGGTTACAATCTCGATAGGTTTCACTGAAATCAATCTTTCTGATTTAAAGGAGACAGGAAAAAAATTAATTTTAATTAATGGAGGAGATCCATTTAAGTAAATAAATATTGATTGGCTTTACTTATTTCCTCCAGATTAGATGTAAAGCATCAAAACCTTATCAGATATCAGAGCTGTAAACAAATTATCACATTTATCTTTTATATTTTCAAAAATTGTTTATTTTGTTTTTAATTTATTCAATTTTTTTAAATTATTTAAAAATATCCTCAAAGTACAAACAATAACTTTATATTTTTATTATACATAAAAATATTCTGAAATAAAATATTTAAATACTTACAAAAATAAAAAATTTACTGTTATTTTTTCTAAAATTTTATTTGAATACTAATCATCTTCTTATAAAATATCACTTTTTTATATAGGAACCATGCCTTAAATTGTTTGTATCAACAAAGATCCATGATGAAGATATAACTTTGATTTTACCTGGAATTTTATTAATGAACAGAAAATTCCTTCATTTATTTAAAGCTTTTAGAGAGTACTTAGCTGAAAATTTCTCAACTTAGTTTTTAGATCCTATTACTTTAAAGGAGGATTTAAAAGTAAAATCTTTCTTGGCTGTGCTTAATTGTCCTGATACAGAAAAATAGATTGCTGAAATATGGGACAAATACTTTCTGTAACAAAGTTTTTTATTATATTAATTTCAAAATCCTTAAAATGTTTTTAATAGGCCAAATATTGCAAATGACGTAAAAAAAGAAGTTTAATTTATGAGTTAGTTGTTACATTCTTTGTCTGGATTGATTTCAAATAAATAATTTGGATTTAGACCAAACGACCCGACAAAATGCTCTTTTAATGATCCTGAATTACAAATAATGAGAAAGAGCTTGTTTGATTATTATATTAATGACCTCTTATAAAGACTATAGTTAAAGGAGAAAGAATCAATAAAATTCCCAGTTGGAAAAAGAGGAGGTGAATTTGAGCCTCCTGATGATTTAGAAGATGAAGATGACTAATTATTAGATAATGATGATTTAGTAAGGGCAAAAACAATTAATTTACAATAAAAAAAGCCAAAGCAAGAGGATGAAGAGATGGAAGAATATAAAGTAAATTAAAAAATACTTTTATGTATTTTAGACATTAAAAAAATATCTCTTAAATTAGGAAAGCATAACAGGAGAAGACTATTTATTTTTATTCACCACAGAAGATATTAATTAGCAGGTATTCTAACAAGTAAGCTAAACAAGGATCCTTTTAATTGATTTTCGAGAGTAAATTTCAAGAGGAAAATACAGTTTAGCTGAGATTGAGTAAATAGCCAAAGCGATGAAACTAAACAGGCATCTAAAAAGCTTGTATTTAAAGCTATCTCTTTCTTCTTACGATGATGAAGTAGAAAAAATTAAAATAGCTCCTCTTTTAACAACTCTTTCTACAACAGAAGTTCGTCTGAAATCTTTATATTTGCACTTGGACTATAACGATCTATCAGTAGATAATGCTTGCTATAAGTTAATTGCTTTTCTCAGATCTCAAAGCTCCTGCCTATAAAAGTAAGTAATTGATTTACTTAAATTTTAATTTATAATTTTTAAAATCAAAGCCTAAATCTCAATTTAGAAAATACAAATATGAGCTATGATATGGGTAAAGATTTTGCAACATGTCTTTCTTTTTTAACTTTACTATAAAATTTGAACCTGAATGTTTCATTAAATCCTCTTGGACCTAATTTTGTTGAGCGCTTAGCTAGTTCTTTAAAATACCTAACAAATCTAACATGCCTTAAGCTCGATTTAGAAAAAATAGGTAGGATCTATTGAATATTTGCTTAATTTTTTTTTAATTTTATATCTTATCGCTTAAAAATATACTATTAAATATTAAAGAAATGAAGGAATTTTGCTTGAGCTGCTATTGCGGGTACTATTTAAGAGTTTGTTTATAGTTTTTACCTCTAATTGGCTCGTGCTGCATGTGGATGATAAATTTTTATACAGCTCTTGAGCATGTAGCTGATGCTATTTCGTGTATGGATAAGCTTTAATATCTTAATTTAAATGTGGCATAAAATAGCTTAGGCGATCGTCTTATGCGTCATTTTGAATACAAATTTGGTAAGGCTCTTTATACAAGACCAAACCTTACAACTTTAATTCTTAATTTTAAGAGGAATAGACTAGTCAAAAAAACAATAAAATCTATTTCTACCCTAGGTATTTCATCTTTTAAAGTAGATTTAAGGTAAATAATATGCTATTAAATTTAAATTTAATAGATTTTTAAATTTTAACAGATATAATTATATTGCAGAAGAAGGTCTTTCAAAAATAGCTCCATCACTCTATAGCTTGAGAAACATTAAAAATTTATCGATTACAATGGAAGGTAACAAGAATAAAGAATTGATTAATTAATAGTCTTCAAGTAAGGTATCAACTGAAAATAATAAATAAAGTTAGATAAGGAGTGGACCTAATTCTTAATTGAATTCTTTATAAAATAGTGTAAATTTAAAATTGTTATTTCAACATAATATTCATATAGCTTTTATTTATAGAAAGTAGACCCAAATAATAATAATAGCAATTTCATGGGTCAAAGTAATATGAAAAACTCTTAAATGGAAATATTGAATGATACTATAGACTACAAAAGCCAAAAATATTATGAAAATAAAATTCTGAAATCTATTGCTAGCATGCCTTAAATAGAGAACATCGAAATATCAGGGTTGGGTGGAATAAATGGAAGATCAAACTAAAATAGTATAATAAGTAATAAATTTCCTGCAATAAAGTAAATGTATTTAAGGGCCAGAAGAATGAATATGAATAAATACTATAATCCCAATTCAAATTATATTTAAAACTACTAAATTCCTATTAAATATATCTTCAATGAGGAGGACGATATAGATACAATAATATCTCTATTTTGCAATTCTTAGACTCTCGATGAAATTCATCTGCAATTTCTTTATGATTATCAAGTAAAATTACAAATAAAATCTTCTACCTACTCTAAAATTTGTTTAATTTAAAGGTTTTAAAAACAAGTCTAAATCTAAAATACTTTAATCCTATTATCGTTATTGATTATTCTGACTGCACTCAGCTTGAATTGCCAGAAAATTTTAATGACTTCTTAAATTTAATCAACAAAAATGAACAATCTCTTGAAAGATTGTACATAGGAGGTATATAATTCCAGGAGTAGCAATTACAAAGCTTATCAAGGGCTCTTCATAAGATAGTAAGATAAAGAGGCAAACCTCTTGCATACTTAGAATACTCTCATTTTAATTTATATAATGAGTTTAATGCTTCTAAGCCTAGTTTTTCAAGTAAATTCATATTTATTTAAAAAACAAAATATAATTAAAATTATAAAAATTAACCAATAGTTTGTGACAGATTTTTACTTTTCTGCAAAGATTTCTTTAACACCTTTTGCGATTTTAAAGAAGAAGTTTTTAGAGCTTAAGAAGAACAGAACTTGATTCAAATTTAGAATTTTCTTCCAGAAATAGCATAAGCAACAGAAACTCTTACTGTAAGAAATTTGGTTACTCTCAGCTACTACAGAGACTAAAAGTATGTTGAAATAAAAAGTTTCGACTAGGAAAATATAATGGAATTCAGACTTTTTGATTTACTACAGGGTATTTATTTTTTTTATTTACATTATCTAATATATTCTCCCCTTGGTTTAAAAGGTTTATAAATGAATGATGTTAGAACAATAGTCGTAAGAAATTAGTTAGTTAAAGAAGGAGGGTAAGTTTTACATCTAAATTAAATTAATCACTTAAATGATTAACAATTCTCTTCTTTCATGAGATGCGACTTAAAGAAAAATTTCCCTTTTTTAGAAAGATTAGAAGTAGTTTTTGCACCTAGTCCTAATTAATTAACAAACTGCCTCAAATCTTTATCAATTAAATTACTACAAAATTAAAGAAAATAACTAAAAAATGGTATCATTATCTCTCATGAACAACAAAAAGACTATGAAGATGAAATCGATAAAGTAGAAATTAAATTTAAAATATTAATTAATTAATTAATTATTTACAAATTTTATTTTTAGGATCCTATTGAGAAAGAATTAATTGAAAACAAAGGTTGGTATTTGTTTTATTTTACTGTTTTTTGGCTAATTGTTTTAACTGCTTCTGTTATAATTCCTTTCTTCTTCACAAACGACTGTGGAAAGGGACATAGTGTAAGATTTATAATTCAAATATTAATTAAAATTTAAAAGCTAAGCATCAATTAAAAATGAATTTTAATCAAAAAGTATGTGTCTCATATTATTTTTGCTGGATTCTGTCTTGTTAGCATTTTAATAGAATTTTCTATCATAAAATATTCAATTATTCCAAACCAAAGACCAAAACTTCTTTCTGGAAGAGATAAATCGTAAAAAAAAAAAGTTTTAATTGTAAATTTACTGCAAAAAATATTTTAAAATAAAGTTGGAGAAGAAGACTCACTGAACATCTTAAAAATCAGGGAGATTTATATGCTTTGCTTTTAGTTTCATTAATAGGAAAATTTGATTTATATGCCAACTTTTTATTTATCACAATTACACATACCTGTAACTATTGGACATTATTCATAATTTCGCTTTGCTTTATAGGAACTAACTTTTTATTCAATTTTTCATAAATAATTGGTTTGATGAGGTATGTTACAAACTTTTCTGACAATATAAAAGATGTAAAAAAATTTTTTTTAAAATATATTAAATAAAAATTTTAAATAATAGAAAAAACCTTATTTGCTTGCTGATGTTTTTAGTTAATTAACTAATTTTTTAAATATGTTTGGCATAAGTTATATTATGGATTTTAAGGAAGTTAATGTTTCTTTATTATTTTCTAGCTCTTGGATAGTTCCTGTTAATATGTGCTTCACTCTACTAAAATTAATCTTTGATAACTTCCCTATGCTAGTACTTAAAATAATCTTTTTGATGGATAAAAAAGTCAGCGATAATTTATAATAAACGAGCATTATTATTTCAGCTATTTCGAGTGTAATTAATGCCGTTATATTTGGTTTAATACTAGTAAAAAAATTTGAAGAGTTTAGATATTCACTTAAGCCTAAAGGGTCATTTTGTTGTATAAATTATGAAAGACAAGATTTAGAGGAATTTTTGGGTAAGCCAAAGCTAATGATTAAATAGAAAGATGAAGAAAACCAAGAAGAACTTGATAAATCGATAATTGAAGAGGATACAAATTAAAAAAATGGTGATTAAAAAAAAAATGAAAAGGAAGGAGATTAAGATTCAAAAAAGATATAAGAGGAAGAAGAAATAAAAAGTAATTAAGAGGAAGATAAAAAAAGTAATAAAGAAGCTGATAAAAAAAATAATTAAGATGAAGATTAAAAGAGTATATAAAGTGATAAAATTTAAGAAGATCAACCACTGAAGCAAGAATAAAATGAAAATAATTAACAAAGCTAAAATGAAAAAGTCGAATAAAAAAATCCTGTTTAAGAACAAAGCAAAGGAAAGATGCAATAGCAAGATTTAAATAAACCTATTGTCCCATAAAATTAAAATCCTAAAGAAATTTAAGCTGATACTGGATGCTGTTCTTGTCTTAGCTTTTGTTGTTGTTGTATTCCATAATGTTTAATAAGATTCCTTAAAAATTTATTTAAAATTAAGATTAAAGATATTACATTTTTCTATGAGAAAGCTATTTAAGATTTAGACATTAGCATTAGATTTAGAATTTCTATTTATAAATTTTACTTATGGATCGCATCAGTTGGATTCTACTCTCTTTCTTTCAGTAAAATATATCTTAATTTAAAAAAAATATCAAATTGCCTAACCTGCAAATAAAATTAAAAAAATTGTTTGTTAAATTTTTATCAATAAAAATAAATAAATTATTTTTAAATGAAAAGTTATTTTTTTTTTAACTTTTGATAATTAAATTTATTGAAAAGAAAAGTTAAAGAGATATTTTTTTAATAAAAAGTTTTGCCATTCTACTTCTATGATAACTGTGAAAATGGAGTTTCACATAAAATATTTTATATATTTATTGGTGTTTCGTTTTTCATTACGATCCTTGAGTATAATTTGATTAAAAATCTGGTTAGAAACATGTATGAAATCCCCAGAAAGGAATTTAACTCGTTCCCTTTTGCTTGGGTTGTTAAACTATTTTTTAGCATGATCTTAAAATCTCTTTTTATGGTTGATTTTGTTGTATTAATTTATGGCAAAAAATGCTTTGATCAAAGTTTAGTTTTTGATTTAATTTTTATTTCTGTTTGTATAGTTTTCTTCTTGAGAGCTTTTAAACAGTTGAGATATCTATTTAAACCTTTATAAACTGACACTTTATTCCCAGTGATAACTCGTTTTACAATCCTTGCCGATTTATGCTCGTATTTTATTTAATTATTTAATTAAAGATTAAATATTAACTTTATTTATTTTTATAGTATGATGCTACTTCCTAAATTGGTGTATCCTTATTTACCAGAAAGAAGAATCACTAGATTAAAGATACCTGATAATCTTATGACTAGCTTTTTAAAATTTGTTTTGCAAGACTATTTAATGATTGTCCTTAATATAATTTACTTAATTTATATCCTATCAAATGACGAATCTGATGGTAACATATTTGAATATGTAATTGTAAGTCTTTCTCTTTCAGTAATTTAAGCATATACAACTATAAAATGGTGGAGTTGGCCTCTTAAAATGAGTAAACAAGAGGATTTAGAGAGAGTGTTTATTAGAAACGAAGAAATAGTTAGTTAAACTCAAAAAGATGAATAAGAATACAATAAGATTTTAAGGAATCATAGAGAAGTATGCTGTTGCTTAGTACAAAGAAACGGATGTATAAGTAAATGTCTCGGATTAGATTGAATATAATTCTAACTATGTTAATTAATTTATTGTAAATATATAAAAATTCTTTATAAATTCTAAAAAGAGTAAAAAATTTAATAATGTTTTATCAACTTATCCTATTTTTTTAGCAATTAGGTGTATTTTTATTTAAAAACTCTCTATTTTATATTAAAGATTCCAACATTTTTAAGTTTGAATAATGAGAAAAATTAATTAAACTTTCACAAATTAACCAAAAATAATTTAATTTTAGAAGTAAGTTTTAAAAACAAACAAAAGCTTATTATTTATTTTTGTATTTAAAAGGATTTTATCATTTCCAAATTAATAAAATGAATTATAAAATAAATCTAGCTTTTTATCTTAAATAAATATCAATATGAAAAAATTACTCAACAATATTTATCACTAACAAATATTAAATAAATATTCTATAAATTTAATAATTTTTATCTCATAAAATACACCTTAAAGAGAGACTAACTTTATTTTTAGTTTTTTTAAAAGAAAAAATTAACAAATACTTTCAATAAATTAGATAGTAAAAAAAATTTATTTTATAATTATTTAAATTTTGTTGTACTTTTTTAATATTCACATTAAACATCTTTAAAATAAATCAATATTGATAAATTTTGAAGAAAAAAAACAATGTTTAAAATCTTGAAATTTTATTCAAAATTATTTTAGTTATTTTTTTTGAAAAACAATAGTTAATAAAGATTTATACTAGGATTTTAATAAGTTATTACTTTTATTTCAATAGAAATGTATTTAAATAGCAAAACACATATGAATTAATTAGTAAGAATCATTAATAATAATTAACACTCCGCGATTGCAAATAAACAATTAAATAAATAAATAAAAGTAATTGGCAAATTACTCATTCAGAGTATATATATTTATATAAAACGTTTAAATTAAGTTATTAAACAAAAAAGTTGATAAAAAATCTCTAAATTTTATCCAAGATAAAATGGCAACTAAAAATTTATAATAGTCTAATCTACTTTCGTAAAATAAAATATTCAAAATAAAATAGAATTAAAGCTTATTCTTACATTATTATTATTTTACAGTATTTAGACTAACAACAAATTAGCTATGCAATCACCTAATCATTTACTTAAATCAGTTGGTTAAAGCACTTTAAATTAAAGGTACAATAATAATAGTAGCAGTGGAATTTATTAATCTGGATTACCATAGATTTATTACAATAAATAAACTTAAAAGGACCTATCTACTAAATCCACAAATAATTTAAGATCGTAATTTTATTTCTATTATTTAAGACTTTGGTTGTTGTAAATAATTTAAAATTGTAATCTTATCATAATTACTAAACAGATTAAGAACTGAAGGCATTAAGAGCGAATCTTTAGATAAAAGTAGCTTAGCTAAGTCTCTTTGCATAATTTCATAAGATGAACTAAATAAAATAAAATAGAGGATTAAAATGGAGGATGATTTACCAACCTATGACAGATAAGCAGAAGTAAATTTTTCTACTTTTTTATCTAAATTTATTATAAAATATGAGTTCACTGAGATTAAAAATGATATTTATATAAAATTGGAAACAGCAACAGCTGATATTAAATAACATGTCAATAATATTCAATTGATTGAAAAATCTTTAAAATAATAAATTATCAGAGAAAAATGTTTTATTTTGATAATAAGTAGTAGATAAAAAAATTAATAAATAAATAAATTTACTTTGAATACTGATAAAATTAAGAACAATTTATTAATTTATATTGTTGATTAATTTAGAAAAAGAAACTGCATGAGTTATCTATGAAAAGAATAGAAAATTGGCCAGATAATCTACTTAACATCACTTAGAAAAAGGAAAAAGAGAGATATGAAAAATTTGAGAAAATAGAGAAAGAAAAAAGATTAATTGATGAACAAGAAGAAGCTTATTAAAGGGAACAATATAGAAAAATCATAAAAGACTCAAATGAGAAAATATTTGCCTAAGATCCTAGAGTGAGATAATTCAAAAAATCTATGCTATTTTCTGCTATAATGCAAGAAAGAAAAGAATAAATGGAACTCAAAAAATATGTTGATGATATAAACAATAATTACAATAATGAGCAGACCCAACAAATGGAAACAATAAAAATGGTAAATAATATTAATCAAAGCACTATAATACTTTTTTTCAATGAATTAAAAGCATGAAGAAGAGGAAAAATAAAAATTAAAGGAAAAAAAACTAGCATAGCTTTAATAAATGAAATAAGACCTTGCTAAATAGCTTTAAGAAATGAAAGAAAAAAAAATTTAATAAATTATGGATGACCAGAAAGAAGGTGCACTTATAAAGGAAAGGGCAAATGAAGAAAATTAAGAAAATATAGAAAAAAGAAGGAAATAAAAGTAAATGTTTTAGGATTTATAAAATCAATTAAATGAGGAGTAGAAGAAAAAAGAAGTAAAAGAGAAAAATAGCTAATGATGTTTAATATATTTTTAATTTAAATAGATTTACATGGATTAAATGAGACAAAAAGAATAGCAAGAAGATAGTAAAATGTAGGAATACATTTAGAATAAGAGTTAGCTTGTTGAAATGAGAAAGCTTAGGGAAGAGCAAAAAATAAGAGAAAAAATAGAAATAAGATAAAAATTATATGACTTTTAGGTATCGTAGATGAAGCAAAAGAAAGACAATGAAGAATAAAGAATTTAGGCTTAAGTAAATTTTTCACTAAAAGAAAGATTTTTCGACATTTTTATATTGAAAGGTAAAACAACAGTAAGAAAAAGAAGAGAAATAAAAGCAAGAAAAAGAAAATGAGCTCAAAAAAAGAAGAGAAGTAATGTTTCATTTCATTTTTTTACACAATTTTTTAATTGTTATATAGGAAATAAAATAAAGCATCAAAGAAAGTATTGAGATCAAAAAGAAATTAGAAGAAGAGAGAAAAAGAAAAGAAAATGAATTTGCTTAGTAGTTACTTCAGTAATCTAAGATCATTGTAAAATTTGTTTTTAATTAGCAAGTATTTAATAGTAGCAATTTAAATAAAGGAAAATGGAGAAAAAGAAGAAAAGTTATTCCATAAAAGGAGAGAGTTAAATATCCGCCAATTTTAACAATCTTAGATTGTAAATTTTTATGTTATTTTTCTAAAATAGAAATTATTTAAATATTTTATTTTAAAGGATGAAAAGAAACAAAAGGTCTAAGATAGATTTGATAAAGAATTAGAAGAAGATATGGACCTCCGTAATTCAATTGAAATTGATAAAAGAATCTTCAAATCATGGGCTGAATCAGCAATTGGTGAATGGAAAGACACTGGAAAAGATATTTATCCATTGTTAAAAGAGTTAAAGACTATTGAAAAGTCTTTGTGATCAATCAATAAAACAATTTAAATTAATCAATGAAGAATTTTTAGGTCTATTTTACCTTAAATACTCCATCCTATCTTTTAATTTATTTTATAATTTGCTAATTAGTATAAATTTACTATTTTTAAATCAAATATTTCGTTTTTAATGTTATAGAAACACTTAAATTTATTTGCTTCAATAATATTTAAAAAAAAGGGTTTGAATAATTATTTTCAAAAGTATTTATAGTAAATTGTAAATCATTAAGAAATTAAAATTTTGTATTATATTTATAAAATATTTAATTTTATTCAAAATAATAAAATTTATATTAACAATAACATACTCAATAAATATTAAATGTAAATAAAATTAACAAATTTATAAAATTTATTGGAATAATGAAATTATTCACTTCCTGATGGCAAACTTGCTGGATTCAATTTTTATTGATTTTATTACAATTAGTGCAAATTAATTTTAACTTGATACCTCTTTAAAGTAGAACTATTGATAGAAGATTAATAACTAATTTTAAGTAGAAATCAGCCCAAAAATATTATTAATTAATCTAATAAATAAATAAATTTTAAGGTTTAATTTTCAAACTAGGTAAATGAGAAATTCTACATATATCCCGATAAGCGTAGTAGAGACAAAACCACTACCATATTAAATGATTTCAGCCTCATCTCCTAGAGGAATCCCAGTAAAGCAGATAAATTCGCCACTTTCTAGCTAAGGTTTTACTTATGTCACTAAGGAAGCATAAAATTAGGTACCAGTTATTGTATAAAAAGAGCTATAATTAGTTGAAGATACTTCTAAAATAAATAACCTCCAATAATAGATGAATTCTTTAATTGAATAAAACAATTTTTTTTAAAGATAATTAGAAATAGCTCGCAATAAACCACCAATTATTTAAGAAAAAATACATGTAGTTGAAGACACTTCAAAAATAGATTAGCTAAACAGATAATTTACAAATTTATTAGAGGATATGAGGAATATTCATACTAAAAACCTCAATAAAGAAGAAGAAAATGTTTTCCTAAAAAACTAAATTAACTAGTTAAGCTCTCTTCATAAGCAATCTGAAGCTTAAAATAATTTATTAAACTCTAGGGTTAAAGATATAAGCTAGGAGCTAGATTAAGTAAGACAAACAAACAAAATCCTTATACAGTAAAATCAATCATCAACTTCATAAATAGAGTAGCTTTAAACAAATATTAATTAATACTTAGATGAAATAAGGAAAAAAAATTAGGTATCATTTTTTATTTTAATTGGCATTTTTAATGAACATATTTTAGATAATATTTTTTACTTTGTGGTTATACATTAAAAAAATATCGTAAAGATTCCTCAAAATTTTAATATAGAAATAATAAATAAATAAATAGATTGATCATTTATAAATAAATAAATAAATTTAATTAGTTAATAAGTCATTAAATTAATTCTAAAGAAATAAATTAACAAATTCCTCTTATTCAATTTTTCTTTTTACAAATAAATTTATTAAATAAGTAAGTAAGTAATTAGAATTTTTAATTAATTCTTACAGGTGCTTGATTTTAGTAATATTAAAATATCACAGATGGAATAATAACTAACAGAAATGAAAAATCTTAAATTAAATCTTAGCATAATGGAAACGTCAAATTAGGCTAAGAGTTCAAAGTTAAATGAACTTGAAAATATTAAATATCTACTTACTTTAGAAGGGGCAGAGAAGGAGAATAAAATAAATGAATTGGTATATAGGATAGAAGATTAAAAAAATATAATAAATGAATTGCAGTTTAATTTATCTGAAGTTTAAAGAGCTCTCAATAAAGCTGAAGATTTCATACAAAACCAATCAAATATGATAAAATAGCAAATCGATGATAGAAACCAAGTAAAATCAAATATTTGACATTTAAATTAATTTGATAATTAAAAATAGCTACTTTATGAGCATAGCCAGAAAACAGCCACTTTAGAGACTTAATTATTGAAAATGCATGATCTACAAATAGAATTATAAAATTAAGAACTTCTTCTAAAACAAAAGAATTTAGTCATAAAAGATTTAGATAATCAAAAGAATTCTGCTATTTTGGAGAACCTTTAGAAGGAAAAAGAATTAATAGAGTAAGGCAAAAAAATGGAAGAGTTAACTGAGAGTCTTAATTCTTTGTAATAGACTATCCTGCTTCTTCAATAAGATATTTAGAAATAAGAAATTTTGATTGATTCTTAAAATAGTTTAATTTCTAAAAAAAATTAAGAATACAATGATGTATTTTTATTGAATTTTATGATATAAATTTATATTTTATTTTTTAAATAAAGTTAATAGAGAGATATGATCAGAAAGTAAGTGAATGCGAGTTAAAGGCAGTCTAATTGAATAACAGCAAGTAAGAAATTGATAATTTAAATAAAGTTATAAGAGTAAAAAATAAAAAAATTGGAGATTAAGAAAGCTATTAGAAATAGTTAGAAGCTGAAACTGTAAGAAAAATAAAGGAAATAGATGAACTGAAGATGCAATTAAGCCAACTAAACTAAACCCTAGACACAAACTAACAAACAATTTTGCTCATGCAAGATAATCTTAATAAATCTGAAGAATACATTAAGAGTTAATCTAATGTTATTCAAAATTAAATTAAAGAAAAAAATCAAGTAATCACATAAATCAAATATTATTAAATTATTTTATGAACTATATACCATAAAAATTAGTTGAACGATGAAATTAATGAAAAATCCAAATAAATTGAGAGTTATTAATCTAAACAGAGTGAATTAAAGGTCTCTACTGAAATTTTAGAGAAGACTATACATACCAAAGGCAAGCAAATATAAGAGTAAGAAGCTGATAGAATTAAACTTATTTCTGAAAATTAAAGAAAAGATGAAAAAATTCAATAACTGATCATATAAACTGATGAATAGGCAAAAATTATTAACACACTTTAACTTACTATCGAAGATCTATAAGATTCAATAGCAAACTCAGAAAAATTAATATTTAACTAATCAAAAGTAATAAAAGATCAAATTGAAGAAATTTAAAAACTTTGTGATAAAAATGAGTCATTTGCTGCTAAAATAACTAATTAGGAAACCATGATAAAGGATCTTAATTATAATATAGAGACTTTAATTAAAAACAAGTAAGAACTCAAATTGGAAATAGAGCATTTATAATCGATAGAAGGAAGAGTCAAGCTATTAAATAGAGAATTAGATGAGGAAAAATAGTATTCACTAATTAAAGTAAAAGAAAATGATTTGTATAAAAGCTAAATTTCAAATTTAGATTTTTAAGTAAAAAAACAAATATTAAAATGTGGAAATTAATCTCCCATGCAACAAAGACTAGAAAAATTTATGAATTTTGAAGATACAATTAAAAGATAAAAGTTTTAAGTTAGCGAATTAAGTCCTAATAGAAATTCTAATTTAATCTAAAAAAATTAAAAATTGATAGAAAAAGCTGAACAAGTTATAAGGAATGCATCTAATCTTACTTATAGTCAGTTAAGGAGTTAATCACCTCCTTACTCTCCTTCATAATAATCATATGTTAAGTGATTTTTTTATTAAATAAGCTTATTTCTATAAATGTTAAAAAAATTCGAAATATAAAATTCATTTTATTTGTTTGTATGATTGGAATGCTTTATAAATTTTTTCTTTAAAAATAATGAAAATAATTAAAAAATGGAATAAAGTTGTAAGAAACAAATTTTCATATTAGAAATATAAATTTATATTTTTAACTATTTTAATTTAATAATTTGCCAAAAAGTTTTCAGAGAAATTAAAATCTGTTTAGATATTATTCAATAAAATACTAAGATTTGCTTATTTTTTTATAGATCAAATATTTAGTAAAGGGAAATAAATAAAACTTACTTATAAAGATAACATTTTTGATATATGTTTAGGGTAGATTTATATTACATAATTAAGTTTATTAGTCCTTTTGCACTATTAATTATAATTTCTAAAATGTGTATTTCTTATCAAAAAGAATTTTCAAAATTTTATTTTATTTTTAAATAATATAGTCTTAAATATTAATTAAATAATTTTAATAAGTTCTCTATATGTTTAAATACAAATTTATCAATAAAAGCTTTGCAAGACTTATTTTACTTTAAAATAATCTTAATTATTTTATATAAAATTTAATAAGTATTTTTATTACTTTGTTATTAATATTTAAAAGCATAATTTATTTTTAAAAAATTTAATATTTAAAAAAAGTTGATTTTATGTTTAATTTATAATTTAAACAAAGTATTTTTTTTAATTAAAAATAAATAAAGGAAAAAATTTTTTTAGTTTTAAAAGATTAATTACAAAAATTTATTTAATGAAATACTATATAAAATATTGGAAGATAAATTTAATTAACAATTTAAACAAAATAATATTTTGTGTAACAAATAATAAAATTATGTATAATTTTGGGTTATAAACAGAGTGGGTGGGAGAGGTTTTGTTTGAATTATATGAATTTAATATAGGATTGTTTTAATTTATATTTTAGTTTTTTTAATATATTTATTAATTTAAATTCTAAGCATATTAATTTTTATAACTCATTTACTTTTTTATTTATTTATTAGATCATTCTAAGATATTTGACTACTCTTTGTGATCTTGGTGTAACTCCTTAACATAGTTTATTTTTTAAATTGCTTTTTTATAGTTTAGTTTAGTAGTTTAGAACGACCTCCATGAATAGAAGGCTTTAGCTTTAAGTGCTCTGTAGTAGAACATAAGTGATTTTTAAATGTTTTCATTATCTCTCTTTTCTATTAATGAAGATTTAATTTAGATTTTAAAATTTTTAAATATTTTAGCTTAAAGGTTTCTATTGTAATATTTGATTGCTAGATTTGTTATATCACAGTCAATATCATCAATATGTTTCTCAACTAATGTTTATGAAGACCCACTTAAAAACTATTAATTTTTCTAGCTTGTTTATTCAATAGGTTCCTCTGCATGTATCCTGCTACTCTAAATCGCTTACTTTTAATTACTTTATTACTATGGAGTTTATATCACATAGCTAGATTTCAAAGGTGTAGATGTTTAAGAGTAGGTTTGCAACTAGTTCTATTATGCAGCATAACTCTAATAGACATCATAATTAGAGTTTTTTGTGAAATATTGTAAGTTATTGTTTGATTAAGCAGTCTATTCAGATTCTTATTCGTTCTAACTGAATGTATTTAAGCGGGAGTAAGACAGAGGATTTCTTTAGGTAGTTTATACATTAGTTCTTTAATTTATTAAAAATTTTGAACTGTATATGTCTTCCTCTTCTTCTTTATCATATTCGGTGCTTTCATCATTTACAATAAGTTTATTTTTATCACAAGCTAAAGTTTTCTCTTGCAAATTGTTTTAAGTGTTTTACAAACTTTCTTCTTCTGCTTCAGTCCTTTGTTAAGCATAATTTCTTAAACTATCTTCGAATGTAAAAGTGTCTTATACATGAATAGGTTCTTGGATATTACTAAAACCTCTTTAAGAATTTTAGAATGAAATTTTTCCAGATGACTACATTGTGTTTGAAAAACCATTTAAAGTGAGTAAAAGAGGAGAGCCATTTACTTAAGATGGTTATTTTAAGGGGGAAGATAGCGTTGAAATTGCAGGATTATTTAAGTTATATTAAATTTGGGGGAGTTTTTCTTTATTTTAATTGTCAATTTTATTTAAAGCTTACTTATTTGAGATAGCTGCATTAAAATACTAGCTATTGCAGCTTTGACTAGCAGTACTGCTAAGAAGTTAATTTACTTAAATAACTTAATTCTGATATTATGCAGAAGAAGGGCTTTACATTTCAGTGTTAAAAGTCTCTCCGTATGTCTTAGCCCCAGAAGTCATAGTGAAATTATTGTTACCAGAATTTAGCATGTTTTTCGATAACAGGGAGAAGTTATTTTGTGCTTGGCTTTATCTGTCAGTCAAAATTTAAGTCTGATCTCCATAATTAGATGCTTATGTACTACTTGCTATTTTTAAAGCATCATTCCTTGCTAGCTATTTGTTATTCTAATCTTGAAAATTTAATGGAAAATTTTCTACAAATATCTCTGGTTAAATAGAACCAAAAGATTGTAAATTCTGACTTTGCAAATCTTGGCTAAGAGCTTTATTAAGCTTAAGATTGATATATTGTTAAGAAAAGTGTTAACCTTACTTTTATTATTATTGCTATTACTGTAATTGGATCTAATAGCTATTGGATTATTTTTTATTTGAATCAATGAGAGGAGTGGAAAAAGCAGAGGGAGGATTTTAAATAAAATTTTATTGAGGATTTATCAAATTTTAGTTACTCATAAGTTAAGAATTTTTATAAGTTGAAGAATTAAGGTCTTAATTCAATAAGATATTTGAATAAGAATGTTTTAAAGGAGTAGATAAAGCTTACTGGGAATTAACGAGTATATTATCATCAGATCCCTTTACATTTAAATTGTATTAGTTTGTTAGTGATGTGTTAGAAATAACTCCTCTAGGAGTTATAAAAGATTATGAGTCATTAATTGCTTGCTAATTCTGGAATTAACTCATTTACTAATAAAAATTAGATGAATGCAAAAGATCCTAGACGTTCGTTAAAGACTTTTAATGAAATTATTTTTTTTAGTTGCTATATTTAATATTTACAAGAGATGAGCTTTAATCTTTATAAGTATTATTTTCACCTATATTCCTCTTACTTTGAATATATTATGATTTTGAGCTGCTCATCTTATTGGTAGATTAGCCTGTTCTTTAATTACTACCTGCATCTATCCTATTTAACTGTTGCTTATAATAATCGCTAAAATTATTTGTTTAAAGGTTTTGCTAGCTTTATTGTTATTAATTTATTTGTTAATTTTAATAATTTTTCTGAATATTATTTGGACTTTTATTTAGCTCATTTTGTCTGCTTTGTAAATAATTCAAATTTATATTTTAAGAAGATTACAAAGGAGTATTGTTACTATGTTAAATGGCATTCAAAGGTGAAGACACTATTCTCGGAGATTATGATTGAAGATTTAATAAATTTTCTTTGTCTTAAATACAATTTTATCTTTAATTGTTATAGAAATTACGCTCACGTTATGTTTAATTATCCAAAACTATATTTGCTTAAATACTTTTGATATCTTAAGATAACTAATTTTGTAAATTTTTACATCTGGAAGGCTAGTTATTGGTTTGTTAATTTATCTTTTAAAGATGCATTTGGTCTTTGAGGATTTTGTTATTTTAAGTGAGTCTTTTATTCTTTGAGCAATCCTAATTATCTTGGTTATAATTCATTAGATAGTTTTGTATTTAGACGTTCTATATTTTAGGCTATTCTTACTATGCTTAGTGAATTACATCAATTATATTATGATTTTATACTTTTTAAAAATTGTTAATTTGATTGAAATTACCATCATATTATAACTTACATCTATTACTATTTTGATTCTAATCCATTTAAAAATCTCCATTTATCAAATTCTATGAACTTGGTTATTATTAATCATGTTAGTAATTTTAATGTATTTATTTTTAATTTGTACTTTAAACTTAAAATTCATGGTTAGCATAATTATTGAGTTTGACCTTTTATTAACTTAATTCTTGATAATTTTCTTCATTTGGGTAAGAGATATTTTCATCAATGAATTATTTTTGCTACTAATGAATAACTTTTTAAATAAATTTACTATTGCTACTAGGTGCTAAGTTATTTTGTTAGTTACTTATTAATAGCTTCAAATTGTTTTATTGACTGCTTTAGCTCTTGTTTGCTCCTTTTAGATCAATACTTATCATATTATTATAATTTGAAGATTAAAGTATTGGTATTTAAGGTTGTTGCTGTTGTAAGAATTGAGCAGAATTTTAATACCTGTGAGTCCTGCTTGTTGAATTGCCATTGATACTAGAATTTAAAAATTAATTTAAGGAAATTTATTGTTAATAGTTTGAATTCCTGGCAGATTTTAATGCGCTACTTGGCAATTTATGGCTATTTTATAATTGAGGTTGAATTTGGCTTATATTCAAAACAATTTATTCTATATTTTTTTGCTACTCAATATTTTTTTAGAGGCATTAAAGATTTTTTTAGACTTATTTAACATCTTATTTAAGTTATCTAATATTTTCCAGTGATTTCTCTCTTTCCTTTTAAATAACTTCAGACAGTTCTACATATTGCTCACATAGTATTGATTTCGCGTTGTTTGATTCGTCACAACTTCTTACATCTTATATTAAAATATTTTAATCTTCAGATTCTTCGTTTTGATTAATTTCAGAATCTTGGTTTTATTGCATTTAGTCACAATCCTATTGATCTTCAAATTATGAGCTTTCATTTTATTGGATTTGAATTTAAAATTTAGTTTAACTGTTATTACCTCTTAAAGTATTATTACTAAAATCTTAATTAGTTAATCTTGAAGAACTCCTATTATTAATTGATTAGTCAATCAAATTTTAATTAGTTTTATTTAGGCTGTTAATACTGTGAATGCTTGCACCTCTTTTTAAAGGAGTTATTTTATAAATATTCAGCTATCCAGGTTCGAACTATCCTACACCTTAATTTGATAAATTTGTGCAATTTAAGGGAATTCGGGCTTCATTTTAATTAGCTTACCTCAAATAGTTATCAATATTTTATTTAGAATTCAAAGAAATAGTAGAACAGGATGATTAATGGCGAGTGTGCTTGAGCTTTTATGGAAGACATTTGACAATTTAAAATTAATCATTTTACAACTAATTAGAAATACTTCTTGATGACAAGCAGTTGTTTGACCCATTTTAAAAGCCACTTAATAGCCTTTATTTTTCCATTTATTAGTCGTTTCTTCCTGTTTCGCTACCTTTTTTCAAAGCTTATCTCTGAAGCTCATAATGATCTTTGATATACTGCTAATGATTTTCATTGTTTTGAGGATCTGGCTCATCTGAATTAAATAAAACTAAGTTTTCAAATAAGTTTTGTTTTAAATAATTTAAAGTTAATCTGTTTTTTTCAATTTTCATGATTGGGTTCCCTTTTAGGTTCAAGTTTTTAAGGTAGAACTTATTTACAACACGATCAATTTCTTCAAATTCAGCAATAAAATTAAATTTCAAGTGCAAAATCCGCAAACTTTTAAATTGCTCTATGCCTTTCAAAGAGCGAAGCATGTTGTGAGAGAGGTATAACTCAGAGATATAAGAATAGTTAGTTGGAATTTTATCAATCTTAAATATGGATAAATAGTTTAAGTATAAGCATTCTTCATTAATATCATCCTAATTCCTCTCTGATGAAACCCCTTAATTGCCAAGTAATCTATTATTTCCACAACTACTACCACTCCTTCTTTTACTTTTTTCTTTATTTGAGATATGGACACTTATCATTTCTAAATATAAAAAGACTAAGTTGTGTAATTTTTTATAAAGATGCTATAAAGTTGTTAGCTAAAACTGACTAAGCTAGTTAGCTTTAATTTTGTAATCTACTATTATGAATGAATGAATACTACTAAATAGATTAATGAAAAAGTAAAAATTAATTAATACTTTTTTAATATTAAATTTATTAGCAATATAATTAATATTTATTATTCAGTAGTTATTTAATTTCAAACTACTATTTTTTCTTTTTTTTTCATTTAATATTTCTTAAAGTTGATAATACATCTTTCTTATATAATATTGGCAAAATAATTATAATAATATCTTTCATTTTTTATGTATAATTAGTTCAATCGATTTATTTGTTGTAATGTAAATTAATATTTTTATGAAATCACCTAAAATTTTTTTACTACTGACTGACAACAAACAATAAATTAATAAATAAAAATAATTATTATTAAACTAGATTTAATTTCATAGATAAAATTTTAATATTATAAATATTAATTTTTTGGATTACTATTTAGTTTTAGATTTTCAATGAATACCACTATTATTTGATTATCATAGTTTATCAAACAAATTTCGTTAGTATCTATCTATCTATCTTTCAATCAAAAAATCAATCAATTTATTTTTATTGTTAAATTTTATCAATCTTTTTTCATATCAATATTAATACTAGAACTTAAACCAAATTAAAATTCTAATTAAACTAAAAATGTTTATTTGCTTGAATAAATATTTTATTTTAGTTCATCATTTTGTTAAATTATTTATATTTTTTAAAAATTATGCTAAAAAATTAGCTGATCATATAAGAATTGTTAAAATAGATTTAGATTCCATTAAATATGAGATATAATCAATTAAAAAGCATGATTTTGTTTATTCATTTTAAAATATAAAGCTTTTTGTGCACATAATAAAATCATTCATAAGCAGGGATTATTTATTGGGCTTTTAAAATTGGTAATAGATACTTATCGATAGTGAAAAATTATTACAGACAAAAAATTAATTTTTGGATATTTTCTATTATTTAAATGTTAAAATTCTAATAAAAGAATAGTGTAAAATTCATAACCAAACCAATTTTGATTATTTAGATGACTCTTTCAAAAACCATACTCATAAATAATTTTGATTTGCTACTGAAATATGAAGCAATTTTAGGAAATATTGGTTATTTTTAAATAATAAAATATATAATTTTAAATATTTTGAAATTTTTTATGTAATCTTATTGCAAAAAATAAATTATCTGATAAATAATTTGATAGTTTCTTAAAAATTAGTTCATTAACTTAAAATCTAAAATCAGTAATACTTTTTCAATTAATTGAGGGAATCAATAATTAAAAAAGGATTCTAATCAACAATTTGTATTTTAGAAACAAAAATTAATTGAAATATATAAAAATTTTAGTTTTACATATAATACTAATTTAGAATTTATTAATATAAAAAATTAAGAATGAAAAGTAAAATAATATTTTAATAAATATATTAGTCATATATTTAAAAGTATATTCAATTATATTTAAAATTATAAAGGATATAAATATAAATATTTAACCTTGCTTATATTTTTCTAATGAGCTGAAATTATAAAAATCTAATTATAAAAGTGTAATATTCAATGAAATTATAAAAATCTAATTATAAAAGTGTCAAATTCAATATTTTAGATTACTTAATTTTATATTTAGCTTGATTTTTATAATTTAAATGTACATAATATTTTATGGAACATTGATGGTTAGTATTACGCATAAATGTAGTACTGTAACTATGTAATTTAGTTTTAAGAAATTTAAAAAGGAAAAAAAATTAAATACATAGATTTTAAAGTTTTGCCACAGATATTTGGTTGTCTAAGCAATCAATCAAATTATATAGAAAACTAATTTAGTCTAAAATATTAAATATAATCTCTAATATTTTTATGGATAAGGCTACAATTAGTTATCTAAATAACTTATTTATCTAACTTATTAGTGTTATATAATTTATAGAATCATAATAGTTGCATGATTCATTTATGATCGAAGAATTATGTCAGAAGAAAGGTTAAAAAATACAAGCATTTTTATTTGCACACATAAATCCAATAATTTTTTATTTTCCAAAAATACAAATAAATATTTGTAATTTCCTTTTTAGATAAAATTAAAATATCAATTTAAATTTAGATATTTTCTTTTATGGATTAAATTATTTAACAAAAAGACAATTGTGTTGAGATATCAACTAAAAGAAAAATTTTAGTTATTTATACAAAAAGTGATTTGATATCAAAAATTTGTGGTATAAAAAAGAGTCAAACTTCTTTTTGCAAAATAAATGAAAAAATATACTATGATTTTTGATGAGTAAGTATTAACAAATCTAAGTAAGAAAAAGGAAGTTTACATCAAATATCTTATATATAAAAGAATAAATTTAAATATAGACACTCATTATTACGTGCTGCATCTTTATTAAAGGTTCTATTTTATGAATAATTCATTATTTGGTTATTTTTTATAATATAAATTATTTATCGCCAATTAAATATATTTAAATCTAATTATGCTCCTATTAATTCTAATTTTTGAGGATCATATATTTTTTTCTTTTATTGTATTAATATTTAATTTTACTTATAGAAAGAAATAAAATAGAAATATTTGATTTTTAGCATCAAGGCTGTAAGATACATATTTGAAATTTTAACTAGAAGTTTTAATAAGAAAGTTAATGTTAGGTTACTTAAAAATAAATGGTTTTTCTATGATGAAGAAATATATCTTTACTGTGGGTAAAAGTACAAAATTAGAAATATGTGATGTATGTTTTATTTAATTTCTTAAATTTGGTTTAGTTCTATTTAGAAAATTGTTTAAAATGTGTTAAGAGAAAAACTTAATAAATGAATTATTTTTTATTCATCAGATCTATTAGATTAGGGAGTTTTCTTTACTTGCTCATGATACTTAAATGAAAATCCATAAATTTAATTAATTTCTGTAAACAGATTCTTTGAATTTTCTGTTCAAGATTTATAAAGATTTAAAGAAGTGGTAAATTTGTAATTATATAAACCAAATTTTAATATATTTATTGTATTTGGTCTTTAACATTAGGTTAACATTACATATACCTTAAATAAAGCTTAAAAGATTTTTTGAATGAGGAATAAAGTGGTTGATATAAAAAAGTTTTCACTGAAAATACGAAATCACTTAGGTTATTTTGTAATCAAATAAGAGTATTTTTTTATATTTTAATAATATAATCAATGTATAATTCTCATATAAAAATAATAATAAGAATATATAATAAATTTTTTAATTTATAACGAAAGAATTCGTTTACACTTTAGATAGAAAAATTGTGAATCTAGCAATAAAAAAAAGAATTTCTAGAAAGATAAAAATTGTTAAATATTTTTAAGTTTTTAGTGCTTAAGAGACAAAAACATAGTTGTTATCATTTCTTATTTAATTTAGCATTTATCATTTAAATTATTTGTATAGTCTTTCTTTGTTTTATCTTTAGTAAAATAGACCTATCTTTGATAAAATTTATCTTTAATCTAAATTGGTGGTAATAAATCCTTCAAGATACTCACTTTGAATTTACAATAAATATATGGAATTTATTGAAATAAGTATATTTTTTGTTGTTTGTATTTTTTTTAAAGTTTGGTAATCAATTATCTTAATCATTCTGATATTATTATGCTTGCTACTCAGAATTCATAGCTTGTAAACAAAATTAAAAAATGCAATATTTTACATCCTTATTGACCAAGTGATAGACTATAAGCAGAAATATATTAGCCTTAATTTTTATAAAAAAAATAATCCAAATTGAATTAATAAAAAGTTTTCGAAGCAATCATCATCGAAATAAAGCATAAAAAAGAGAGTTAAAGGGATAACTTGAAAAAATCAAAATAGCAACAAAAGTTTAAAAACTCAAAGAAATAAAAATTGATAGAAAATGGCAGCTAAATAGTTATGGTTCACCCATATTGATTGGATGATCAACTGGATGGGATTTAGTTTCTTAGCCTTATTGATTGGTTTAATCTATGCTGATGTATAGAGTCCTAAATTTGTAGAATGGACAAGTAACCCTTTTTCTGCATGGAATTTTATTGGTTCAGCAGGTATCCCAGTTGTTTATGTTCTCATGGCTATTGGATGCACTCTTTCAATGGTTATAGCCTAGCCAAGAGATAAAAAAGCTTATGACTGGAAAAAATTCTTAGTAGGCTTTACTCTAGTCTGGGGCTTTACAATGTTATCAAAATGGTTAGCTGCTTAAAAAAATGTAAAAAGTGCTAAATTAGGTGATTCTATTTGGGCTATCTTTTTCGGATGCTCCTTGTATCACATAGTTAAAAGATTAAACAAATAGCTTTTACATTGTTTAGATTTAGCCAAGCAGACAGAACTATACATCGCTACATCACTTGTACTTCTAGTTATCAATTACAGTGATCTTAAGACAATTATTGGAAATTCCGTCTTTGTAGCATGGATTGATACTCCTATTCTGTTTGTACTCTTCTCATATATCGGTGTAACTGTTTTCAAATTACGTCCTAAGTAATCTATGATTCTCACTGGCTGTACTGTAATTTGTGGTTCTTCTGCAGCCACTGCAATTAGAAATTCTCTTAAAGGTAAAGAAAAGGACTAAAAAGACGCTATCCTTATCAGTTCTCTCTTAACTATTCCTTGTATAGCTATTTTACCAATTATTGCATAATCTGCAGGTTTTAGCGACGATATCTCAGGAGCATGGTTTGGAGGAAGTGTAGATAGTACTGGTGCAGTGCTTGCCACATCTAACTAATATGGTAGCGGATCTGCAGCTTCTAGCGCTGTTGTTAAGATGGTCTAAAATATATTAATAGCACCAATATCAGTTTTTGTTGTTGCCTTTTACATTAAATACTAAGATAGAATAGATGAAGTAGAACTTAAGCGTACAAGAGTTAAGTCAAGAACTGCATCATAATAGGGTGAAGCATAAAGAGCATAAAGATTAGAATCTAAGAAAGGAAGAACTTCTCGTCAGCCTTCTAGAAATTAAGAAGATGTTTCAAATAATTTAGCAGATAGGAAAGTAAGTATAAATGATTGTAAAGAAAATAGAGAAGAGAGATCTGTTAGCAAAAGAGAAGGAAGAATTAACAGCAAAAGAGAAGGAAGAATTAACAGTAAAAGAAATGACATAGAATAGCCATTAGTTGAAAAACCAAAGCAAATTTCATATCTTGGTCTTATTTGGGAAAGATTCCCTAAGTTTGTTTTAGGTTTTATTGTTTCAATTTTAGTATTTAATCTTGCTGTAGTTAGTGATAAGTAAAAGGAAGGTAAAGACTTTATTTTCTGTGTCTCTGAGTGGTTCTCTACCTGCTCATTTGTTAGCATTGGTATGAGTCTTTAACTTGCTAAAGGTGATGGTAGGGAACTAATGATCTTATCTGGTATTTACCTCATTATTTAAATGGTTGATATATTAACTACTCTTGGATACGCATACATATCATTTACTTATTTCTGAAAAAATTCTTTAAATCTTATTAAAAAAATACTCTATTCTAGTATCAAATTTATATATTTACGTATTGTAACAAGTATTTTTTAATCTCATATTGATAAAATTTAAATTTCATTTACTTATCTTACAATCTAGTTATATTTAGAAGCAATTTAAATAATTTGGCCTTAACTAGATCCAATATTTCTAAAATCTAGATAATAAATAGTGAATTTAGAATTACAAGCATAATACTATTAATCTTTAATTGTCAATAGATAAATAGATTGATCTATAAAGCCTCATCATAATTTATTTTTGCCAATTTGTTTTAAGAAAATTTCGTTTTTAATTTATTACTAAATAAGCATTCAATTGAATTTTTAAAAAAGTAAAAAATTTGAAAAAAATAATTAAAGAAAAGTTCAAAATTTAAAGATTATTAAAATGTAGTCAAACTAGGAAAATTAAGATTTAGAAAACTCAACTATTAATAGAGTACCAATAGGAGGAATTACAGATATTGAAGGAGCTAGATTAGTAGCAAGAAGATTATTTGAATAGTATGACAAAAATGGAAGTGGTGAAATTACCTCTTCAGAAATAACAGGTATGATGTAAGATGCTTATAAAGATATGGGAAAAGGATTTAATCCAACAAAAGCAGACACTGATACATTTTTTAATGTTATGGATTTTAATAATGATGGAAGAGTTACATTATAAGATTTAGAAGCTTTAGCTATAAAATTCTTAGCTGGTGCTAACCCAAATAATTTTTGAAATAAATTAGACTTGTAAGATAAATAGAGACGGATATTTCTATCATATCATAATTAATAAATAAATTAATAGAGAAAAATATGAAATATTAGAGTATAGTAAAAACTAAATAAATAATAAAATTAAAGTTAAGCAAGTATTTCATTCTTATCTTAGCAGTTTATACTTTTTTGAAGAAAAATAGTTTATCATGACTTTAAAATGTACTTTAAACTAGCTAATAAGTTAATAAATTAAGATATATATATACTAAAGTTTATTTATAATTATAAAAATTAGAAATAAGTAAAATTAAATTAATATTTTTATTATCCTTAAATAATCTTAAATTATTGTTGAAAATAAACATGATTGCTTAAAATAACTAAGCAACATTAGAATTATAAATTTGCTAAAAATTATGTTTCAAAATAGTTTATATTTCATCTATTATGAATATCAAAAATAAATATCTAAAATAATTTAATAAGTAATACTTTTAATCTTTAATGCTGCTTTATTATATTTTAAATTAAGTCATATTATTTCTATAAAATTAAAATATTATGTAAGTTTAATTATTTTAAATTTAAATTATTTAAACTGTGGTAATAAATAAATTCATAATTTATAAATAAAGATTATCAATAATAAAATACTATATTCTTTTAAAATTAAATTAAAATTATAGATTACGATGAAATAAAGTAAATATTGATATTATTTTATTAATAAGTTAAAAATAATTTAATTTATTTATTTTTTTGATATTAGCTTGCTTATTTCTATTATCAAACTAAAAGCTATTTTTTATTTATTTATTTATAACTAAAATTCAATTTAATAAAAATTGTTGGAGGTGTATTTATATTTTCAATTTTTTATTACAATCAAATCATTAATTTCATCACTCAAACCATTTGCTTTAAAATTGTAAGTTTCAGTAATATTTAATGGTGAGATAGTTACTCTCATTAGTTGAATTTATGTTAAAATGAATAAATCATTGTTTTATCCTAATTCTATTCTATTTATTGTAAGATCATTGTTGAGTTATAGCTTATCTTTTATTTACCATTGATTAATTGAGATTAGACTATTTGAATTAATGTCATAACAAATAATGTCAGATTCTATTTAAAAGCATTATTTTAAATTAGAGTTTGGTATATTTAACGATTAATTGTCTACTATTTCTAGATTAAACTTTAAATCTTATGTAACAGGACCAACCTTCTTATAATTTACAATTGACTGTGAAAAAATCATTACTATTTAATCTGCTGAAATAATCATATCTTTGAGAGATTATGTTATTTATAACTATTGCAATTATCCTTGATAAATAAGTTAAGGTCTTTATAATGTGTCTTTATCACGGAGATCATATTCATAAATATATAAAATTTCATCATTGCCAATCTATGGCTTACTTGTATATATTATATTAAAAACGTTAATTATGGGTGTTTACTTTGCAAGGACAGTAGCAAGGCTATTAAAATTCTAAAATTCCATGCCTTAAACTTTAAGTTCTTAAAAATAGAGAAAAAGACATTCATCACAAGTTAGTAAATAGACATCTTAAGTGAGAGCAAAAGATTATTCAGATGAACAATTAAATATACTATTATCATCTAAATATTCAACATCCTAAATTTAATATAAATTTAGAACTTCATTAGTATATGTCCATTTTACTTAAGCAGCATCTTAAGAGTTTATAATTATTTAATTATTCCAGTTGTCCATCAAAAACTTAGAGTTTTTCAAATTTAGTGTATACTCAGTTATTTATTGGAGCTTATTCATTCTATTATCAAAAACTTTAATATTGCCATAACTATTCAAGAAGGCTAGAGTTCCATTCAAATATTGATAAATAAAAGGATTAACTTCCACTTAATTTAATTATGGATAATGGATAGAATGTCTTTTGTTAAGAGTTAAATAAATAAAAGAAAATAAAAGAGGCAAACACAAAATCATTATCCCTAAGAATACTTTTTTCTTCCTTGTCTTTTTCTTGTTCTTTTCTTCTACCGTCTCATATTAAAAGGGCTAATACCCTTCGTTGATATTCTCAAGCCTATCTGCAGGTATATTATTATCTTCCATAATCTAAATATATTTTACAAATTAATTATTTAATTAAAAGAAATTAATTGTACTTTTTCTTGCTGATAAAAGAATTTGTTAAAAAATTTCTAGGACTAACACTTTTTGATTACATATAAATATCAAATAACAAATCAATAAATACTAACTAAAAAATATCAACCAATAAAATAGAAACAATATAATTAAAAACCAAAATACAAAAAAATTTTCAGGATTTACTAAAGCATATGTATAAAAATATACTTAAATTTTTGATAGCAAAATTTATTTTAATAGCATTACATTTAAACATATATTTTGCTATAATAATTAAATATTTTAATTAAGATAAATTTCATCACTATTAGCTGTCTGATTTAGCTCTATAAGTTATAAAACTTTAAATTTAATTATCTTCCAAACTATTTAAATATAAAAATTATTTAATTCATAAAAAATAAATACTGTAGTTGCTTTAATTAAGGTGCATAATCAATTAGTATTTTATTCCAAAAGTTATGCATTATTATAACTTCAAATTTTCGTTCAAACAAATTTTTTCAGTTAAAATGGTGATAAATTATAGTTATTGATATAATTTATTTTTCTTTTAACTTTAATGATAAAATATGTATGCTTATTATAAATTGTTAAAAGATTTGAAAATAATGAAATAGATTTAAAATATAATATATTCTTGTTGATAAAAAAATAAATAAACTTCCTTAAAAGTAAAATTTCTTTAGTTTTGATAAATAAAAATAAAAATTTTACTATTGTTGTTTTATTTTTTTTACAATTGGGTCTTGCTTGTCATAGCCTTCAACATAAGAATCACTAAATTTAGAAAGGTAAGATTTCTTATCTGAGAATTCAATTCTGTTTATTAATGATTGAGCTTCTCTTGCTATACTTCTATAAAGAAATTGATTTTCTTATAAGCATTTTTCAATGGTTTCATTTACTTCTTCTAATTCATTAATCTTTAACCAAATTCTTAATATTTCTTTTTCTTCTTCATTTTTAGTCTCTTGATACTATCTCTTCATTGATTTTTTACTCGTGTTTTTATCATCTTTTTGGTTTTGTAAATATATCTCTTGAAAATTATTTCCTATAATAGCCACAGGTAAAGACAAAAGCTAAAATTTTATATTAAAATGGTTTAAACCATTTTGCTCAGTAATTATTTAAATAAAATACCAAAACTCCAAATATTAATGAAACTGATGCTAATATTTTTCCTGCTAAGGTATCAGGAATTACATCTCCATATCCTACTGTAGTAATAGTTATGACTGCCCACCAAACTGCTTCAGGGATATTTTGTATTTTCCTTATTTTTAAATATAAATTTCAAAAACAATAATAAGAAATGTTTATTACGAACTGTTATCACCTTTTTCTAAAAAGTACATTAAGCTGGAAATCAATATTATACAAATAATAGTTATAAAAAGTAATATTGACAAGGCTTGCACACTTTACTTTACACCAGCAATTAGAATCTTTGATTTTATAAAAGAAAATTATATTAAATATTTTAAAAAGCCTCTAAATAAATAAATGATTCACATTTATCCCTCTGTTTATTGACTAAAATTTGAAAACCCTTATTAATCTTAAAGTAAAAAGTGCTCTTAGAATTTTAATTTAATCTGAAAAATCAAAGCTCAAATTAAAAGCAATAGCTTCATAAATGCTGTAAAACAGTGCCATAAATTCTACTATTGTATTAAATTCTATAAAAAATACCAATTTAATTTATATTTAATTTAATTATAAATGCTATTACATAGAAAATAATTTTTGTATGCTTAACTTCCTTTTATAAATGAATTGCAACTGTAAATTTGTAATATTTTCTCAATTAAAAATACTATAAAACTGTATGAATTAAAGTATTCCCTTTTAAAAAATAAATATGTTTAAAAGATTTTTTTATCTGAATATAAAAATTTACCAATAAAAATTATCACCAACTGGAAGAGACTTCTCTGTAGATAATATCATTAAAGTGACATCTGTAATAGAAACACATAGCATAAAAATTAAAATTGCTTTTGACTATTTTTTGTAACAAATTTATTAAATTTGGATTTATTGTTAATAAATATTTACAAAATAGGAATATTCTGCATCAAACATGGTTAAATAAATTTTCATTTTTATTTTTTAGCTTTTATCAAGGTTTTTATATATATTTTTTACTTCTTAGTCTATATCAATATCTCTTATTTTTTAGCTAACTTGTTAATAATTAGCTTAATCTAACTCCAATTTATCTGTATCATCTTCTTCTTTGTCTTCTAAATCTGGATCAGCAACTAAATATTCTTGGTCTTAACTATTTTTATGTTATAAGCTTTTTGGGCTTTTATTTTAATTAGCAGTATCTTAGTCTATATCATTTCTTATTCCATATTCTTTCCTTAATTTGTTTTACTGAGTCTTTATTTAGTTATTAAAAGTTTCATAAGAGCTTTATTTTTAGAGTTTTTGAAGATTTTACTCTAAGTTATCTTATTCTAATGCACCTAATGATTAAACTTCATTATGCCTTCCAGTCAAGTTTTTAATGATTTCAATCTCATTTAAATCGTTATTTTAGCTAAATATTTGATTTTGTGTTTAATCATTCTAAATGATACTAGCATTTCTTGTTAAGAATTAAAAATTTCATTTATTTTAGATTCAACTAACTATAAATTCTTAAATTAATGATAATTAAGAATTACTTTGGGCCTTTTCAATTTATTATTAGTTTAATTAATATTTTATCTTCTTATCAAAAATAATACTTATTAATGGAATACTTTTTGCTACCATTTCTAATGATGGGCTGCTCAAATAGTCTACTTTGCTAATAATTGGTGTTTAATCAATGTCAACTATTTGCGTAAAATAAACTAGAAATTAAATTTTTGTTTAAATTGTTTATAGTTAATTACCTTACTATTGAATAACCTATTACTATTTTTCATATTTATTACTGCTGCTTTTAAAATTCTTTTTACTCATTTGCTTAGCTATGAAAACTTGCTTCAAAAAACTATTACAAATGTTTTGTTTACAAAATTGAGAATTAATTAATTAGAAAAGTTAATTTAAAATTTACAAATCAAAATATTAGCTTTTTAATTAAACATTTTTGGATATATTTTTCTTTATCTTAATTAATCTTATTTTACTTATCTTATATTTATGAATATATATAAATATTTTGTTGAAAAAGTAAATATAAATGTATTTAAATCATATCAATTCATAAAATTGATACACAATATAAGTATATGAAAATACAAACAATTTATTTAGATTTTAGATTAAGAAAGAAAGAAATAAATAAGGAATTTAGACAAGCTCATAAGCTAATTCATTCAATTGACTTAAGGTCAATTTTAATTTATTTTTTGAAGTTTTCTTTCTTGACTTCTGATGAATTTTATTTCAAAAGAAGCATAGGATTTCTCTTGCAGATAAATACTTTAGCTAACTTAGTATTTTTAAGAGCAACTGTTTAAAATCTCTCAGTAAAACTTTATTATTTAAAGGAGATTTGCTTGTTTTCTTTCAAAGCTATATGATCAACTATCTTAATAGCTTAAATTCTTCTTTTCCTTAAAAAGGATATTTTTTATTAATTAGTTCTAATACTTAATTCTTTTGATGTTTCGAAATTACTCATTGATGGAGAAACTTTGAAATATTTTGTTTGCTGTTGATTTTTTATTTTTATTTATTTAATTATATCATTCTATAAATTTTTTATTGCCTTTTTTAAAAAGGTTAAAACCTTACCAAGAATTATTATTAATTTCCAAGAGAATATATTATTAAATAAATTTCTGATCAAAAAAGCTTTATTAAAAGAAAAAGAAATATTATCTAACTTTTAATAAAATTGAAATAGATGAATAAATTCAAAAGAATTATATAATTCTGTAAATATTAATTTTTTTGAAAATAATTAAAATAGATAAAATGAAATAAGAATATTTTTTAACCATTTGTTTTTGAAATATCTAAAAAAAATAAAAAATATTTTGTTTTTAAAAGCAAATTAATTAAATTTATTTATTTAAATAAAATAATAAATTATTCTTTTTTTACTTATCTTTCTTAAAATTTTAGAAAAAGGAATTTTTTTGATTTAGTTTTTATTTTTTAAAAACTTTGTCTCAATATAAACTAAAAGGGTTTTTATTGAAAAGAAATCGATAGATTGATGAATATTATTTGTTAAATTTTAAGAAATTAAATTGAAGAGATAAATACTAGTTAATGGAATAAAACAAAAAATTCTCATAAGTAAAATATAATTAATATTTAGATGTTTTTTTTAGAAATAATTAAAAGTTTAGATGTTTAAAAAATTTAGAAATTTGTTTAGTTGAGTTTAAAGGAAACTATTATTGAATTATTTAATAATCGCACTTAGTTCACTTGTTAATTATCAGAATTCCAATTGTATCATTTCGAAAATACAATTGTTATAATTTAGGCTTTCTATTTTTGAGCTTTAAGTTTGTTATCTTTAATATAATAAATAATTTATAAGTTCGTAACAATTAATTGCAATTAATTTAATTTGTGGTCAATAAATAAATCATTTAATTTCAATTTCTGTTTAATTAACTATTTCTTCCTAATTAATCTTAAGCTGATCCTATTTTTATAATTAAAAGTTGCTGAAACTTTTCTTTTCTTGTAATTATTAGATAGGTGTGCTTTCTTAAATCGAATGAGTAGAGAATCTAATCTATATTTCTTTGTAGAGCTAGTCTTCTTTGCTTCCTTCTTCAAAATATTCTTCCTCATTTGAACAATCAGAGCAAGATTCCTCATCTTATTCATGAATTACATGTTCTTAAATTGATAATTCTGATAGAATATGTAAAAAGCTTTCCCCTTGATCCTTTTTTAAAGTTGCATCTTCACCTTCAAATAAGAATCCCTTTTTCTCAAATTCTTTCAATTATTCTGTAAACCCAGGGTTGGGACAAGCTATTTCTCTTCTATCTGATACATATTTGATTGTCTAATCAAAAGTCCATTCATACATTCTCATGAAAAACACACAGACAAAGGTTGCTGATCTCGATTTTCCTTAAGCGCAGTGCACAAAAACTTTGTTTGAAGGGTTTTCAAGAGCTTCCTTGAGGAATTTAAATCCTTTTTCAAAGTGAGTATAAATGTTAACTCCATCAAGATCTTCAATCGAAATTTTGCAATACTTAACATCCAATTTTTATGACTTCTCAAAATAATTCTCAACTTCTTAAGTGGCATTTAACACATGAGTGATTTTGGTGTTTGTGAATACTTCTTCTGACTAAGCATGTTTCCAATTTCCATAAAAGAAGCGTCCATAAAATACTTCATTTGGATAAACAAGAGTAGAAGTATTATTTAGAGATTCTAAGTAATGACTCATAAATGGGTACTTTTTAAAGAAAGTAGAGGTATCTGCTTTAAAAAATAGAAGTTCTTTGATTTTATTTTATTTCATTACACTGTGGAAATTAGCAGCCAGTTTCCATGCCTTTGCATCTGGAGTTTCTTGAAGCTATGGATTTTCGAAAAGAGAATTGTTAATAGATTGAACGAAAAACTTCTCATTGACCTTTTAATATCCTCCATTTAAAAGCAAATCCATTTTAACTTCTGGATTATCTTAGAAGAACTGTTGAACTTGATTGTCGAAGATTTTAGTAAACTCACTGCTTTTGCAGGTATTTAAAATAATAAAGTTATAAAAACGCATACGCTTAGAGAAAAGATCTTCTTTCTGCTTTGGTAGCAATTTTTAGAGCTCTTATATCTTAATACTATCAGGACTTTTTTAAAGCATTTCTACAATATCAGGATAGTCTTAAATTTTGATCACATTATCTCCTTTGAAAGATAACTCATTCTCCTTTGAAGTAAAGTCATAAATGATAAAACTATTTTTTGTCTTATTGCTTACACCTCTCAGCAGTGAGTTGTATAAAATAGAGTGGTCAATTAATGTAATTTCAACTGGTTTATGAAAGCCTGAGTTAGATCTTCTCAAGGTCATCTTTCTCTCAAATAAAGTACTCTTTCTTGCTTGGGCAGCAGTTAAGTTACTACCAGCATTAACTTCTATCATTTTTTATGAATTCTAAGTAGCGATCAATGTTTATATTTTTTGCTTAAATCTTTTTTAATGTTATAATAATTATTATATACTTATTTTTGATGCTTGTTTCTACTGATTTTAATCTAAAACTCTTTTTTTTACGCAAAATTAAAATACGTAGATAGTCAATAGAAATCAATAAAAAACCTTCATATATTAAAAATTGAGTCTATCTTTATACTGATACATCTTTGATGTCATATTACACTTTTCTTCAAGCTTTAACTCCATATTAATTAGTAGGAATGTTCCTACTTTTGCTTTTTTCAAATCCTTTTTGATTTCATTTTTTTTATGATAACAAATAATATTTGATTTTAAAGTAATTTTTTTAAATAAATTAACTTATTTAAAGTGAGAAAATAGGTAAATATTCACATGAATTTACTAAATTTTTTGTTTGTGGATAAATTTCAATTAATTATTAATTATTATAATTATTATTCATAATTGTATATAATTTCTGTTTTATTAAAATCAAATCATCTCTATCCAAATTTTATTAATTTTTGTCGTTTTATCAAAATTTAAATTTTTATGTTACTGAATCTCTTTAAAATATTCTAACTATAAAATTCATACTTAATATTTATAACCTAAGACAATTTAATTTATTAATTTATTACAAAATTTTGTTAAAGGAAATAAATAACTCATACTATAATTATATGAAGCTATAAATTTGCCTACTTAAAACTATTTAAAAATAGATTTAAGGATGACTGATAAAACTTATTAAGCTATAGTAATTAGTAGTTATTGATACTTTTTAAAATTGTCAAAACGAAATAGAATTTTATTATTTACATCTATCTAGTAATGTAAAAAATGAACTTAAATAAAATACATAAAATAAAAAGATGCTTAGAGTGCATTAAATAGATCGTTTTATTTTAAATATTTTTCTTAAAAATATCAATTTTTTTTACTATAAATTTGGTTTTTAAATAAACTTTATATTTATTCGTCATTTCTTATAGTATTAATCATATTCTTTATTATAATCTTCTCTTAAGTTTTTTAATTCTTCATCTTATAAATTATCTAATATTTAATCATCATCGTTATCTTCTGGATCATCAATATACAATATACTAGTTCTACCAAGCATCATTCCAATAGTCTAAAAGGCAACAGAACTCTTGCGATTGATGCTCATGGTTTATTTTGGTGTTTGGTTATATTTATAAAACTATGGCTTAATTTAGGAAAAATTTATGGAATTCCCCAAAGGACCATTCGATTTTAATAATAAATTTTTTTCGTTTCCTAATGATCTGCTTTATCTATAATCTTTATTTATTAGAGGCTACTCCATTTCTTTTTTTTTATTTACTTAATATGCATATGGGCGACTTTATCTACTTGCTTCTTCATCTGCCTTTTATTGCTATTCATGCCATTCTTTTTATTATTTTTGCTCAAATGCTTAATCGAAAGGAGATTAATTCTCGTTGTTTTCCAAGAAAGATTAAGATTACTCAGATTCTTTTTCTGTAATTTTAGACATTGCTTTTTAATTTTTTATTGTATATTTAAAAACTATTAACTCAAAAAACTAATTTACGTATTTTGTCTGAAAGTTAATCATGGTGTTTGACTTTATTTGTATTTTAATTTTAACTTTATAGATATTAAAGCATTTCTTTCTCTTGATCCTACTAGGTTTTTTCTAATCTTTATTACTCAATCTTAGCAAATACCAAAAAAATAATTCCCCATAAACTCCATAGCATCAGTACCTTCATACCACTTCTTTTTTCTACACTTTGTGACATTTAATTTACAATACCATAAACAACAGGGGCAGGTAAATATCCTAGCAAATTGTGAAATAGCTAGGCTTAAGAATTTCCAAAAGCACGATAGTTTTTTGGTATCGAATGAAGCATTAGTCCCGTTACAGCTGGCATGAGTGAACCTCCAAAAAAAAATAAAAACCATAACAAAATAAGTACTACTTCATATCTATTTGTAAAAGGTATGGGTATAGCACAACAAGAAGCTAGCACTCCATTCAACAAACATAAATTTATAGCATTTTTACCAGCATACCCTCCTACCTTTTCTAAAGCTATTCCACCTATTTAAAAAAAAGGAAATCTTTAATTTGTTAATATAAAATTTAAATTTTGGCTAAATTCAATTATCTTGATAAACTTTAGCTTGTCTATAAAATAATATCTTATTTAAAATATATCTTGAAATATATCAAGATATATTTTAGTCTTTGATATTTTAAATAAATAACTCTTTAGCTATATGCTTTAATAATTTTTTACCTATAAGTACTCCAAATATAGGAGCAGTTATAGAGATTAATGAAAAAGCCGTGTAAACTGTCTTCTAATCTACAAATAGTATTGTTCTCATATAATCAGATATCCAAAACTGAATTCCTGTCACAACAAAATAGAGAGAGGCTAGTGTAAGCATTGTGAAAATAAATATTTTATTTGTAAAAAGCTCTTTTAATTTAGAAGTGTAAGTATGATTTTTATAAAGTTTGAGAACTGGCTCGATAGATAAACGATGGATAGAAGAGCGACCCTATAAATTTTAAATATTCGCCTATTCTATTTTTTTACCATTTATAACTTCCTCTTCTTTCATCTACACATCTAACTCTGATGAATGAAAGAGCATAAGGCTTAAAACACATGGTGTAAGCAAAACGATTTATGTGATAAAAGAATATTGCCACTATTGTAAATAATTAAGTTGAGATTTTAATGCTTTGAAATCAATTAAATATCATTTTACATTTGAGAATATTTTGACAAAGAAAGATGTAGCTAAATAACCTAAAAACACTCCCAAAGGAACACCTAGCTATAATATAGTTAGCCATAAAGTCTACTTAGAACCTCCGTGTAACTGTGTTTAAATTTAAGAATTATTTTTAATAAGTAAAAAAGAAGCAAATTTTGAATAAAAAATTGGATGTTTTTGGATGAAATAAAAATGCCTAATTACATCTACCCAGACAGGGAAAAATACAACTAAAAAAACTTGAAAGAAGCCAACTAAAGTTCTAGAAAATCCAAGTAAAATAATCCTATCTGACACTAAGAAAAGTAGCAGACTAAAGATGTAAGAAACAATGACACCAATAATCAGTTTTTTGGTTTTTATCATCATAAATGCTTGCGATGCGGCAACTGAACCTAGAAGGAGACCTGCATATACAACTGACCCCAAAATTCCTAATTCAAAATCAGTAATTTTCAAATCCTATTTGATTTCTTTGGAAGCTGCAGGAACAATACCATGATCAAAATTTACTAAAATATTTGTGATAAAACATACAGAATAAATAAAGCTTTTCGAAGCACTTGGTGGCTAAAGAATATTTCCACTATTTGTTTTTTGCATTTTTAAATGTATTTTTATGTTTCAGAAGTACCTATTTATAATAATATGCTATTCGCTATAGTTTTTTTATAATCAAAATAAGAACCTTTTTTACTTTTTAACTTTAATTTTTTCGAAATATTAACTATCAGCTAGAAATTTAATAAATATCATAAAAATGCAGATATTGATTATTATTTTAATTATTGTGATTATGTTATTAGTACTCCTTATTAATTTAAGTATTACTTAGCTAATGGCTAAGCTTTAAATTATGAAGTAAAGTTAATTTAAATATCAAATTTGTAAGATTCAACTTAGATATTTTACTATTTCATTAGTTTTTTTCATATGTTTATCTATCATAAATATTTACATGCTATCATTTTTATTTCTAATATTTGTTAATAAAAAAAAGAAAATGAATCTTTAATATTTGGTTAGACTAGATAAAAGTTATGTTACAAATACTTTCAAATCTTAATTTTTGAGATTTAAATAAATTAACACTTTTTATGAAATAAAATAAAAAATTAATTAAAGAAATAAAAATTTAAAGTAGAATTTTGAAATTCAAAGAAAAATTGTAATGTTAAAAGTAACTGAAGTAGATATACAATAAATAAATGAGTTAGTTAATATAAATATAATTTTAGAAATTTTAAATAGTAAATTAAATAATAAAGTTCACAAAAAATATAATTATATAAAAACAACATTAAAATATAAATAAAAAACAAATTTTGAATGCTTATTTATCTATCGATAGACTTTTTTTATCTATTTCCTATATTAAGTAGTCTATTTATTTATCTTTCATTGTTCAATTAGATAATCCGTAGTCTAATATTTGATTTTTTTATTAACAATTGAGAAATATAGATTTATAAATCTTGTAAACTATATATTTATTTATTTTGTTTCAGCTTTGATGCTAGCTTTAAGATTATTTTTACTAATGATTTTTTTATGTTTTAAAGATAATTTTATTTACATTAAATTAACAAATTATTTTGTATTTTATAAATTAAATTAATCTTATAAATAATATTTGAGACGTGTTAAGTTAGTTTTAATTAATATAAAGAATCGTTTTTATTTTGAGTTTGTTTATTCAGCTTAAATGTTTTTTCAAAGCTTCTTTTTGACAAGCGCTTTTTTTATAACAAGCAAAATTCAATTTAAAACCTAGTTTAAATTATCTAAAATTTTTTTTTTAAATAGTTTTTTTAGGGCTGAATAAAATTAGATGAACAAAGCTAAAATAACTTTTATATCCTTACTCCATTAAACAAAGGTATTTAATTATATTTGATTCATTTAACTTTAAGTTATTAGCTTATTTATTTTTTATAAAATTAAAATAATTTTTTATAAACATTTTTTGATTTTATGTTTTTTTTTTTGAAATCCAAATAATTTACTTTGATTTTTACAATATTTTTTGTTTCAATTTCTTAAAAAATGATGTATTTGCAATGCAAATTTCAATTTTATATTTTGTTTTTAAAAATTTTCAAATATGAAGTTCATCATCATCATAATCACTTTCATCTATTTCATCTTCAAAATAGTCATCGCTTTATTTGGAAATTTAATTTTTTTCTGTTATTTATGTCTTGTTATTTTTAACAAATTTTGCTTATTGGGCTTTAATTAGCTGTGTTTCTTTTTCCAATTCTTTAGAAAGCATTCTGATATTATAACATTTTTAATTATTCATAATTTAAGATAGATTCATAATATGTAAATTGTAAAATTAATTTTAGAAAAATTACATTTATTCATTTGAAAACGGACCTGAAGGCGAAAAGAAAAATTCTCTTTGCTTGTCACCTACACTACAACTTCTTTTTAAGGTAAATTCGCAATCTATTGAAACTTGACGAGACCTACTAATTATAGAATTAGCTTTTGTTTAAGGAGTCAGATAGTAAATCGGCTGTATGCAATTCGTCTGAATAGTCTAATACTCTTCTTAATCGTTAATCTTGTTGGCAGAGTATAAAGATTTATCCATTTAAACACTTGGATTAATTTTATTTTTTTGACTTGCTGGAGCTTTAGATGAATTATTAGTGTTTTAATGGTATTATCTAGCTGCTTAGTCATAGAGATCTTTTTCTGTCCTATAATGTCTTTGTTCTTCAAAAAAATCATGGTTCATTAATGAGGATGTGTCAATCCTATTACTTGGATTTTCTTCCAAAGTATCTTCTATGAACTTTTTGAAATTGTAGAGGTAGGAAAAGTTTGTGTTGTGTTCGATTGTTTAGCAAATACTTGAAATTTCTTTTTCTTGCCAAAATTAATCTCTATCTGCAGAAATGAGGAGAGAGTAAAGCTCGTCCTGATTGTTTTTTTCAAACTAATCTGCAAAGGGATAAAATCCAAACATAGTAGAAAAAAGAGTAACTCCAAATGAGAAAATATCGTTTTTCAATAAATCTAAGTGGAAGAGTTTTGTATTTATTTCATTTGTCCTTTTATATTCCTTATATATTTATACTATTTCAGGAGATTAGTAAACAAAGTCAGTACGTTTCAAATCAAAACTTTAGCTGTTACAACGCTCAAAGTCACATAATTTTGCGCTTGAGGAGCTTGAGAAAAACAGCATATTGTCTGGTTTAATATCATTGTGAGCTAATTTTGAAGAATGAATTACATCAAGGCCAGTTAAAATATCATAAAATATGCCAGGAAAGCAGTTATAAAAGGAATTTTTGACTTAAGTAGAAAAGTCGTTTGAGCATAAGATTGAGTATTGATGCTTATTTTGGAGAAACTTGTAATAATGGTGGGGATGAGTCTTGTAAACATCTTATGTAAAATAAGTAATTAAATCACATGTAGCTTATTCCATCACTAAACTGCAATTGTAAGGGTTATCTGAATATTAATTTTAATTTATCCTTTTTGCATTAACTTTAGGGAGATTTAAATCATGTTCTAATGAGTAAGCTTAAATAATGTAAGGATGACCACTAAACTTTTGAAGGATATAAAACTCCTTTCCAAGTTTATCGCACTCTTAATTGCATTGTTCAACATTATTTTAGTGAAAATAAGTCTTTAAAACAACATTTTTTATTTCAGGCTAAAACTCGCAGTGACTGTTTGAAGGTATATCAACTGCTAAAGAATAAATGTGGCTTTATGAACCCTTAGCTATTAATTTAGCATTGTGAGAATTTTATCTTATTTCATTTGTTAATGAATACATATATGAATTAATATCCTCAAAAGATTATTTTAAATCTTCATCTATATTACCTTCTTCTTGGTCACTCCCTCTTTGTTGTTTTTCTTAATTTTCATCAAATTCATTTTCAGAGTCCATATCATTGTCGTCATTATCTTCATCGTCATTATCTCTTTCTTCCTCCTGCTCTTCATCAAAGCTACTTTCTTTTGATGTGAAATCATGAATCATTTATTAGTCCTTTATATCTAATTAATTATCTGAATTATTTTCTACTTCATTGTTCGTATGAACTTCGTCAATGTCTTCATCTTATTCTTCATACAAAATTTTTGGTTTCATCATAAGTTATTTTTACTTTCTTTGGGTACTTGATGAAGAAGAAGGTGCAGGTGGCCTTGAGAAGTAAATACTCTCAAAGATATTTTAATTAGAGGAGCAGCTAACTGAAGAAGTGTTGAGAGAAGATTGTGAGGAGTTGTGATGAGTTGTGTTCTCTTCAAAGCACTCAGTGTTTGGTAAACACTATCTTAATTTGGAGTTATTGGTGTGGCGGCAGCAGGACAAAAGAGGGAGCTGGTTATGATGCTACTTGACAATTTTGTTTGTCATATGAAAGGAAGAAGAAGAAGAGATAATTTTGTTTGCAGAGATTGGCCACTCGCCAAAAGGCTATGAAATACATCTATCTTAATTTTAGTTAATTATTATTTCATACTAATTGTTAATATTTTCTACTGAATTAATCTCTTAACTTAAATTGAAGTTTGACTTTTATTAAGTATAAATTTCATTAGTTTATCCTGATTTCCTTTCACTCTATTTGCTCTGCTGCTGCTGAAACACCTGCTCCATACTCACTACTTAATTATTCCCTTTATAATTGATTTCCTGAAACAAAACTTTATGATTTAGTTTTGGCAGATTTTTTTATGAGTATAAAAGTTTGGGTGTTTGAGTTTGAAAATTTAACTATGTCTTCAGAAAATGTGATTTGTTTTTTATATTCTGTTTTGTTTTAAAATGCTTTCGCTCTACCCTTAAATAATTCTATTATTATAATTGTTCGTGCTATATTTTTTTTTTCTTCTTAGATTTTAAGAATACTTACTTTATGTTTATCTATAATTAATTGCCTTTATGACAAAAAAATTAATGACGAGGCAAATCAAATTACTTGTATTTTTTATTTAATTGTTATTTATATCTCTCACTATTATCGATTGTTTTGTTAAAATTCACATCCTATTTGATTTTTTTTCTTTAAATCTCCTTAAATCACTCTAATTATTTTCTTTTCTATTTTGAGATCTATAATAAATATTCTTCTCTTGTATTATCTTTAGTTTAATCGGTATCAAAAGTAATAATTTGATTGAAAATCAAATTTTAGTAATATTTTTTTTAGATTAACTCCATTATCGCTGAACTTTAATCTTAGTCTATTTATTGCTAATGGAACAGTAAAAAGTATAAATTAATTATTTATTAATCAATTAAACAATATTATATCATTATAACAAATAAATTATTTAAACCAACTTAAAAGCCATCTATCTAAAAGGTAGATATGCTTATAAATTTGGTATTCTATATTTTTTAGTTGTTATATAGAATAAATTTATCTAACTTTCTAATTAAACAAATAAATTATAATTAAAATACAGATGCTTATGGGATTAAAGTGAATCTTTAAATTAATTATTGAGTTTAAAAACTAAAAATAGATTATTAATTAATTTTTGACAAAAAAACAAAAACAAAAATAAAATCTTTCTCATCAGAAATTTTCAAAAAAAGTAAATCTTTTGAAGCATAATTAAATACTTTAAGGCTTCTATGAATATGGTGCTTTACAATGATCATTTTTTTTACTTGAGTATTAAAAATTAATCATTCAAAATTTTGTTTTATAATAAGATTAATTATTTAGAGTTATTTTAGAAAAAATTTTCAATATAAATAAGATTCAGTTAACCATTATAGCTGGAGGTAGAAAGCTATTGAAATGAATCTACTAGAAATTTTTTTATTTTATTTGAATATTTCATAATAAATAATCTGTATATGATCATATTACAAATTGTGAATTTTTATTTTTTTAATTAAGATATTAAAGGTAGATAATAAAGAATATTTTAAAATATTAATAAATATCAGGGTAGTTGTATTCTTATAAAGTAAAGCTTAAGTCTGAGGTACCTTAATCTCCAATTTTACAGTTATATAGTTCAAGAGCTAAATTTTAGATCCCAGTGAATTTTTATAATATAGAACATAAAGCCAAGAACCATAAATTCTTATTTAGTTTTCACCAAAGTAAAGCTATAATGTTTTAAGTTAATTACACTAATCTTATGCAGAGAATAACTCTAATTATCTTTTTACACTTATTTCATAACTATTTTATTATAAATCTACTTGAAGTTAATTATACATAAATAAGATAAAAGAAGCCCATAAAAATTTTTCTTCTTTATTTTTCCATATAAAAAATTTTTATTGAAATGATGAATTAAATTTAAATAATAAGTATATGTTAAATAAAAAATATGAATAAATATTTATCATAGATCCTTTTTATTTGTGTTAATCAATTTGTACCCAAAGTTTATGCGCATTTTATTAATTTATAATAAGAATTTGAATTTAAAATACAATTCATAAGTACTAAAATGAATATTTACAATACATTTAATTTAATTGATATAAAGTTAATAGTAATTTGTTTATTTGAAAGTAAAAAGTAAAATTTTAATTTAATAAATATTTTTTTGTTAATTATTTTAATTAAAAAGAAATGCTTTTGAAATCATTATTGATTCTGTTGAATTTGGCTTAGATTTGTTTCTGTTTTTACTTTGATATTATCTTTATACACGCACTTAACTTCTAAGTATTATAGAGAGGCATACTTCATAGATCCTTGTCCATGTTTCATATCATCTTTCCACATTCCTGAATAAATATCACCATTTTTGTAGTAGTATTATCCATAACCCCACTTCTTATCATTCTTAAATTATCCAATGTATCTCTCACTATTTGAATAAAACATAATGCCATTTCCATTTATTTGATTATTGTAGAAGTCTCCTTCATAGTAATCACCATTACTAAAAATATATCTACCAACTCCTGTACGTTTGTTATTTTAGTAGTAACCTACAAAGCTATCTCCATTACAAAAGAATTCATAGGCGCGGCCATGCTTTATTTCCTAATTAATTTAGTGAAGATATATTCCATTTGTTTTACAAGTAACTCTAAATTCAGGATTTTGCAAGTTTTCAAATTCAAAATTAGATAATTAGAACTGCTTCAAATTTTTAAGATTATTTGGTCTACTTGAAAATCCTCTTTCTATGACGACTTTGTGTTTTTCAATTTCAGATTAAATTTATTAATCATAAATTTTCTTTTAGGCTCTTTTCTTTATTTGTTCTTAATCCCTTAAAGTTGATTTATTAGATTAGTGAGTGGAAGTATAATTATATACAGATTGTTAATTTTAAGAAATGTGGATATTCTAAGGGCTTGAGTGTCTAGAAGAGTCAGTAGAAATGGTTATTGATCTTTTTAGTTTATTGACGAAAGTTTTCACAGGTTATTTTTGACTTATTTCTTAAAATTGTTATTAAATTAATAATTTTTTTCTAAAGGAGCTAATACGGGTTTAAGGAGTAAATTATCTCAAAGGTGTTTTAGAATCGCGTTAGCTGATTTATGAGTTGTTATTTTCTTATATAACAATAGATTTAGAGGGTTTAGATCTACGTATTATGAAATTCTGATTCTGTTATTATTTTTGTTCTATTGACATTTTTAAGTTTTTTGTTAAAGTTTATTGGTAATTATTTTTTAATGAGGAAATTTATTTATTTCTAGCAAACTTTTTATTAATTTTCCTATTTATTTTTTAGTATTGTATAAAAATTAATTATCAGGTCTTTGAAAATTGGAATTTCTTTTCAAGGTTAGTAAAAAATTTATTTAATTATTTAATTATTTGGTCTCACAAATAATAGTAGATTCTTTATTTTTATAATACAAATATATATATGATCTAAAATAATTATCAAGATGATAGAAATTGATGGTTGCTGATTTAAATTATATTTTTAGTGGTTACAGACATAACCAACTCTATGCCAACACATATAAGAGTGTAAAAATAAAAAATTTGCTTTCATCTGTCTTCGTTTGCTATATTTACTTTATGGCATAGACAAATAAATTTGTACCAATAAAGAGAGGCAAATTATAGTAAGAATTTATCAAAACTAATTTCGAAGAATAAGTCCTAAATAGACAATTTATTTAAATAAATCATTATTAATATAAGGAGAACAAATAACAATTTTTAAATAAAAAGTGGTTAAATAATTTGCATATTCTTAATGGGTTTGCTAAAAGCGAAAAAGAGAGAGATATATTAATATGTAAATATAAAATAAATTTATTATAATTATTTAATCAGCTTTTGTTATAAAACAAAAAATATTAATCAAAAAGGGTAAAGAAAATACTTTTTTAACTTAAAAAAATTTACAAATTTCGATAATTCGAAATCTAAATAAGAAAAGAAATAATTGCTTATTTTTCTTTAATGTATTTTTACAATTAATATAGACAAAAGTTTAATTAAACATTAATAAGCGTAGGTCATTTATAAGTTTTCATCACATAAGGGATTCATAATATTGTAAGCTTAATCAATCATTCTGGAAAATTCAATTATTAATTTTAGATTACTTCATTTATTTAATATATTAATTACTACTTGTAAAATATTTATTCAATCAACTATATATTTCAATGTAAATAGCTAATTTTATATCTTTCTTATGTTTATATTTATCAAATTCTAAAATATGCAAAAATAATTATTATTTATCTACTTTTGATTTCAAGCTACATAATTATGATAGTAAAATGTAATAAACTAATCAATGATTTTTTAATATAAATTGTAAATCTATTGTTTATTTAAATATAACTAAATTTATTTTGCGTGCAAAAAGTAATAACAATTTTTTTATCTATCTCTCTATCTAGAATTTATTTAAGAGAAATAAAATATTATTAACTAAACGAGAAGTATGTTATAATTTAGATAACAGATGAAACAGACTGTAGTATTTATTAAAAATAAAAATTTCAATTTAAAAAAGTATGATTAAAAAAAGATTTTAATCACATTATAGATAATTAGTAGAATTCAATATTAGATTTTTTATTTATTATATAATTTAATTGAATTATAATTAATCTTATGAATATGATAAAAATAAAATGTGAAATACCGTAAAAGTTCTTATTTTATCATATAATTAGTAAAAAAAAATAATTTTCACTAATCCTTTTAGGAGAATTATAAGGAGAAAAAAAATTATTTTATCTTTCTCCTTGAATGAGAATGTTTAAGGTATTAAAATTAATAAATAGATATTAAATGTTTTGTTATTTGTATTATTTTTGCTTAACATTATAAATTAAATACAACTTTAAAAGAATATAATATCAGAAATGGTTATGTAGGGAAAACTACCATTTATATGGAAATCTTTAGCTTTTATAATCCTATTTTTTATTCAATTTATATTTTGTGAACAGGAAGTTAGTGTGGAAACTTTAGAATAGTTAGCAGGATTAAAAAATCCTTCTAAACTTCCTTATTTAGAATGTCATCTATTAGAAAAGTCCTAATTATAATCTTACGAATATAAACAGAGAAGTCAGATAATTATTGATGTATAAAATTAAATAATAATGTATCTTAAGAGATATTCAATTCAAACCATTAGCTTTTAGCATTAACTATAAATATACGATTATTTTAATGGGAACCTTTTAGTTTAAAGCGATTTAAATTTTGGAAAAACTTTCAATATTCTATATTATGATCCAGATGCTCATGTCTTAGCACTCTATGAATCAGATAAAAAAATGTCTGAAAATAATCAATTTTCATTAGTTTTCATTTATAATTATTTTGAATTTAAGCTCATTCCACCTAAAGGCTAAAGTAAAAATAATAAAGCAGATACTATATTAGAAGACATAGACAATATGCATCATTTTACTATCTTCAATCAACCTTTAATATGCAGGATTGATTTCATTAACAGCTTTTTTATTTGCGATGAATATTACAAAGTAAACTTGTCTAAATAAATAATAACTCTTGACTATCCTCTCACAAGTGAAATAAGTAAATATAAAAAAATTTATAAAATTATTTCAATCTTTAAATAATCTATTTTTATTGAAGATTAGTATTAAGATTAGGTACTCAATATTTTTTAGAAAGCAACAAATTAAACATAAAAATCTTCTGAGGAATTCTTTGTATCATCAAAAGATTTTTTATTATTACACAATGGTATAAAAGGAAGGAAATTTTATATGGAAATTGATTGCATGATTAGAGAAAGCAATAATTTTATAATAAATAGGATTGAATCTTTCTTTATTTGTATTAGCATTGATAATTAAATAATAAATATCTATTCTTTTCTACCTAAGCCAAAACTAAATTAGGATAATCAACTTCTATCTTACAAGCTTTTGAGATCCTTTTAAGTATAAGAGTACATCTAGGACTACAAATTTTTCTTCTTTAAAAACAGTGTACTTGTGTCAATTAATCATACTATCAATGTTTATAACACAGATGCAATTGTTTCAAGCAAATAAGATACAAAAATAAAACCTATAATTCAATAAGTAGATGGAGAGATTATATTTATAGACTCAGACCAATAAACTATTCTTACATATAACAAAAATATTTATCAAAGGTTTTGTTATTTTTAATTATTTTTTTTTAGGTTTTTTTATTTAAATTTTATAATAAAGGATATGGCTTAATGGATATATTGAGGTGTGGAATTTAGATAAATTTGATGATATGGAAATTGTTGAATATGTCAGTTCATTTAAAGACGAATTAGATAATTCTATTATTTTTGTAGGGAAGATATAAATAAATATTGACAATTATTTTAAATAACTTAAATAACGCTATCATAAAGAAGAGAATAAGAAATAATATTAAGATTAAGATTCAATCAGCTAAGATAGTAAAATAGTTGATGATGAAATAGAGGAAGATATTTAATAATTAAAGCAAAAGATAAAGATTTAATAAGAACGAGGATACTAATTGTTTTAAACTTTCACTATAGGTATTGACAGAAATACTCTAGAAAAAAAATTTTATTTAAGAAGCGACTATAGATGTTTTGATGCATAAAATTTGATAGAAGTTTAGCATTTTGATGCTGCTAATCAATAATATTTCCTTATAACTTCTTGTTCACATTTAATTGTTTAATACAAAAAATAAATAAGCGAAGAAGTATATCATAACTTTTAAGATCATTAAAAACTAATAGTTAAAACTATTTCTTAAAAAAACCTAATTTTATTTTACTATACCTAAGGAAAAGGAGATATATTTACTCATAGTCATTCTTCAATAAAATTAGTTATAAATAACTAAGTTCTAACAAATTAAATATCTCCTCCACATAGCAACTTTTTAAACAATTAATTGATAAATTAATTGATCGAAGTAAATTTATTTAATTCAAATATAAATTAGATGATGAATAACTTATCTTAAATATATGTAGATATGTACTCAAATAGAAGACTTCATTATTCTATTCTATTAGCAGGATATTTTAGTTTATAGTTATAGATAGGATAATGATAACATATAATAATAGTAAACTTTGAGTTTGAAATCCTCGCATAAGATCCCTTACAACTTATGTAAATCAAAAAAAATTGACTTTAAAAACGATAAATATGGAAATTTTTGGGCAATAGCTTTGACTTTTTCCAAAAATGAAAATATTTTAAGTGTGATTGATTTATCAGATATTTAACAAGGTATTATAGACTTTCCTTTAGAAATATAAATAAAAAAAAGCATGGGCTGCATATCTGACTAAAATGATGAGTAAAATTATTTTATAGATTTCTATACTAGATATATAATTGCCTATGGAAGATACAAACTATGCATTTTTAACAGTAAATAAAATATCTTAAATTAAATTAATTAAAAATTTTTCAACTTTTCTTAACAAAAATAGATTTGGGAAACATAAAAAAAGAAATTGCTATCAATTAGAAAATTAGCATTGAATTTAATTATTAATAGCATGTGCTTCTTTTTATAGTTTAAAAAGGAGAAATAAATGATTTAAAAAATTTTGGAATAATTTATGATTACGTGCATGAGAAATCTACTGAAATGAAGATTGAAAAACTAAATCCAGGAATTATAAGATCTGTACGAATGATAATTATTGGATACACAATGAGTGATAATCTTATTAGCTTCATTTGCACGGATTTAGAAAACTAGTATGTCTATAGCTATACCCATATACTTAACAAACAGTACCTACCTAAATACAATTAAGCAAGTTTCTTAGAACGAATTAAATACACAAACGAGTGCTCACAAAAAACCTAATCTTATGAAAGATATTTTATAAAGAGTTTTATATTTGAAGAAAAAAACTATATTGTAAATATCTATTATGATTCAATTCAAATTTATTAAATATCTAAGTATCTTAAAATCGTTCTTAGGGTAATATTCCATAACAATTGAACACAAAAAATTAAAATTTTCATAATTTTTAAAATAAAAATAGCTTTTATATTGTATCCTACCTGAAAACCAAGAAGAGAGCACTGTTAAACCTTATAGAAATTTTTTAGATTTAAAAATATTTGAAACGTCCATTGAGAGTTACTATTGGTCTGATATATAAGACAATAAAGACCTTCAAGAAGATGATACTCTTTTAGTAATGGCAATAGTTTTTACAAATCGAATTACTTTATACTAGTTGGATCAAGATAATCACCCAGAATTAATTGCCTATGCAACCTTTGACTAGCATATAAATGAAATTATTGAATTATCAGAAATTGGAAAACAGATAATTGTTTTAGTTGGTAATTAATTTTAAATTAATTTTTAAAACTTATTTTTAAATATTTTTCTTTAGCTCGCAGTTAAAATAATCTATACACGTATAAGTTTCATGTTAGAAAAAGACAGTAAATTTGTTCTGTTGATTGGTCAAGCTCTAAACAAGGATAGTATTTAAAAAATAAAAATGATATTGTAGAAAGATCAAGAATTAATTACTTGTTCAACCATTTAAAATTTCCATAATATTTCTATCTAAATCATGGCTTACAAAATACTAACTAAATTTTAGATTTATCTTATATTAGCACTTTAAAAAATATATATCTCTACTATCAATCACTTTAAAAATATTAAATGACTTATATAGACTTTGAAAAAATAAACAACTAAGAGATATTTGCAATCCATTTTGAATCTTTTGAGCTTAGTATAAGTAATTATATATTTTTAATACTGCCAAATCTCATTCATTATTTTAGTCTAAAATATAAAATTAAAGGGATCATTAATAACTTTTTTAAAATTATTTCACCTTTTTAAATGTTTAAATTAGTCTAATTAATGAGAAACTGCATTATTTTAAAAAGAAAAATTTTTAATTATTTTTTTATTATATAACAAATGAAGATCAATATTAAATACAGTTTAATGATTATAAATCTGTAGTACTAGATAATTTTGAAATAAAATTAGATAATAATATGGTTTATTATGGTTTTATTACAATTAAAAATGTTAACTATGTTTAAATATCGTAAATTCTTTTTCTGCTAAATTTAAAACTCATATTTTATTTAATTTTGATAGGAATTTCCGTCTAAAAGGAACAACAGATTAAAGCAATTAAAATTAAGAATAATACAACCAAGGTATAGGCTATATTTTTAAGTTCATTAATTGCAAGAAAGTTAAGATATTTAATTTTTAGATGAAAAATTTTAAATGGAGTTCAATTAGCAGCTTTTTTATTCTAGAAAGTATAAGGGATGTTTAAATAGAGAAATTTGATGTAGAAAATAATAAGTTTAGAGGTTATTTAATAAGATTGAATTTTATCATATCAGCTTAAATAAATCACTTAATTTTCAAATAAAATAAATAAATTTCCATTCTAGATGTAGATAATGCTGAAGAACAAAGTACTGAAACAACTTATGTCTACTTATATAATTTTTTTTTTTCTAATTCAGTAAATTTTATTTTTTATTTATTTGCTAATTTTTTAATTTAAATAATTTATCAATTAAAGTTTATAGAGAGCAACGAGTTTAGCCTTACAAATGTAAACTTTAAATATGGAGGAAACATTATCCATAAGAATATTTAAATAAACAACAACACCTTTTAAAATCCATATTTGTTTTCTTTTAACCCAGATAAAATAAAAATAATAGATACTATTTTTGATGGAAATGTGCTTATTTAAACTAATTTAATTGATATTTAAAATGGTAAAATTCTTTTAGAGAAGCTGAAGTTGTTTAAAAATTTATAAAATGCTGTTTAGAACCATCATTACACTCTTCAATATGAGCAAAATGCTCCTCAGTTCCCTATTATATTATTTAAATCATCTGCAATCACGATCTATTAATCATAATTCTAAGATAATGTTATATTTTTTATGTTAATTCTTGCTGAAAATTCATAAATTTAAGTAGATTAATGTAAATTTGTAAGTAATTTTTGCAGAAATTCAAATATGGGTTGTTGCTTAAGCACTTAAGAGTCTTCACTAAATTTGATTCATTCTATTTTTATAGAGAATTTATCAGTAAGTGGGTCCGCTGGAAAGTTTTATAAGTGTATTGGAGATATTAAAATTAAGTAAAAGCATTTTTTTTTTAATTTAATTTGAATTTATTAATTATTAAAAATCAGTGGCTGTTTGTTTCAGATGAATAAGGCTCAATTTTATGGAGGAGCGCTTTTATTAGAGTAGTGTTCTTAAATACAGATTAAAAAAAGCACATTTATATAAAACGAGGCAATGATAGGTGGAGCTATTCGATATTTATAGACCTACCCTTATAATTTTTTAAATAACTATGATATTTATGATAATAAGATATATAACAACGAAGCTTATTTTTATGGATAAAATATTGGATCATATATAAGGTTAATTTAAGTGAAAGAAGTTTTTGTAAAATAAATTAACTATTAAATTTATTAATAAAAATTTATTTTATTAGGAATAATATGTTGATTTTGATGATCAAATGAGCATAATTAAAAAAGATTTTTTAGTTCAAGATTAAAATATCATCAAAATATTTAATTTTACAAGGTAAATTTTATCTAAGATTACTAAATTATTAATTGCATTCAATAGAATTTTTAATTATTAATAAGAAAACAGATTCTAAATTTTATTAATTATGATAAAATTATATTAATGATTTTATTTACAACATTTAAATTAAAAATATTAGTGGAAGACACTTGTAGATTAATTGGGACATGGCTGATGAGGAAAGAAGACGTCTTATATAATCAGAAATAATCGATTTAAATTTAAAAATTATTGAAGAATAAGACATTAACGAAAAGGAATATGAAATTATAAAAAAATATGATTTAAAGTAAAATTTGATTGATAAATGTTAAACATTTTAATTATTTTGAATAAATATTTAGAATCAGCAATAAAGCTGCTAAGATATTGAGTTATTAAAAAGCCATCGAAGATAGTAACCAATTAAAAACTATAATTATTAATTTAATCTATTATTGATTAAAAAAAACTAATAGATATACTCCAGATAGATATTAACTTAGTTGGGGAAGAGTAAGGCTAAATATTAGTTAAAATAAAATTTCCTGATGTCCTTATTCCTAAAAATGAAGTTAAAAGATCAAGTTAGAAAATTTAATAAAATATACCCTAAATTAACTCAATCTTATATTTAAAAAGAGATAATTAGCTAAGAAGAAATAACCTCTAATTAAGGAGGAGAGAATATTTTTATGTTTCCTCTTGAAGTTTATTTAATTTTAGAAATTCGTCCCTGTTAGCAAGGAGAAACACAAATTATCTTGCAATCGAGAGAAACTAAATATTTTATTTGCTAGGAGTGCTTGAGAGGAACTTTTTCAAAAACTGTAAATCCAAATTAAGATACAGTTTGTAAGAAATGTGATCCCTAAAATTCAGAATGCTTCAAAAACTACTTATTTACTAAAAAGGGGTAATTAATTCTTATTGAATAAATTAATTTTACTCATAAAATATTTAAATTAAATGTTTATCTCAAGGTATTGGAGATATAAGGAGTCCATTTTTACTTGCCCATATTCAGAAAGTTGTATTGGTGGAAATGGTTAAGGAGATGACGTAATTATTTTTATTTTATAATTAAATAAATAAATGATGCAATTATTATTTTTTCCATTAAAACTTAAAAAATATTTAAATAAATTTTGAATTTTATGTAATGAAAAGCTTTGCTAAGAAGGCTACAAAGGAGCTTTATGCTAGTCTTGTGATTCTAATTTCACAAGATCCTCTAAACAATTTGTTAGATACGGGTTTGATAGATGCATAGAATGTGACTCTGTTGTTGATAAAATATTAAATCTTTCCCTTTTGTCAATTCTATTTTTACTTTTATTAATTGGTATTGCTTATTCCAGCTATCAAAAAGGGATTAAGAAAATTCAGAGTAAAAATTTTATTTTTTATTATTTTTTCATTTGATTACGCATCAAATAACTAATCAATTATTCGATCAACGAATTAATCAATCAATCAAAGATTTCTTATTTTAGAGTAAACCTTGAATAATAAAAAAATTTTACAATTAAGTCTGATCATTACTATTATCTCATATCTCTTTAATTTATCTAAAAGCACAATATCATGATTTTTTAAATTACAACCAATTTCTTGAAATTTGAAAATATGGATTTTTTTTAACTGAGTTTTATATTGGTTGATTAAATTATAGTAAATAATTCATTTAGATTTTCTTATTTTGATAATTTAAGTTATTTTACAATCAACTATAAAAATATTTTTTAAAATATTAATTTTTAAAAATTAGTTTAATATTTGATTAAAATGGGCTTGCTCTCAGCAGGAAACTCAGCTAATTTTTTTTAATCTGTGTACTTTGCCAAACTTCTATTGGGATATTTACCTGTAAATTTTTTTATGTTTTAAAACAAATTAATTAGTTTACACTTCTAAAAAGCAAAAACCATTACAAAAAAGTATTTTTTGGCAAAACTTACTTAAGATTGATATTAATTGGATTAAGTAACAAAATAAAGAATCAAAATGTTGGTTCAAAATATTTCCGATAAATTATTAACTATGTTTACTTTTATTTTATTTTATCAATTCGAAATGATGCAATTTCTCTGTTTTTTAATGTAAATTAAATAATAAAAATCTAATAGATGATTTAGTTATACCGCAAATACGGCTCTTATTTAGACACTCATGTATTTAATGTCTGGAACAAGATATCTATGATATTCTCATAGCTTTCATATTCTCTTGAATGTATCATAGCAAAAGTATTTTTTAAAATAGGTGCCTTCTACCCCTCTAGGATAGTAGTAACTTCAGTAGGGCCTATGATTGTTTTGCTAACTGTTATTTTAATCACTTGCATTTTACATAAAAAAAAATTGATTAAAGATCAATTAAAAGACTCTATCAATACGCAATTGATTCTTATAATAGGACTTTTCTATTCTTGCATAGCAATAAATAATTTACTTGAATGCCTTCACTATATATAGATTGAAGATAAGAACTTTTCACTAGCCGATACTTCTATAGATGCAAATAACGAAAGTTATTAAATGTTTCTTTCATACTACATCTCAATATTCATAATTTTCTGGACACTGCTTGTACCTAGTTTATTGGCGTTAAAGCTTTTCAGTATGAGAAATTCTCTAGATATGATAAAAATGAACTGGTAGTATGGGTTTCTCTTTTAAGAATATAAGTAAATTTTTTAATTTACGGTACTCTTTTACTTGAAAAAATCAAGATATTTTAAAAAAAGCTGACTAGCTTATTACTTTAATTAGCATTATTAATATTCATTAATTTTACTAAAAATTATGAAATTCAATTTTTTAGTAGCCACTAGTTTGTTTCTTTACATCAAATCAAAAAATATTTGTCTATAATTTTTGATATGCAAAGTAAAGTAAATACAAATGATCATAAATAGAAAATATCTATGTATGATTGGATCAAACCAATCATTAGTTTTAAATATACAAAGCCAAATTTGTCTTCTAAATTTTATATATTCTTTATTTAAAACTAAAATTATGTAGGATTAAATATTATTTCTGGGATTTTGTAAAGCTTTTGGTAAGAAATTTCATCTTCTTTTTTGTCAACCTGAGTGGATAAGAATAGCTTACAGAAGATGGAATTCTAATCATAGTAACGCTTATTCTATATATTTGGAGTCTGATTGCATTCATGCCTTACAAGAAGAGAAGCCATAATTCAATCGATATAGCCCTTTCATGCTCATCCATAGTTACTGCATTCTTGACTACTTTTGGATATGACATAGAAGAAAAAGAAAAAAGTCTTTTCAAAATCTGCGAAATATTAACAGACTTACTAAATATAGTCCTAATCATATTTATTGTTCAAAGCATGGAAATAATGAATATAAAAAGGATGAGGCAAAAATTTCATAATAATTTGTCATGGAAAACACTAAAATTATGGAATGAATTACGAAAAAAAGTACTTCGATATAAATCTTAGTAAAAATAAATGAAAAGCGCTTCATTTGACTACCTTCCAATATTTGATAATTTAGGTAAATTAAATAAAATTTATGGCAACTTTCAAATTAAATTTATTTCGAAAAAGATGAGTTAGACAATGTACCATGTGCTTAACCTATAAGTTTAAACATAAATGGTAATATATTTTTATTTGAACTTTGTTTATTGACTTTATATTGATTCTTAATGCACAATGATTCTTACTATTCAAAGCTTAATTTTTAGTTATTTATGATTTTTTTATACCTTACAGCAATTTAAGAAAATGAATAACCTCTTCAAAATGATTCCTTAAATTAGCCATTCTTGTGTAGTTTTGATGGCTAGCTATGATTTTATCATCCCTTGGTTCTATCAAAAATCTCTTTAAAAAGTAAAAGCAAAGCTAGCAATGTAAATTAAAAAGAGACCAGCGTAATAAATAAAGAGGTTTATTATAGGATGTCTTTTAGATAGAGATATAAATAAAAATAGAGCTAGCTAGCTTTCAAGCTACCTTAATTTGTAAAAAATTATAATTGAGATTACTTTTACATAAAAATAAAATGAAATGCTTAAGAAAAATATATCTATTTAAAATTTATTTTAGACAAATTATTTATGAAATAAGATAGAGTCATACTTTTTCTTTCTTAAAATTATAAAAATCTCTTTAAGTACTGGACATAATTAATTTAATTATTCGAATAATATGATATGATTTATGCACGTATATATGTATGTATGTATGTTTATAAATCAAAATAATATTTATGAATGTTTCTATCTATATATATATGTAAGAATGTATCTTATGGCATATACTTAATTAAAATTTTTTTAATAAAGGATACATTAGCTTCATAAGAATTGCTTTTATTTTTTAGCGCTATTTAAACGTAACTATCTATCTATAGATCTAATTATCTATCATTCGCTCCTTATTAGTTTACTACTGGATAACCATTCAAAAATTTTATATTAAAAAAATAGCTTACAAAATATGAATAACATTTGTATTTAAAAACTTCATGAATTAAAAACGCAGGGCAATTAAATAAATATAAGTAATCTTAATTAATCGTGAATATTAAAAAAACAGATATCTGCTTACACATAAAACAATCTGACTAATAAAAAAGCTATTTTTGCTCAAAGTAGCTAAAAATTTAAGTAATACAGTTGCTAAATTAATTATCACTAATAATAAGTTTCCTAATTAAAGAGTATTACTTTTTATATTAGAATATACACAAGTATGTTTCGACTGTTCAAGAAGGGAACTTCTCAGCCATGATTTTTAAGAATTAAATTAACTTCTTTTATTTCATACATATTCAGAGTATTTTTTATATCTCATTTTAATTACTTCAAAAAGCATATGCAAAATAAATAAATACATATAAATGAATGAATGAATTAATTAATTTGTTAAATAATGATTGATTGATTCATTGAATAAGTGAGTGAATTCGAGAAAAGGAGGTTAGCGTGATATTTATATGAATAATCTATGCATTTTTGAAATGAAAAATATATAAAATTAATAATAATAATTATCATTTTATATAATTAATTAATAATAGTTAAGACATAATTAAATTTAGGAGTATAAACAATATTTACAAAGTAATGAAAGTGATTAATTCTAGTTTATTTAATTAATATTGAATTTATTATATGCTAATATAGGAAGGAAGTTTAAGTGGATTTGTTTTTTTTATTTTATAAAAGTTTTTATAAGTTTGTTTACTTGTCTGTTTGAAAAAGATCCAAAGCTAGTATAGTTTTAATTCGAATTTATTTTGTTAGAAAAGCTTATCTATAAATGACACTAGTACCAAGATATTTTTTAATCTAATATATATATATCCAGTAGTTTTATACAAAAGAGGTAGCTATGAAATTTTAGATTTGACTTTAATTTAAAATGAGAGAAAAATTATCATTTATTTACACTATGGGAAGTAATTGTGATGTATTTTATTATTCTAATGTGTAAAGCTCTAAATATCAATCAAATCAGCTCATTGGGAACATCAGTTACTTCTAAATCTGAATAGAAATAGTCATAAATAATTACTCTTAATTTAGAAGCATCATTTAATATCTTTTTAGTCTTTTAGTTAATGTCAATGCCTTTAGCGACCCTTCTCTCTAATTCATTTTTTTAAATGTTTTCTAAAAGCTAAAATTTCGATTCGATTTCTTATAATTAATGTATAACAGTGCTGAATTAATATTTTAATTCAATGCCTCTGCAATTTTCCTTAACTAGCTTTAGATCTTGCATGAAAGAAAAGTCTTCTTCTCTCTCCTTTTGGTCTTCTAAGTCTTTCACAAATTATTTAATCAAAATATTTCTAGAAGCTTTTATTTAGTTAATCATCTACTCGTATTATGATTTTAAAAGCTGAGCTGCTGAGCATAAATTAGTAGTTTATTTCATAGTAGCGCAGTTTCCCATTTTTTTTTTTTTAGAATAAATAAATGTATATCTTGTTTTAAGTTTATATTTATTGTTTATTTTTTATAATAATTAGCAAGTTTATTTTTGAATATTATTTCAATCCAAATTTTACTAATTTAAAGATTCTTTTTTCGGTATTTCTTTTCTTTTTTTTTTCAGATTAATTTATGTTTATTTTATTATAATTTTTCTTTTTGCTTTTTAATTAATTTAATTCTTTCTTTCTTTTGGGGATTCATAAATTTACAGACAAGACAGACTAGTTTTTGACAATCAATAATTTTTCTTTTTAAATAGCAAGCAATTTAAATATATATATTTAAATACATGCATCCTTTATTTTTCTATTTGATTGAAGAAGAAAGATCTTATCCTTTTTTTAGATCATTTTAACCTGACAAACAAACAAAGTAATAAACACATTATATATATATAATTAAATTCGATTGATACTCTCAAATATATAATTTTTTAAGGTTTCATGATTACATCAGAAAAAATCAAACTGAGAGTAATTTTTAAGACTGTATCTTAAAAACATTAATATTAAAATAGGATCTTCCATCAGTTCTTAAATTAGTTCAGTTTGCTAAATTTTCAAAAATATTTCAAAACTGTAAAAAATAAATAGATTAGCTTAAGCAAATGCTAAAAATTCATTTATAAAAGCTATTGTACTACTCATAAAATACAATTTAAATTATGTAATATTAATAAGAATAGTTTTTCAGAAATATTTATACACTACTAATTATCGATTGTCTTTTGTTATATAAATATAATACATGTATATTATTCACTGATTTTAATACTGAAGGAAAATTTTGGTAAAAATAAATAAATAAATTATGAAATATTAATTTGAGTTCAAATTTAGATTTATTCTTACTTATTAATTTTAAGACTGATTCCTCTAGTTTTACTATTCTTTGAAATTTACAATTTTTAATATGTATCTAACTTCTTCCTTTGTGCTCTTAAATCATATTAAAAATTAGTTAAGCATAATTTAATATTCTTAAAACCATAAAAGATTAGCCTTTAAAAAATTTATTTACAAGTATCAAGCAAATAAATGTATTATCTATTGTAAATAAGTTAATCAAAATTATACCTTTTATGCAATAAAACAAAAATTAATTTGCTATTTACTTAATTTATTGATTAGCTGTAATCATTTTTAAATTAAGGTTTAAGCTTATTTATTAATAAGATTTGTTCATTAAAAAAAAAATGTTAACTTTTAAGGGGAAAATATAAATGAGTTAATTAATATTAATTTACTTTTAGAAAAATTCAAATTAATAAAAAAACTAACTATAAATTATGCAAAGGTGTAATTCATTATTAATTAAAAAATTAAAAACATTTACTATCGTTTTCGTACAAGTTTTTCTTCAGATTTCAAAATCAAGGAAACTTCGATAATGGTTAAATATTACAAACGAATTCAAAAACTGCATCCGAATTTTTTATTTTTCAATTATTTTAGCAGAGCTATTTTAGTTGTAAAACTTAGCAAGATAACAAATTTTTATATAAAAAAATGATAGATTATTTATTACTGAAAAATTTTATTGTTACTGAAATATGATTTAACCAACTATATAGAAGGTATTTTGTTATATAAGTAAATAATTCTTTTGAAAAAATATTGTTTAATTTATCATAAATTGGCATTTTAATTTTTGTTATCAAATTTATTTAGATTATTCTCATTTTTCATTATTAATTATCGAATAATCTTACAGTCTGTAAAAGCAAAATTTAGATATTTTCACAGATGATACATTTTTTTTGATCAAGGAAATTTATGATTAAAAATGAATAGATAATCTATTTTTTATTCTGCATTTTTTATTAATTAGAAATAATACTCGTTTTTATATGCAGAATCAGTAAAAACTACCAATATAACTATTTATAACTATAAATAGATATTCTATAAGAATAAAATTTTTTAAGGCAAGTTTTGAATTCAAATATAATATTACTACATTCTATTATAAATTTAATACTTTTAGTATTATAACGAGCTTTCTATTTGATAAGAACTTTAATTACTCTTAAAATTTCTAGCATTTTAGTTTAAAATATTAATATCAACTATTTAAATTATACGTTCTCTTCAATTTATTCAATGTTTTATCATTCATTTTTAAGTAGCACTCAATCAATATAAAGAAGTTATATTAATTTAAAATCTTATTAGAATACTTTTTATTATTTGATATTCATTAAAAAAAATAACTCATTTTAATAGAAAAAAGTAAATACTTCAAGATTACCAAATTTACTTTAAAATATTATCATTTAATTTAACTTGATTATAAATAATACATTGATGAAAATAACTAATTTCATACATCATTTTAAATATGAAATTAAAGTTTTTTGTATTTAATTTTTTATTAAAAATATCATAAATAAAATAAGTAATAAGACCAATTTATTTAGATAGAATTTTCTATTAAAAATTTGGCGCTACTTTAATTTAAAACTTTTACATAACATTTATTATTAATTTTCTTAGAAAATAATGTAAAATCTTCGATTTAAGAATTTTTTGAAAGGTTGAATCTTTAAAAAAGTGTTTTCAAAATAGGCTAAAATATTGATGGGTTGTGCTAAAAATAGAGGGTCTTAATATATATATATTACATTAAAAAAATTAACATAAAAATAAATTAATTCTGAAAATTTTGAATTTTAAATTTGTAAAAGAATTTGATACTTTCTTTTAATTAATTTTTTTGCATAGTACATTTGATTGTTTTTCCTAGATAAAAAAAGTCTATTTCTCAAAAAGAAAAACACTTCAGAAATTTGAATTTAAATTAAAAAATAGCTAATACATCAATACCACTATCTATTAGTGTAGCTTGCTATTTAATTAATCTAAAATAATAAATGAAAACCTAATATCGTTATTTATTTTTAAATAAATATATTGTTTATTCAAGATACTTTTTTTTACAAATTATTTTTGAATTCACTTTGATTTCTGTACATAAAATTATATTTAAATGATGCATATCTTCTTTCACTTTAATTATAGATTAAGTAGTAAAATATATAATTTTCATTTTGATTTAATGCTAATTTTTATAAGGTTTCATTTATTAAAATTATGATTAAAAATTTTTTTATTTTATATTAAAGTTATTCTAAAAATCTGATTTGAAATACTTCATTTATATTTTTATTTTTAAAAATAGAAGGATTTTTCGATTCATTCAAAGATCAATTAAAATTTAAAAGGGCTTAAAATTTATATTATGACTGTAAAATATTAAGAAATCACTGATTAGACCTGATGAATTAAAATTAAAAAATCATTTAATGTATGTTTATTTAAAAAATTAATATTATCTTCTTTAAATACTCTTCAGCTAATTTAAAAAAGCAGAATTTAATTTTTCGATGTGCTGCAACTAAATAAAACTCACAATATAAATTAGAAAAATAAAAGTCAAAATTAATTGAAAATTATTTTTTGATGATTTTCTATTTAATAATCAGATGATTTTGATTATTTTATGACTCTTTAAAAATAATCAAAATGCACTTTCTTTCTTTCTTCCTTCAGATTTTACTTAGAAATTTAGAAAAATTTACTGAAATATACCAGAATTAATTGAGCGTTTAATAAAAATATGCAGAATCTTACTTATTGTATCAAAATTAACTATCAAAACAATAAATAATAATTTGAAATTTGATAATAATATTATCGATTTTGTATCTTTAAATTCTTGTTTGATTTTTTATAATTATTTATTCTGAATATAAATATAAAATAAAGATATTGATTATTTAAAAATACTCAATTAATAAATAAGTAAGTAAATAAATAAATAGGCTTAAAATGATAGGTAAAACTATTTGCAGTTTAGTGCCCATTTTACTGATTGCTCATGTAATTCATTTTGTTGGAATATTCTCAACATCTGCTGAGTATTAAGAAAAGTATTCTGATTGTGAATACATTCAAACTTAAGGATTTGATTCTATTGGACCTGAAGATTCTGTTTTTTATAACAAGGACATCCTTATTACTATGCATGTTAATTTGCATAAAATCTTTTAAGGTTTAGATAGCATTGAAATTGCTTAGAAAGGAGGATTTTATGCAGTCTATGGTATATCTACAGGCAAATTAGAAGCAAAGAAAGTACAAGTAAAGAATTACCCAGATAATGTCTTCCTGATTCCTCATGGAATTTATCTTCGTGATTCTAACTATCTCCATGTTATTAATCATTCTTTCTACACTGGCGGAGAAAGAGTAGATACTTTCAAGATCTTGCTTGACGAATAGGGATAAATAGTATTAGAATATCTTCATTTTACTTAAATGGCTGAAAAATTCAATGGAATTACTAATGATCTTGTCTTTTTAACTCCCGAAAGATTTTTAATCAGCGACTGGATGGTCTTTTCAGCTCCATTATCAGGACCAAAAGATTAACCAATATGGTAAAAGGTTCTCACTTTAGTCATTTAAATTTTTAAAATTAAAACAACTAATGTTTGGGATTGTAAGTATGTTTAAGGAGGACTTGCTACTTGCAGTAAATTGCGTAATTCTGCAGGAGTTATGATAAACGGTATTGCTTTTGATGGAAAAGATACAATTGCAGCTACAGATACAGCTGATAGGTAAATAAAAATTTTCAGATTAAACAATTCTAATCAAGAAATAGAGTTAATATAGAATCTCAATGTCGATTAATTACCTGATAATATTACTTATGACCCAGTCAATAAGTAATTTATTTCAGCCGGGTTAAATAGTGTCTATTAATATTTAACTTTAAGCCCTAAGATTGAAAAGATTTAATAAAATCCTACAAAAAAATCAATAGTTGATTTATAAGCTAAAGTTCACACAATAAAGCTAAATCCTACCACTAAATAGTTTGAGAGCTAATTATTGTTTTCTTCCTCTAAAGCTGTAGCTGGCATATCAGGAGCTCTAATAGATGAATCTTAAAAATACTTATTCTTAACAAGTTTCCCTGATAAGTCTTTGGTTGTTTGTACTAGACGTAGTTGATTAATTTTAAAATTTATCCAGCAGGAATTATTTTTTTTAGCGTTTTATAAATTAATGTATGATAAATACAATAAATATTTTTATAACTTTGTGATAATGAATAATCTATTTTAATATATATAAAGAAAAATTAAATTTCCAAAATTGTATAATTAATTCAGTAATTTAGAACTTTTTGAAAGTTCTTTAGATTTAAAAATTTTATTGCTTCAATTAATTCTATCTTTTATTATAATTAAAAATGTTATTTAGATATTAAAAATATTATTAAAATTATCAAATAATAATAGCTTCAATAAGAAATTTAAAATTTAAAATCAATAAAGTATTTAACTAAAAATAAAAATAAATTTGTCAAAATGGACAAAAAGTAAAAATAATTTTAATTAAACTGGTATTTTCTTTCTTTTTTGTTACTTCTTTTAAATGTTATTTACAATTTGTTTTCTATTTCATTTTTATATAAGAAAATTTAGATTAATTTTGTTATTTAAGTGAAAATAATCTTCTAAAATTTAATTAAAACAATATTTTATTTTTGAATAACAGACTAATAAATAGTTCTACTTTTAAAGAATGGCTTCGCTTATTAACAATTCATTTAATGATCAAACTTATCTTCATAGCTTTAGCAACAATAGTATTTCAAATCTTTTTGTCTGAATTTTGGTAATAGTATGTTATTTTATCTTTTTAAAAGGAGGCAATTTTATGGACTTGATTCCACCTGATTGGGAGAAGGCAAAAAAACATGCAGTAAAATTTAAAACTCCATTTTTATTTTAACAATTTCAATTGAATAGCAATCTAGAGAAACAAAACCTGAGAGAAGCAAAACATCAGACAATGATTATGAAGATATTTGTGAATGTTGTGGCTATGAAATTGTAAAATTTATTTTGACATAAATATTTTTGTCAACCAACAATCATCTAAAATAAAAAGAATAGAATTCCTATAAATTTATTTGTTGCAAATATAAAACTTGGATTTTTAGGTTCTGGTTTTCCTCTCTATTTTAGCTATTTAAATATCTGTATCCTTATGTTATTATTCTTAAGTCTTATTTAAGGCCTTCCTACTGCTGCATTCTATAGTTTAGATTCTTTTTGTTAAAAATCATAACTTGAAGTATATGATTGGATGAAGTATTAGCAAGTAAATAAAATCTTATTATTTATTATTATTAAGCTTAAAAGTTTTCAAAATTAACACAATATTCAAAAATATAGGCTAATATTAATAGTGTAAAAAGAGTTTAGCCATGCCCAAATCTTTTAGTAAATGAATTATCTTTGGCAAATACAATTGATTAAATTAAAGAAGGTGGTTCGTTATAATTTTCGATTGTTGCCATGCTATTCTAAGTAATAGCATGTTTTGAATTTAGAAAAAATTTGAGATAAACTGAAGTTGATGTAGATCAAAAGTTTACAACTCCTACTGACTACTCAGTTTGGATTAAACTAATTCCAAAAAATTTGAAAAATATATAACAAACAATCAAAGATCACTTTGCATTATAAAATAAAACAGTAGAAAAAGTAAACCTGATCTATAATATTGATGAAATTTAAGAACTGGAACTTAAATATAAAAATCTTATAAAGAAAAAGTAAGAATATCTTAAAAAAAATGGAATAAATTCCAAAGATGAAGAGCTATTTTAGATATAAGTAGAAATAAACAATGTAAATAATGAGATCTTAGAAAAATAAACTCTCATTCCCTTATAGCCAGAGAAGTTTACTGGACAAGCATTTGTAAGTTTTTCCACAGAGCAAGGTAATTAAAATTGAAAGCAAATGGTTTTATAATATAAATTTTAATACATAGAAAAAGATTAAGTATTAGATGAGCATGTACCAGGATTTTTTACAAAGTTACTTAATTATTTATATAATGGAAGGCTAGAAAGGTATAATGATACTTAAAAAATAGGCAAAGAAAAAATTTTAATCATAGAAGCTCCTGAACCTAATGATATAGACTGGGAATTTGCTCACTGCTCTAATCGTGATAGATAAATCTCAAATATTTATTCAACATTTATGTGGATACTTTTGATGCTTTTGAGCTTGGGATTGGTTTTACTATTAAAATACATTTAGTCTTTGTAAGTATAAAAGGCCTATAGTAGATTACATGAAATTCATGCTTTAGATGAAGCTAAAAATAAAATTAAAATAGAAAAAATTTTATAGGAAATTTAAAATAGCTTTTATTGGGACTAAATATTTTGTTTTCTACTGTCTATATCTATAGCTTTATTCAATTAACTCGCTCTTCCCTATTTAGTTGGGCTTATAGTTAAAATGGAGAAATAAAGTACTAAAACTAAAATGAATACTTCTTTTGCTTTTAAGTTAGCAATACCTCTTTTTTTAAATACTGCTTTATCTAGCTTTTTTACAGACATTTTTTTTTTCTAAAATTACTATGGCTACGGAGGTAACATGGTATATAGCGTTACTCTTAATTTAATTTTAAATGCAACTTTACCAAATATCTTATGGGTTATTGATCCTTGGTCCATTATTAAGAACAAAAAAAGAGAAAAAGAACTACAAAACAAAGAAAATTCGGTTCTTACTTAGAGAGAAGCTAATGAGTATTTTTTTAATTTAGATTTATCAATATTAAAAATAAAAAAATATTTTATTCAGGTTGATGGAACTTCCAAGTTATTCGATTGGTTGGAGGTATGCAGATACTACAAAAACGATGTGGTTAACTTTTTTTTTCTCTCCCTTAGTACCTATATGCACTTTTATCTCTCTTTTAGGGATGATTTTTTATTACTTGCTTGATAAATATAATCTAATATATAGAAGAACAGTCAAAGAATCTATTGGATATGATTTATCATTTGAAATGCTTGAATTAATTGAATTTAATGTCTTCTTGCATTGTGTAATATAAAAATACTAATTATTAAATGATATTTTATTAAATTTAAATTAGATGGGTAACTTTATTTTCAGATGGATCCTTGGCTAATATATAGACTATTTTAGTTTAGGATTATTTTGCATATCAATTATATTTATTATATTGCCACTCTAATTAATTAATGAATGGATTTTTGAAATTGTAAGTATCTAAGAAGTCAAGCCTTACAAGTAAGTAAAAGACTAGTTTGATACAGTAAAATTAAAGTTTATTTGTATTAATTATAAATTTACAAAATATAATTAATTTAGGATTATGAAAGGGAAAACCCTATCACAAAAAATAAAGCTTTAGAGTTTTTCTAATTAGCAAGATAATCAAGTAAATATTATTTCTTATAAAAATAACTTAAATAAAAATAATTTTAAAAATAAGAAACTGAAGTATGAAATATTGCTATCAACTAGAATAATAAAGTAAATTGAAATAAATAAGTAAATATATAATTATGAGAAAGAACTTAAAATTGTCAAGCTGAGTTTTTAAAGAACCTTTTAAAAATATTTATTAAAATTTTAATAAAATAGTTAGTTAATAATTAAGTATATGTTCTAAAAAAATAGTCTATAAATTAAAATTAGTTGTATAATAATTTTTGAATGAATACTTTAGACAATTTACTTTACTTAAAAGATTATTTAATTAAATAAAAATAAACACAGTTTTTGCTGACATTATTTGATGCTAACTTTCTTTTTGAAAAATTAACATTAAAAATTAAAGAAAATTTAAATAATTTTTGATATTTAAGTCAAAAAAATATTTTTTTTAATTTATTCTTGATTTAAATTAGTTATTAGAATTTTTCAAACAAATAGGTTTGTCAATTAAATATTTTTAAAAGAATTATTTAACTAGATAAAATACAAACATATTTATTTTTGGTTATTATTTTATGATATCTTTTCTTTTTGCATAAAAATTACAGTAAATTTAAGTAATTTTTTTAATTAATTATTGTTCACAAATTATCAATATTTTTCAAATCTATTCAGTCAATTTAATATTTTTAATAATAATTATCTTAATAGATAAAAGCAAATAGATTTTATTGAGATTATTCTTTAACAATATCTTTTCTTATTTCACAGTTAGAATAAAAATTTATAGAGGATTTAATTAATACTTTATATTGAAGTTTAAAAATATTTTATTTTTTTAATTATTTATTAGTTTTTTTTAATGAATACACTAGTTAATTAAATATTTTTAAAAGAATTATTTTATTTAAATAAAAATAAATTTATTTAATTAAGTTTATTTTTAATTTTTTTCTTTTCTTTTTGGATTTAAAAACAATAGAAGATTTATATAATATTTAATATAGAAGTCAAAAAATACAATTTTTTTAATCAATTAAGTGTAACTTTGAAAGTTACTATTTTCATAGTAGATTAATACTTCTTAATTTTTAGAGTCTAATTGTTTATCGAACAATTAAATTATACTCAATTATTAATTAATGTAAATTTAATCAATTGTTATAAAAACACCAAAATATTAAACTTTTTTTAAAGGAAATTAATTTCTTTCTAAAATATGTAAATAAATTTTTTGATAAAATTTAATCAAACTCAAAGCTTAAAATAATTGAATTTGATTTATAAAGTAATAAATTATTACTGAAATGTGATTCTTGAATTTATTAAATTTTATTTTTTTAATAGATATTAGAAGGTATTCAAAATTATTGAAACAGTTTTCTTTATCTATTTTTTTGTATTATTGTGAGATTTAATGAGTTATTTTATTTTCTTTCTAAAAAAGTATTAATAAATTTTATGAAAAAATCAAAAGCAAATTTAATATTTTAAAATACTTGAATTGAATTTATAAGGTAATAAATAATTAAGTGTAAAATGATGTTTGAGTTTTTATAAAATTTGACTGTTTCTACATAAAAATATTTAGTTTTTTTATGTATTTACATTTGCTGATTTCTTACATTTTTTTATATAATATAGACAAACTATTACTAATCTTATTTTTCAAATTTAATTCAGACTTAATTAGTTTTTCTTCTACTTTATACTTCTATTTTAATTTTATTAAATTTAATGTTACGACTAGATAGTAATAGTAAAGCATAGAGTAATTTCAGGCAATTTTTCTATTCTTTTAAAAATTAAGCAATATGGTTCATTTTATTTATATTTTAGTTATAGATTTAGTATGTTATTTTTAACAAAAAAGTTCTTTTTTTACTATAAAGTTATATTTGATAACAAATTAACAATAATAAACCTCTAAATAATTTTTATTTGCCAATAAAATCTAAAAAATAAACTTTTTTAACATAATTTAATACTTAAATTATTAAAATTAACAATTTCTTATAAAAAAATATAGTACAGATATATATTTTAAGGTAATTCTAAATACATTTTTATAAAGAAATAAATAAAAATGTACTTTTCTGTTTTTAATTTACTTTATATCTAAAAGTAATAAAATCAAGATTATTAAGTTACTCTTTGTATCTCTGTATTTTGATGTCAAAATTTTTTAAGATAATACAAATTTCAATTTAATTATTTTGATTTTAAATATTTCCAAATTTATCAGAATTGTGAAACGGTATTATTACTAATTTATAATCAAAAATAGCCACTCTGGGTTTTAAAATATTAATATATAAATGACTAAATTGCAGTTTACATATTTTTTTTAATTTTTAAATCAGTATTTATAAGATATACCTTTGCTTAAAAACTAAGCAGGATATTTTAATTTTTTGCTATAAATTCTTAAAATTAAATTAAAGTATTCAATAGAAAAAAATAGAGAAAAAAGTTTTCTGTATTTTGATTAATTTTCGTATGCATTTTAAAATCAAATATAAAGAGAATAATTAAGATTTGTAACTAAAAAATATTCATAATTATTAATGATTTGAATTATCACAAATCATTATTTAATAATTTCAAATGGAGGAACAGCTTAATTTATATTTTATTTAATTTTTGACCATGCATCTTAAAAATTAAACATTTCAGATTGAGTAAAATTTACTTGTGGAAATTATATAAACAATATTTATTTATCTATGAACTTAAATATTTAATAATTTGATGAGATAGACAAATAATTACTATTTCAAATGTTTAAAGCGATTTATCTTTTATAAATTAATAATTTTTAAAAATTTAACTAATTATAAATTATCCAAATATTGAATAAACAAAGCATTAAAAATAAAATGAATTACAACTATAATCCATAAGAAAAAATTCTATAAATATCTTTAGAGAAATGTAGTTAGAAAGAACTTTAATAACAGCTAAAAAATATAAAAAAGAATTTTAGCAGAGCTTAACTAGTGAAATAAAATACAAATTAATATATTAATATGGAATATTTTGAATCTAATATTTTAAATATCTTTGTTAAATAATAAAATGTAAATGTAATCTCAACACTAAGCATCTTCATTTCAAAAAATACCCATATCACATTTCAACAGTTGAGATAGCTTTTAAATGCCTGTTGTGAAAATAGTTACGATCTAATAAATTTATCTTTGAAAATAGAAGATAATTAAATAGGGAGCAAAGGAGCTTATCTAATTGCTTATTAAATTTTGAAGCTAAAGAATTTACAAAATTTAAAATTAGAGATTTAAAGCAACAATATAAAATCCAAAGGAGCATAAGCCTTAGCTTATTCAATCTCACAGCTTAAAAATCTCAAAACTCTAAGTCTAAAAATTGATAAAGAAAATAATATATCTGCTCCTACTAAAGCATGTAAAAAATATTTTATTTTAATTTAAAAAGATGACAAAAGAATTCATTTAAAAAAAAAAAATTAATTCTACAAAAAATATCTATTTTAGTTAGAAATTATTTAATGTAGAAAATTTTCAATCACTAATTAATAAATTAGTTCATCTATTTTTGATTATATTTGCTCTATTACTTATTTTTATTAATAATAAATAGAGTAAAATTCTATTAGTAGCTTTTTGAATTTACACATTCTTAACTGCTGGGATAATGAAGAGTACTAGTATTTTGAAAAGTTGATTGATTAAGGTAAACATAATTTTAAATATTTTTTCTACAAATTAACTTTTTATAGAAATAGATGGAATTCACGCGATAGTAAATATGCTAGAAAATCACTAATATTTGTAAGAATTAGACTTAAACATAGATAATGACCAAGTTTAATAGCAAAATATTCAAACTGATAAGAATTTTATTTAAGTTTTATGGAATTTGTCAAACTTAAAGAAATTAAATTTAGTCATCGGTTAATATTTTTGCTTTAATAATATGCTTGCCTATCCTATAAACTTTAAGAAACTAAGCAACTTAACAAATTTATCTATTTCAATCTAAAATAATTGCTAAATTTGTTAATAAGGAATTTTTTTATTAAAAAATACAATACTGAATTTCCCCAATTTGACACATCTTTCTTTTGAAATTGGTATAAAATGCAATATTAAGTCTGAAGGTATTTGCACTTTGTTTGAAGCAATAGGTGAGCTCAATTCTCTTACATATCTTAAATTACAAATAAAATGGGGGAATTTTATTAGCGTTCAAGGTGCTAAAGCTATTTCAGATGCTATCTTTAAGCTGTAAAAACTAAAGTAATTAATAATATTGATAGATGAAAGTAGTAATGACATAAATTTTGAAGGGTCTTATTTCTTAGGTTCTTCTATTCTATAGTTAAACAATCTAAGAAGTGTGTAAGCTAAATTTTTTTAATCCTAAGTGTTGAAGAAAACACTGGCGAAATAGTAAGTTAGACTAGTAACTCAATAGCTTTGACTAATATATTGAATTTAATAAAGTAATAAATTTTTTTGTTTGATTTTATTAAACAAATGAAAATGCACTTAGTTTATTGTAAGTATTTATTAAAAAATGTATAAATTTGATTTATTTGTTAAGCATATAACTTTGGCAAAATAAATTATTCTCTTTCAGAAATTAAAGATTTGTGGAGTTTTTAAGTTACTCCTTTTGTTGATTTTGTAGATACCACTTGATTTTGTTTGTTTGTTTAAATAATAATTGATTTTGGCGATCTTTTGTATTTTTTTGGATTTTATTAATAAGTAAACGAATAGTAATTGGCCAAAGAAATAATATTTGATAGACCGAAAAAAAAGATTTAATCATATAAACAATAATTAAAAAAAAAATTGAAATTAATCTTTAAATAATATTAACTAATAGATATAATTTGCAATGTACTCAGAGCTTAATTCAAGCAGCTGCGATAGCCCGATAGCCAGATAATTCATTCATATTCATAGTCATCAAAACTTTTAAATTTAATCAGCCTTATACGAGGATTCTTAAGATCAGGACGACTTGCACTTCAAAGTTTAAGGAAAGCAATAATGGGGCTTTGAAGAATTCAAATTTTATGTTGACCAAATAAAGATATTTAAAAATATAACATCATTATCTCTAGAAATAATGAAATCATCTAATTTAAAGGAGGAACATTTAAAATATTTAGGATAGGTACTAACCTAGATAGTTTTCTTATAGAAACTTTTAATAACCATACATCAAGACAACTGGAGCAGCATTAAGAATGCAAAATAGATGTTGAGTTGTTTAGAATGGTTGCCTAAATTAAAATCATTCAGCCTTACCTTACAATAAAATGAAGCAGGATTTTAAGTAATTTAGGAAATAACTGAATGCATATCAAGAATACCAAATTTAAATGATTTGAGCTTAGTCATCCATTCTAACAATATTGAAAAAAGTGGCGCTCAAGCTATTGGAATCACTCTATATAAAAAATTGAACTTAGAGAAACTCCACCTTGTCATAGGCAGCAAAAACAACATAGGATATGGGCTTGACAAAAACATTAGCTTGGATAATATTTGTAAATTTCCTTCAAAATTTTATAATTTATTGTTTTATATAAAAAAAAAATATTTACAAAATCGTTTAGTAGAAGATTTTTTAAATCAAAAAATATGTTCATATTCATTATTATTTTTTTTAGTTAGATCTACCAATTAAAAAAAATCTTTTTTGATGAACTTAAATTTTGTTTTAATATTTTCTATGTGATTTTTACTATTTAATAATATCAAAATAGGTGACAATATTTCAGAAGTTTTTTCTCAATATCTTAAAAAGACCAGAGTAAACCTAAGACTATAAAAAGATCATAGCGATCCATCAAGTAATTTAAAATTTTCTAAATTAATTAAATTGTAAAGTGTTTTTTAAATTTTTAGAAACACACGGAATTCATTCTATAGCAAGATCCTTTCAAAACCTACAAAATCTAAAAACTCTGAAATTAACAATAGATCACGATAACAACTTAAATGTAATTGGATGTACACGTCTATCTGAAGGATTATCCTGTTTGATTAATTTAAAAGAATTATAATTGACAATTGGAAAGAATGACATTTAGTCTTAAGGTTTTCAAGACGTTTGTAATAGCATAGCTAAGTTAGTTAATTTAACAAATCTGGATTTAAAAATATGCTATGCTAATTAAATATAATCAAGTGGAGCTGTAAGCCTTGGCAACACTTTAAAAAAACTGAATAATTTAACTCATTTCAGCTTAAACATAGATTCAAGAAATAATATTGGTGAGCATGGTGCTGTGGGATTAGGAGATGGAATTAAATCTTTAGCAAATTTAGTTAATTTAAAATTGTTAATAAGTTGGTAAAACAATATATTAGCTAAAGGATCAATTGCAATTGCTAACAGTTTAATTTTCTTATAAAAATTGTAAGCTTTGGATCTTTAATTCGATACCACAAATGACATTACTGAGGTAGGTTCAGACGCGCTAAGTGTTTCTCTTAACTCTTTCAAATAATTAAAGTATATCAACGTCAAATACGAGTAGCCAAAGGTACATAAGAAAGTTGTTTTAAGAAAAAATATAAGACTCATTAACTTCAAAGTCTCTTAATGATTTAAAATAATTGAAAGAAAGAATGTATATTATACCAAAAATAACTAGAAGAATTTACTATTTAATCAATTTAATAACTATAACTTCATTTATATTCAACTTTAAAAAAATAACCAATAAATTAAGTAGCAATAGCTTCAAATTTATTATAATTTCATGCTTTATTTGTAAATATACTATATGTAATAGCTTCTATCATTTAACTAAATGAATTTTATTGAAAAAAAAATAGTTATCTTTCATCTTTAGCATTTGATAAATTATTAATTTTATTTCAAACAAAAATACTTATCAATTAATACTTTTCTTTACTTTCTTTCTTGTAAATATAATTTTGTAATTGCCTAATAAACTAAAGTTAAAATATTTAAAATAAAAATAGATTATATCTTTCAAATTAAAAAAAAGCTTTTTATTTGATTATAAATACAATTTATAATAAAGAATCTAATAAAAAATAAAATTTCTAAATCTATTCAAATAATTATTTATTCTATTCCTAAAATCTTCAAATTACAAATAAATTTTATAAAGTCAAAACAAATTTCATGAAATCGAAAAAGAAAATTTTCATTGAATTCTGCTTTTATTAAGAATAAAACCAAAAGCTAGTTAGATAACTAATACCCTTAGATTCTCTTGAATTAAGGTTTTCATCTAGATAAAGCAATATTTTTAATAAATTATAAATATTTAAAAATAAAATAATATATTTATTGGTAGACATTTCTGTTATCTTTTTGAAACAATTCGAAAAACTAAATTTTAATTATTTAATATTTTATTTTTGACTGTAATAACAAATTGAATATAAAAATTTAATTTGTTAAGAAATAATCCATTTTTCCAACTAAATCATTTCTTCAGATTTATTTCTTTTTTTATTTGTAAAATTATTTTCAAATTTTTTAAATTTAAATAAAATAAATAATAAATATTTTTTTTTAATGAATTTATTTTTTTTAGCTTATTTCCTCAATAATTTAAAACAGATATTTCCATTTTTACACATATAAAATTAATTACTTGTTTGTTTCGAATATATGCATTAATGGATAAATAAATTGCCTTTTATGTATTTTAGAAAGAAAATATTAAAGAAGTGCGTGTATTTTTATATCATAAATAATGTAAGGTATTCATTCATTTCTAACAGATAAATTTTCATTTTCAAAAAATAACAAATTTATAAGCCAATAACATTTTGTTCCTTTTAATTTTTCGTTTAATAATTAAATTAATTTAATGATTAAAAACTATTTGTTAAATAGAAAGTGTTATTGTTTCTAATTTAATATCGTTGAGGTATTTAAAATTAAATTAAACATAAATAAGAAGAAGAAATATTTGCTATATTAAATTGAATAGCAATCAGATTTATTAATAACTATCTAGTATTACTATTTTAAGAGAAATATTTTTACACTTTTAAAAGATTGTTCATAAAGATTAATAGCCTATCTAATGAGCACAAATCAATAATTCAAACCTAATTTATTCTAATAAAAAACATTTTTTTAAGGATATTTATCTTCCGCCCTTTTAAAAGATATACACAATACTCTAGGAGTTCTCTACTACTAGTAAAGATCAAATGAATAAGATAATTATAATTAAAGTGAAAATGAAAAGAAGCTATCATAAAATAAGCAAATACCCTATTAAATATAGGATTTCGACCTAAATGAAAATGATTAAATTTACAATGAGTACAAAGAAATAGGACTAGCTATTGCTATAGGTCCTTAATATTTGCTCTGCAACATAGATAACATCTTAATCAATGATTAAATAGTTTAAGAAGATAGACTCCTATTTAGGTGCTAAAATAGAGAATACAGGGTTAAGCAAATCTTATATCAATAAGAAGAGTATGTAAGTAATACTGATGCAGATATTTTGGAATAAAAAACTGAGGATAAAATCTTTTCTTGTGATTATGCTGTTTTAATTATAGAAAGAGAAATTTAAGAATATGTAGGAGTTCTTCAAATAGAGAATAGCTTTTATTTCTTATAGGATTATGACTAATATAATGAAAATAAGTGTTTATATGTTCTCAGTAATACTTTTTTACTTGAAAGATATGTACAAGACATTTAGCAAAATACAGTTTATATAGAATAAATTAATCAATTAGAATAAATATGCCCTGTTTATATTCACATGGATTCTAATCAAACTTCATCCCCACTTCTTATTGGCTTTTACAAAAATGTTAACAAATTTAAGTAAGGAATCATTCAACTTTTTGACTCAAATACTTTTTTGTAAATACTTTCTTGGGTTTAAGGATACTAGTCCATTGCTTATACATCAAAATACACTCAAGGTAAATACAATACATAAAACAATTTAATTTAATCAAAATAATTTTAATCTTCCTTAACTTAAAAATAAATAAAAACAAAAATATTTGTAAAAAAAGTTACAATTAAAAGTAAAATAAATATATCTTATTTAGTATTAAAAAAGCCAAAACAAAACAACACAAAGCAAAACAAAATATTTATTTTCAATAATTTTTTTATATATTAGATATAAATAAAATATATTTACAATAATTTAATTTAGAGACCTAATACCCTTATTAGAATGATAAATATCTGACAAAGGAGACTCTACAAAAATCTATTGAAGAAAGAGATAAAAAGTTGAATGTAGAACTAAAATAGAACTTGTATAAATAAGGATGTGTTTGGAAATTATAAAGACTCAATCATAGGGTTATGTGCAGTAGCTCAGGAGATTTTAAATTGAAAATATGGGATACTACAACTAATACTTTAGTTAGAGTATTGGATTTGGGAAATAATATTTGTAGAGATTTAGTCTGTTTTAATGATATTCTAATATGTGCCTGCGATAATGTTTTATAAATTTTTAATTGGGAAACTGGATAAATCATATAAAAATTGACATTTAAAGATAAGATCTAATGTTTGGGTTAATTTGAGCTACATAAAGATGTGATTGCCACAGTAATTTTAAAGATTATTTATTTAATCATTAATTTTTTAACTTTTAAATTACTATAATATTTTATAGGGACACTAAAATGGTTACATTCATATTTTGAAATTTTCAAAAAGAAAGAGTCAATGGTAGGCTATATAGGTGATAAAAAATAATTAGCATGAAGAACACGGCCATGAGTCATTTGTTAACAGTATTGTTGGACTTAATAATTATGAAATGGCAAGTGCAGGAACTAATGGTTAAATTAAAATATGGAATTGGTAGAGTGGTGAATTTGTTAAAGAATTGCAAGCTCATCTGCCAAACAAAAGTGTTTATTTCATGAAATATTTAGCAGACAGAGATACTTTAATTAGTGGAGGTTCCGACAAATCAATAAGAATTTGGGACTTAAAGAATAATCAATTCAAAGAATTTAGTTTTAAAAATCCTCTTTATACAGTTGAGTTAATAACTTCTAGGTATCTATGTGTAGGAGATGGTTAAGATGTTATTATTTATGACATCAATATGAATATTTCTACAGTAATTTACTCAACCACATCAAGAGTAAATTCAATAATAAAATTAAATCCTAACTGTCTGGCAGTAGGAGATACTGATGGATAAATACTACTTTTTAAATACTCTTTCAATTAGAGTATAAATGAGTGCTATTAGTTCAATCCAAATGCTTTTAATTCACAATCATCTAACAAAGAAGAAAACACAATTAGCAGATCACCTTCCAAAAATGTTGCAGAAACATTTTGTTAAGTAAATAGAATTGAATAATAATTCTTTTTATTATGATTGATATAGTATTTCTAAAATAATTTAATTAATAAAAAATTAGAATGAAAAAAGTGGAATTAAAAGCTAATATTAAACAGAAAGCCATCCTATTTCCTCTCTGGCTTCTCCATTAGAGTGTAAAATTGTTTAGTTTTTATTTAAATATCACCAAAATTACATTACATTTTTAGTGAATCTGTATTCAATTAATTCTTAAATTAAAAATTTAAGCTAAAAATAATTAAAATATTATTAATGTAAAATTTTAGATAATACAAAACAGTCATAGCCTCCATCAAATTAAAATCAGGATTCTTCTCTATTAGTATAAGTAAATAATCAAAATGCAAACAATGATTTGAATTTGTTGTTAAGCAACAGATCAAATTTAAAAAAGAGCGAAACTCTTTCAAATTAATTCAAGAAGTATTAGACAATTAGCTAGAATTTAAAAGATTAATTTGTGAATCAAAGCAGCCAATTAACAACAAGTCGAAATGAAAACAATAAGTAGAGTATCTAAGAAAATCCTTTAAATAGTAACTTTGGATAGTTAAGCAGCAATTTTACATTGTAGGGTTCCTCTAATAATAATTTCATAACATAATAACTCTAAGACTAGCAATGTGAAATTAATGAAAATAGATAAACGCTTATTAATGAATAAAATGTTTTTAGACTTAAATTAGAAGATAGGGATGAATAACTCAAAAAGGTTCATTAAAAGTATGCAAAGCTATTTGAGTAAATATTTATCATTTTAGAGAACTACGAAGCAAACAAATTAGTTTTGTAGCATTTAAAGAAAGATTTTGAATCTATAAATTAAGACTTAAGAAAATACTTTACTAATATGGATTTAATTTACATCAAGCAAGTTAAGAATTTAGAAAGCATAATGCAGAATAAAGATAAAGAATAATAAATATAAATGAAAACAATACAGGATGCTCTTCAAAATAAATAAATTTAATTAGAAGAACTTTAGAAATCATTTGATAATTAAAAAATGATTATTGAATCTTAAGTGGAGGATTCTTTAAAAAAAAATGCATATATTGACCTGCTCTCAAAATAAATAAATGAAAAAGATAATATGATACTGGATTCACAAGATAGAATTAAGGAACTTATGTAATTAATAAATGGGCTACAAAATAGGATGTCTGGTAAAACAATAACAAAAATAACTACTCCATCCAAAGAAACTCCTCTAAAAATATAATAATTTAATTAATAGTCAAGGAAAGATAGTTAAATAGAGAAAGAGAATTCATCTTCTTTTTTGACTGACAAGGTAATATACTCATACAGAAATTAAAGTAAATTTTAAAGCTCAGAAAATCACCAAACAACTTCTGAGCCAAAAATACCTACAATAGTGAACAGCACAAAACTGTTAAAAAATGCCTAATACCCATAAAAAGGTAATCTTAACCAAGTTGATAAAATATTAGAATAATCTTAAATAGAAAAGAGTATTACAAACTCAAATAACTCAAATATGACTGAGAAAATATTGTAAACTAATCTAATTCTAAATACTCCAATAAAGAAAGATTAATTTGATAAACATTTGAAGACTGATAATAACCTAACAAATTCAATCAAACTAACTAGCACAGAGTTTGATTAATAAGATATATACGAGTCATTGAGCTATAAATTAAATAATAACATTTCCAAGAATAGCTAAGGAGTGATAAGATCGAAATCATATTCTAAGCCTAGTACTTATCTTTAGAATTCATAAACCTCTACTAATATTAATTAAGAGAATTCTACATTTAGAATAATTCATAGTAAGAATGCTACTCCTGACATAAAAGAAAAAAGCTTAAGTACGTTTGAAAGTATTTAAAAGCCAATTCTATAAAATAACACATCAATTATCAATCAAACTGCAAATACATAAATTTCACCAATTAAATCTTAATTTTCACCTATGTCTAAAACAAATGGTTAAATAGTAATTAAAATACCTCAGCCAACTCAAGTTTGTACTTAAAGTAGAGAGGATTTAATTAAAATTGTTAATGATCCTCAGCCACCATCTCTATAGTAAATACTTTAAACAGCTTCAGATATAGAAAATATGAATTCAAAATAGCCTTTTGAAACAAATAAAAATATCTAATTTTAATCCAATTAAAATATTCTTGATACTTAACTATCTAAAGAGAATTATGAAACTATTTTTTCATACATTTCTAAGGAAAACTAATAAAGTAAGAAATAATTAAATTAGATCCAAAGCTTTGAAAGTAATTAGCAAATAATAAACAAACAACTTCCGAAGTAAGAAAAATTAAACCAATTTTCAGATTAAATATCAGAAAAAGTAATAGCAAGTAAGGTAGGAAATATAACTATTCAAAGCAGGATAGTACGTAGTACAAGCCAAAAGCCTCATCAAATATAACAATGATAAAAAAAACTGTATATATTTATTTATATTATATTGAAATGAATTTTTTACAATTAAAATATTTTTTTTTAAGTAATTTATTATTTAAAAAGAAGCTACAAATTAATTTTATTTTTTATTATTGATTTATTTTGTCTTATACTATTTTTTCTCCTTGTATTATATATAGTATTTAATATTTTGCATTTATCACAATATTCATTTATTATTTTAATTATCCATCTATTTTAACATATATTAAACTACATAATTAATTATAAGCTATTCAATAATATATTAATATAATTTATCTAACATTAAGGCTAGACCCAATCAAAATTTTTAGAAAAAGGCAAAATAAATCTTTTTTCCCATTTTAATAAAATTTTCCAACTCTTTTTGTACCTTTAATAAAAAATGCATTTAATAAATTATATTTTTGTTACATTACTTAAATATTTGATTAAATTAAATAAGTAAATAATGCTAAATAAGCTTTGAAGAAAGCTGAAGATATTTTATTTTTCTCATTAATAATTTAAGTCTTAGAAAATTGCTCAATTTATACTTTGAGAAATTTGAATTTCCCTTTTTATTAAAATATGTTATTTTTTTTTCTCGATATTTAACATTAGTGTAATCATCTATTTTATTGAAGAAATTAGATAGATGATTTTATTTGATATGTGGTAAAGAAATCAAAATCTATCAATAAAAATAATCAAGCAAAAAAACATTAAATTGAAAAAGTTAAAAAAGAACCATGAATCTAAAAAGAAAGTTAAGAGAATTAAAGGATGAACAAGAAAAGAAATATGTAAAAAAAGAATTGTAAATTCAACCAATAGTAAAAAAGTGTCTCAATTAAAACTTAGTTTTTATAATGAAAGGTGATGCGATAGTCACTTTTGATAATATAGAGTCAGACAGATTCTCAAAATTAAACATTTTTAAAAAGATTAGTTATTGCAATTTTTCAAAATGCAATAGACAATTAGAAATAGAAATGACTAATACAGTGGACGGGATTTCTGATTTTAGACATGTTGTCTAAATGTTAAAGGATTATCCTTGCTAGTACATGCATGAATTTGGTTTAATTTTAGAAAAACACTAATAATTTGTCAATAAGTAAATCTAGATAGCAGACTGCATGAAGACAAATGAAAATTTTGAGGTTTTTAAAGAAACAATTATGAAAAATTCTTAGTCTTTTGAAGAAAAAATGAGATAAAAAGTGAGGTTAATGGAAGAAAAAGGAGAGTTAAAATTTTATTCATTCAAAATAGTAAAAATAAACACTGAAAATTTCATGTATGAAATAAAAAAGTATTACATAAGTGAGCTATTTCTTGCTTTGATGGGGCTTAACTTAGAATAAGCATAATAGTTTATTATGAGAAAGGGTATATTTGACTCAGCGAATGTTTAAAAAATGTGTCAACATGTGAAATTTTTTTTAAAAATTGCTTGTGAAAGAATATAGCAGACTAGCTTTGAAACAGCCCTTCGAACTTTTGATGGAATAGTTATTTAAGCAAAAATTAACTATCGTATATTTTTTAATGATGAATTACTTACTGGCTCGAGCACTCTTTTAGACAGAACTGAGTTTTGCATGATAGCTGATTTTGAAGTTAGCGACACTATGGTTTAGCAAGTGATGGAGATAAGAAAAAACTCTGCTTTTAATTTTGAACTCTTTGAAAATGAATAAGACTGGGATTACTCTGAGGAAGTTGAAAAATTTATTTCTAGATATTATGATTCTACTAGAAAGAAGGTACAAACATAAAGTTAGATAGCATATTTTAACGATGTACCAACTTAGCTGAGTACTGCATTTTCAGAAACATCAGGATTTTTCTTATGAGTTAAATGAAAATACAATTTTACTAATAAATTGTTGTAAATAAAAATTAACCTATTAAAGTTATCCAAAAAAACAAAAATATATTTATAGAATTTTATATTTAAAATGTATCAGTAATTTTCTTTCATTATTGCTCTTTAATGTAATTTTAATAGATTCAGTTAAATAAAATAATTATATTTGATAAAAAGTATGAATGCAACCATTAAATAATTTTTTAATAAAAAATATTTAATTATAAGAAAAAAATTATTTTAAATTGAAACAATAAAATAAAAATTTTGTTATCTATTTTATTGTGTAATTTTTAATTTGTTTGTTTATAATACCTAATCATATCTTATCATAGAGGCTTTTACTTTTTCTTTTTTTCTTCTAGAATGTTAGATTACAACTTACTATTTAATTAAGCTAATTAGTATTTTGTTCAAAAAATTTTATCAAAATTTTATCAAAATTATCAAAAAATGAGTAAAAATACAAAATAATATAAATATAATCTAAAAAATTCTAGATGTCTATTTAAATAAGTTCTTATATTTTATGAATATCCCATTTATATTGTGCTCTTTTCTATATGATTGCTTCCATTCTTAGATAGAATTCTGTATAATTATCAATTATAAAATCTTTCAAAATAAAATGTAAACTGTTATCAATTTAAATTTTAAAAATGCTATTTTTAAACATGAATCTTTAAATAACTTAAAAATATTTAAAATCTTTTTTTAATTTTAAATTAAATCATTTTAAACTGAAATTTTAATTGAAAATAAATTTAATTTAATTCATTTAATAGAAACTAATGGCTAAAATTACCAAAAGTAAATAATCTGTTTTAAAAATATTTCGATTGATAGAAAGAAAATAAAGAATTCAATTTTCTTTATTAATATACTAAATAATTTAAATTAGATTAATTCTATATTAAATATGTTTAATTGTATAATTTAATTGAGTTTGTATCATTTTTTTTACCATAATTATTTTGGTATTGGTGATATTATAAGTTTCCTGATAATTAAATCCTATTAGTACTAGCCATATATTTGGATTTATATAATTAATTATTCATAAGCTTTTATCAATAAATACATTAATTAGTAAATAAAATAAGTATTACAAGTATACAAAAGGGTTTTCTCAAAAATAAAAAATAGAATATAAATGGAAGAAGAAGTTATTTTTCATGAAGATTTTCATCAATATAGCAACATGAGTTATAATTAACAACTGCCAGTAGATGAATATGGAATAAATTTACAAAATCATGAATTAGTTATAAATTTTAGCTCTCCATCAGCATCTTCATAAAATTCATATTCCTCATGTTAAAGCCACCCTCAATCAATATATGAAGATGAAAATACATAGCAAAGCTCATCTTTAGAAGAAAGAGAGAAAGAAAGCCCTTCATAAAATAAATGTGAAAATAGCACATTAGTACTAGTGAATAATAATAGTGTAAATGTAGTAGAAGATTAGCCTAATTAAATGCATAAACTCTAAATTGTTAATATACCTCTTTAAAAGTATCTTTTTTGTAATAGAGAGTTTTTGTTAAATGGTGATATCCTTATGAACTTCAATCACGAAGACTTCTAAAGGATAGGAACTTTTAACAAATATAAGAAGATGGCTAAGTTAGTAATAGATAAAAATATTGACTAACTAAATATACACATGACGACTTTTTAAAAAGGCGTTGACCATTTTGGAGAATTGATATAATTCTGCAGCAGTCAGCCCAATTAAACAATGTACTAAATTGCTTAGTAGCTTGTTAGACATCAAGAAAGAGTAGATAGATTAAAATAATTCGTGTAATCTATATCGAAAATGCCTAATTTTTAGGAATTTGTATAGGCTAGTGAGATAGTTTATCAGAATTTTAAATAAAAATGCTAAGCTTAGTTGCTTTAAATGATAAAAGACTACACTATTAAATTCTACAAGACAAAATTTATTAAAATTAATTACTAAGAAGGAACTTATGAGATTGAATAGATGTCTATGAGCTAATTATTGCTAGCAATTTTAGGGGTAAGCTAAGAGTAAGCCTAATAATTTATAATGCGTAAGGGTATGTTTGAATTTGTTTTTTCACTGGAGGAATTTGGAATAGAATTGCACTGCCTCAGCTTATATAATGAAAATATCACAAAATTTTCATCATACTGCATGATAAAAACTTTTGATGGAATTGATTTATAGGTGAATACCAACTTTCATATCTTTTATAATATGGATAATACGATAGCCCGTAAAGGAGGAATATTATTAACAGAATTTTTCATTGTTGTAGACTATGACATTACTCCGAATATGCTTAGATAATTAGTTGATATTCGTAAAAAAGAACCTAATTTTGAATATCTTACCTAATTGGAAAATGAATCAGATTGGGATTATGCTGCATAATCTAAATAATTCATTTAATAATTCTATCCAAATAAATTATGAGAAATAAATATAAAATTTTATATCTTTTATCTAGATTTATTAACTAATTTGGTATTAATATAAGCAATTATACCATATTTTCTTTCTTTCTTTATTTATTCATTTATAAATTGTCTTTTATACAATTTGTTTTATTAAAAATATTGATTGGAATTTCCCATTTTTGCAAATTTAATATTAAAATAATTATGAAATTTTAAAGGTTTTAATATAAAATTTTAGAATGCTAAATTTCTCTCTCAATATAAATCATTTTTAATTTGGTTATTTTTAACAATAGAATATTGCTAAAGAAAGATTTATAAACAATTTTTTTGATAAATCTTCTCTGAATATAAGTTTTGGACTACATTTATTTGTTTGCAATTTTATGACTTTGACAACACAAAATATTCAAAAAATGATTCTTTCTTTTCAATTTTAATGAAAAGACTATCGTCAATTTTAAAGATCCAAGAATAAGCAATGCTAATGCATAAAATAATTTTCATAATAAATTAAAATAATATTTTAATGAATTTATTTATATTTTATTCATGCACAACTTATTTAGCTTTTAAAAAATTTTCTAATTATAAGAAGTAATGTATTAAATTTCTAATGGTTTAATAATGATTCGCAAATGTGCCCTTTCAAACATTTAATAATATTTGTGATCTTAAAGAAAATTAGGAATTTTTTTATAGTTTATAATAATGTTTGGATAGAATTTAATTAATTTGAGATCATCTAATTATTGGATATAATTGCAATTTTATTATTTATAATTAAAAGTATTAATAGATAAGTCATTATCTTTAATAGCTTAAAATGTCAACTAATGAAGCAACAATCGAATAAAATGAGTTCATAGAAACTGAATAAGAGCAAAAGATTTAAGTTTCAACTCTTAAAAGTATATAAAAAAAGTAAAACCATATAAAAAAAGATAAAAAAGTTAAAGATAGTCTTGAGCTGAAGTAATAAAATTATTAAGTGAAGCATATTTATCACTTTGGTAGCTCGCTTTTAAATGATTTAAATGATGGTGTTATTTTGATAAAAGGAGATGTAATCCTTCCTTTAAGGGGAGATGGTCAATTTAGTAGACTCTCAAATTATAATAAATTTAAAAAAATAGTTTGCATTAATTATGATTAAGAAATAGCAACATTAGAAATGGTTTTTGAAACTTTAAGCTATGGTATAGGAAATTTTGATCATATCATAGATCTTTTATCTCAGTAACCAAACTAGGAATAAAGAACTATCTCTAATCATCTTATTTACCATAAAAAGAGAATTTAAGAACTATAAAACATATAAAAAATGCTATAACAATATAAGTAAATTGATATGGTTAGAAATCTTATCGAAGAAAGCTTCTAGTAATTTGTATAGAAAATGCACACATAAATTAAAACAATGTACAAAGAAGGGTAGATGAGCTTTTTTAAATACAATATTTTTAAAGTTGATTATGAAAATGCTGATTATTAGATGACTCATTGCTCAACTAGTGAACTGTTGCTTGCACTTATTGGTCTTGACCCTTAATAAGCTTAGCAGTTCATGATGAGAAAAGGAATTTTAGAGGTTTTATATCACTCTACAATATTTGGGATTACTGGTATATTTTTATAGTTGAAGAATAATTTTTGGGATTAATAAAAACCACAAGATTTTATAATTAAAACATTTGATGGTATAGATGTCTATGCAAAAACAAAGTTTTTAATTTTCTAAAACGATGATCCCCTTTTAAAAAATATATTTAACACTAAAATGCAGCATTTTATGATTTTGTAAATCTTTGAGATAAGCTAAAATCAAATAGACTTTCTTCTTTCTTACAGGAAAGCATTTAAGTAAAAATTTGACTTGAGAGTATTTGATAATGAGCAAGATTGGGAATATAATGCAAATGCTCAATTTTTTTTAGAAAAATTTTACAGCAATCAAAAATGAATTTCATTTACTTATTTATTTTATAAATTGTATTATCTTAAAAATATGTTCAAAAAGAAGCTATTTATTTATTTATTTATTTATTTATTTATTTATTTTAAACATTTAAAACTATTTTTGAAATTTATTTATTTATTAATATATTTGATATTTTTATAATTAAAAAATAAAATATGAAATTTATTCTTTAAAATAATTTTTTTTTTTATAATGCTATTTTACTTTGTTTAGTTAAAAAGCTAATTTTTTAAGGTATTACACTTTGAGTGTAAAAAAAAGAAATACAATTGTTTTTATGCTAATATATCATTCAATATTATTTATTATTAATGTAATAATAATATTTTGAGTAAACAATTTTTTAAAGATATATTGAAGAATATTAAGAGTAATATATATTTATGATAGATCAAAATTAAGAAATCTAAGAGTCCAATCAATCTATCTAGTAGTTAGAGGCTGAAAAATAGGATAAAAAAGAAGAATAAATAACTTCAAAATAATTCGGATTAAAACTCAATAAATATTTTGCTTTAGGATGCAGTGTTAGTATAATCTGGTATAGCTATAAGATATATGATACTAGCTTTAAAAGATCTCACCTTTAAAAATAGTTGGTGTATTCGCCATCAATAATATAATAATCAAACAAGAAGCTGAATGAGTACTTAAATAATCTCACTTCTTAAATTAAAGACTTTCTTTCTTATACAGAAGAGTAAAATTCACTAGATAGCTATCAAATTTATAGCAAAATTAAAGAAAAGTTGTAGGTCTTAGATGCAGGATTGTAAAAATCTATGAAAACTATAGATGATTCTATATAGAAATATTATTAGTTAGACACCCAATCAGAAAAGGAGCATATCCCTATAACTTTTATAAAGGAGAATGGCTAAACTACTGTTAGAATTAATAGTATTTTAGTTATGGGTAGACTTGGATAGCCAGAAAATAGCCAAGAATTTTTGTTAAATGCTGATTAATCAGAGTATCTGATATACAAAAAGAATTTTAAAGAAAAACTCTTTATTAATAACATGCTCCAAAGTAGATAAAATCCGATTCATGATGTAAAGGAATAGTGGGTTAATTCGTTCTAGTTATACGATACATAAAAAGATATGAAAGTTTTAGTTAATAACTTTTCAAGTTAAACTGTCATAACAGAAGATTGCTTAGACCATATTTATAATTTAAAAGATATTATGAAATTAGAAAAAGAGCTCGGAATATTATTTGCTTGTTCATTGCTTTTATCTCCCTTTCCTTTTTATAATGGAATTTAAATAGGAGTTCAAGATAGTGAACTTGGTATAAAAGCAAGAGGAATATTTTGTCTTCTTGGAGACTTAGTTTTTGATTCAAAATCATAATCATTTAGAATGGAAAATCCTTAATTTATAGCTAGGTCTAAATAAGCCATAATTGAATATCTTAATTATAATATAAAGTTTTACTAAGGAAAGCTGAAAATGGCAATTTATGGTTTAGCATTAAGTGGATTAATATATTATACTCTAACCCACAAGCAAAAAGTAGCTTCTGTTTACTAAAATATTAAGCAACGTATTAAAAAGGGACTACTTTATATATATAATAATATTTTATGATTTTAATTAAATGACTAAAATCAAAATATTTTATTTATTTCGTAATTCATTATATAAAATAATTAATTAGCCTGTTAAATAACTAATAATCTCAATACAACATTTACTTTAGAAGGCAATTATATTAGATTAGACATAATTTTTTATAGATGTAATTCTATTTGAATTAGAAATTTCTAGATGCCAATAATATTTTTTGTTTAGATCAAATAAGCAATTTTCTTTTAGGTTGTATGTATAATTTTATAAAAAAAATGTAAATAAAATATAAAATTCTATTTTTTAATATTTATTCAAATATTAATGAATTTAATACTATTTCATTTAAATACATTTTAATTCATATAAATTTAAGAAATAAATAATATTAAATTTTATTAGAACAATATAAATAAATAAATATTTTTAATTTTGAAGATTTTGTAAGTAAATAAATATATAATATTGTAAAGTACCTGATATGTTATTATGTTTAAAGAAACTGAAACAATAAAAAAATATTAGAATTAATAAATGGTATGTATATCAATAATAATTCAAAATTAGATGCATAACCTTAAACAAATTATTGAAATATTATTAACATATAAAATTAAAAATAACTTATAATTATAATTTTATAAAGAAAAAATTTAGTAAACTTATCTAAAGTAAAAGGTAATTAATTATTTATTTGAAGTATTTTTAAGATAAAAATATTTCAAAGTATAATTTTGAGTATTTATTTGTTTGTTTGTCTCTCAACTTAATTAGATTAATAATAAGAAATAAACATAGATAATTATTAAAAATATTAAAAAGAAAAGATTATTCATTAATTTATTTGTAGATAGATAATGGTATTTGATATATAAAGTATAAATAAACAATAACTCACATAGAACGCTTTAAAGAATTTTCTTTAGCATGTTTATATGAAGCTTAGTCTGGAGATTAATCCAAAATTCTTTAAATTCTATCTTTATTTTGTTTGAGTTCTTCGATTGACATCTTTCCTTTAAATGTTAAATCATCCTTTTGTTTGATTTGATCTACGAGTATCTTTTGGTGTTGTTTGTTAACATCTTAAATATATTTTTTCTTTTTATCTTCGTGGTCTAAAAAGTGCTCTCTGTCTTTCTACCAAATTTCTGCTTGCTATTTATTGAGCTTCTCCTCTTCTATTTACCTATTATGCTTTTCTTGTATTTGCTAATCAAGGAACTATTTGATAAACACTTTTTAATCTTTAACCTTTTGCTTTCTTTCATTATCTTCCTATTCGATTTTTTTGTTGGTGTCTAAGATATGTTAGAGCATCTTTTCATCTTCTTATCTAATTTACTCTTTTATATCCTTTTAAATGGTGTTTTCGAATTTCTTAGTTAATTTTTAAATTTTATCAAATCTTTCTTTCTTCTCTCTTTCTCGGAATTCCTCTGTTATAATTAAATAATTAGTATGCATGAAAATGGCTGCATATGCATTTAATCTACTTACCTTGATCATCCAGAAGTTTAGCATATTAATTTTACAAGAATATATCTTCCTTCTTCTCTTTAACAAGTTCTTCTTCTTGCTTTTACTTGTTGATTTGGTTTTCAATAAGCATTTGGTTTTATCTTTCTCTTTCCTTTTCCTTTCTCTTTTGACGGTTGATTTCCTCATCTTACTACTCTTTAATGATCCTGTTTATCATTGCATCATCCAACTCCTTCTCTCTAATTCTCTCTTATCTTCTCTTTATTTTAATCTCATATTTCTTATTTTTATTTAAATTAGCAATTAAAATGTATATTTTAAAGTATTTAAATTCTAGATATTATTTATTAGGTTTTGAAATAAAATATTTACTTATTTTTCTCTCATTGCTTTTTCATTTTGCAATCTGTTTTATTTTTCAATTTCTTTCTTCTTTTCAGCTTCATCTTGTAATTTTATTAATTCATCTTAAAATCTTATGTATTCATAATGATCTTATTTTTCCTTTTCAACTTTATTTTATTTTTCTTATAATTATTTATCAAGTTCTTCTTTCAGCCTTTATTTTATTAATTATTGTCTCTACCTAAGCATTTCCTATTCCTTTTAAAACATAGAAGCATCAAATTTAACTAGTTAAGCCCATTCATCTTCTTCCCTTCCTTCTAAATAATAAACACTCTTAGGCTTTCTGCTACTCGAGCTCGACATACTAACTTAATCAAATTCATAATTTTAATTTCCTTATGATCTCTAACCTAATATTTTTAAACCAGCATTAGCAAGTTGCTAGCTATGGCTAGATCTTGCGTTTGATCTTCTTGATAAATTGTCATCATTTTAACTCTAATCTTATTTATTTGGTGCAGTTTATTTATTGGCTTCTGCAGTTGATTATCTAACTGGAGGAAGTGCTGTATTTGCTTATTTTTTTATTTATGTTGCTCCAAAAGCTGGGTTACTAGCTAAATTCTCTATTCTCTATTTAAGAATTCTAATTCCTGCCTCATTGACATGCTAATTGTAGAAGTAATAGTTTACTTCTTTTTGAATTTCATCAGCTAGTTTGGAAGACTTTTTGCCATATAAATCCATATATTTTTTTAATACCATATTCTTCAACTATTCTCGCTATGAAACAGCCTCAGTAGTCTTATAAGGTCTATATAAGCTAGATGAAAAATCGATTACTGTTTCAACACCGTATCTCGACATATTTTTTATTGATATCAAATTATCTTACACAAACTAAATAAATTGTTTTAGATTTTAAATGAAGCTTTACACTTAAATTTATTGTTAAGAATCTTCAATAATTTAATATACTAATTTATATTAAGTTAGTATTAACAAATTATAATAAATACAGCAACTGTTTTATTTACTATAAGTATGTTTGCAATATTAATTTATCATTCTAAAACATTAAAAATCAATATTATTTACCATCAAAATATAAATTCTGCAATTAAGACTAAAAAATAAATTTAAAAAACTTTTTAAATAATAATTAAAATAATATTTTATAATATTTTAATTCAATTAATTTATAAATTTCTTAAATTTTATATTAGAATGAAAATAATGTTTTATTTCATTTAAGATGTAATTTTTAAATAGAATTTTAAAAAATTATAATTTTATTAAAATTGAAATGATTAAAGAATAAAATAGGAATTATGAATTACTAAAATAAATATTTGTTGATTTTATTTAAAGTTTGCTAATTTATTAAGAGAGAGATATTTTCATTTTTAAAAATTATAATATCTACCTCAATAGTAAACTTAGAATGTAATTAAAAAATTATTTATTTTCATAATTAACAAAATATTTAATAATTTAGTTTCTAATTAGAAATCCTTTGAGCAACTCTTTAAAGTTTTAGAATCTATCAAAAAAAGTTGAAATTGAATACTAATTTTTGAGAATATATAATGGAAATTCAGATGCAAAATACTATTAATGATATTTCTCATATTTAAGATACTAACAATTCTTATAAAAGAGGATTAGACTTAGATCGACAACAATAGAAAGGAATTGGAAAAAAGCAAAGAGCTTCTACTATACTGATTGCAAATAATAATAAATTTAGAAAGGAATCATAAATGATTGATTTATAAAAAGACCCTTTATATCCAAGTCTCCCAAATTATATTACAGATTCCAGCACAAAAGGAGCTCATGCAAATGCTCTTAATTTTACTTAAACGATTATTATTCCAAACGATAATGTATCTCAATAATAAAATAATCAACAATTTTAAAGATTACTGGATGAAGAAAGAGAGGCAGAAGCAGCTGTTAGAAGAAAACCGCGTTCATAGTCAATGAAATATTTTAACACAACAATATCGAATGAATCTGATGAATATTTTAAAGAAGATAAAGACTCAATGAAAAATAGCTAGCAAAAATCATCAGAGTTGGGATAAGTTGATCTTGGTTAAATACTATAAAGTAAAGATGGTGTAATACCTGAACAACCTCCAGAATATGAAATGAGTCCTGGGAAAAGAAAAAAAAACTCATAAAATGATTAAGAAAAAAAAAAGGAAAGCACTCCTTTTGTGACAGATAAAGAGATTAAAGATCCACCTAGAGATTTGATTTTTAGATGGAATTAATTTCTTGAATTCTTGTTTTATCATATTATTTATTATATGTTTGGCAGCATCATAGGATTACTTATATTAGCGATTATTCTTAAACGAAAGAATATAAGAACTCTTCGAAATCTAGGATTTTATGGTATAAAATAAATCTAAAAATGGGAATTGGTTTTCTCTAATTTATTTTTTTCAACATTTGTACTCATGATTTACTACATAAAAACCTTAAGTAAAGTTTACATTGTAGAAATAGTTCTTCTATTTATAGTTTTAATACAAAGGGCCATAATTATTACAGTCAAATATGGTAAATAAATATCAAATTCTTATATTTGCTTTTAAGATTATTATTAAAACATTTTTTAAATATTTTTTATTAATAATTTTTGAATATTTATTTTGAACAATTCTAAATAGAAGAAAGAATATTGAGTTCATTTATTTAGAAATAAATATCTGAATTCATTTAGAAATAAACAAATTTTATTGAACATTTTATGAAAAAGGATTTATGCTTCCTCAAAAATTTCAAATTTACAAAACAAAAATTTTAACGAGAGATCAAATTATGACTGAGTTCTTACTTGGAGAGTGGACAGAAGAAAAGGATAAGGTAATAGATAAAGAATTAAATTTAGCTATGAGTAGACTTGAAATTGAAAAGTCGTCTTTTTATTTGTGCTTTATCGTCTAACCCTCTGATGATAAATTAAAAGAACTTTTAAACCCTAATTCATAATCATACGGGATCGGTGATCTTGACTTTTAAAATAACCCATATGGACCAAAACTAATAAAAGTACTTATAAAACACTTTAATGAAAATAATAGTTTTAAAAAATATGAATATTTCAGTATCTTTGTATCCTTAGTTAAGCAAGTTATTTTCCTGAGCTTGAAACTTCTTACTCCACAGTTTACTGATCAATGCATATCGAATTGTGTTTTTGAATATTTTATCCTTTTCTCAAATGCACTATCTGATTATTATTTAACTTAGACTTTTATCATGTTTACAGCTATTTCTTAACGCCATCTCAAAAGGTATTTATTATATTTTCTTTTCTTTTATACTCTAAAATAATCAAGAACCGACCTACCCCTTCATTATTTTATATTATTTCCTTGAAATATAAAATCTAGGTAAGATCCAAAATATATTTGAAAATAACTTTTTATTTTTATATAAAACTTTCAATGATTTATTTATTCTTTCCCATTACAATGATTGAATTTTCTTCTAAATTATTTTTCTATTTTATTTTTAAAATAGAATAATTTATGTCATGAATCAGCTTTCACATATGATTTCAGCAAAAAAAGTAGAAGAATATGAAGAGAAGAAGCTTTATCCTACTCTTAATCTCACATCAGATCTCTCAATTAGAAGTTGGTTTCATCTCAGAAACCTTACTCTGGATTTTGGCTAAAAATTTTACAAAAGAATTGAATATATCATTTCATTTTTCTTTCTCTTTAATTTTATTTTCATGGCAATCATTTTTTTGGTAATCTAATTCATTAATTAATAACTTATAACTACTTTTAAGCTTCTACTCAAATATTTATTTTAAATTTTGACTATTATTTTTAAGTTTATTTTAGAAAATGTTTTTTAAAATGTTGTTGAAAACATGATTTATAATTAAATAGATAAATTTTAACATTATACCAAATCCTGGGATGAATGTAAACCTTTACTTTAAGCTATACTCTATTTACTGCTCTTTTTGGTTAATTCTATTAATGTGGGATATACGCCTTGGTGCTGAAATAAATAAACACTTTAAAATACACAAGCTCTTTCTTATGAAAAACTTGAGTATTATTGAAGATATCTGTTCTAATTACTTTTTATACTTTGATCAAAATGCTTAATGTGAAAATTTTATGTACCGAGAACTTGTCAAATATTTTAAAGAAACTCACAAAGATGTAGATTTTAGTATTATGGCAAATGTCGTTCATCATTTAAGACCAATTCTAAACTCACTAGAAGGAGGAATAGAATAAATTGAATTCTATGAAAAATATAAACCTTTTAAAATGATGGGTATTCCAGTATCAAATAACCTCTTAGCAAAATTAATACTTTTCATAATCTCCTTATGTGGTTCTGTTCTAGCTTCAATGTACCTAAAATGAATATGAAATATTAGTCAAACAGTTTCCCCTTCAAATACTAATTATTGATATAAATTTCTAAAGAATAATAGTTGCCATAAGTTACATTTTAAAGACACACAAATATTTATTTATTTATTATTTGTTCAAGTAATCTCACCAATAACGTATGAATAAACTATTTAAAAAAATAAGCATTATATATTCTGAATACACTACACTGTTCAAGCAAATTGAATATTATTTGTCTAGTTTAATTAAAAATAATGCATGAATCTAATTTATTTTTATTTGTTCTATAGGTAGAATTAAATAAAACTACAAATATTATCATAAATTGCATCAAAGTTGCAGTTATTTTATGGAAAATATGTTGTTATTTTATTAAATCTGTTAATTTGTTTACCATTAAACAAATAAGTTATAACCAAAACCATTTTCAATTCTCAAAATTAATTTTGATAAAATATACTGAGCTGCAATTTTCTTTTATTATGACTAATAGACAGATTTTATCTCAAAAAAATTATCAATTTTAGATTTAGATAAAATCTTTATGATCAACTTTTTATTCTTATATTTATTAAAAAATGATCTAATCTAACAAAATATACACTGTTAAGTGATTTGTTTTTGTATAAGCTTACATTCAGAATTTGAAATATTATTTATTTAATAATTTATTTTAAATCCAATAAAAAGTTCTAAATTTATTTAAACATAATCACATCTATTGACTATACAAAGCGTAATATTTAGTTTTATTTACTTACTAAATTTATAGACATGATTAAATTGTAAGTTGGTATTTATTTTTTTTTAAATTTGTAATAAGATTTCATTTTAAATAGTTTAATAACATAAAATCACTTATCTATTTCTAAAAATAATACATAAATTTTTTATTTGGGAACAATTAAATTTAATATATAGATAGATAGATAGATAGATAGATAGATAGATAGATAGATAGATAGATAGATAGATAGATAATTAGATCTGCTGATATATATTTTTCAAATAGTTTCTATTAAAATAAAAAACTATTTTAGAAACAAATTAGTTAGATATTGAAGCATTTAAAGTATTATTTCTAATTTAAAAGATAAATTTCGCTTGTATTAAAATGTAAATTTTTAGAAAAGTAAACTAAGAATTTTGATTAATTTGTAAGCATGAATGAATTGAAATTAATTTAAGATATAAAGTTATAAATATTAATTTTTAACTAATAAAAAATGAAAGAAAAATTTCTTTAAAATATTTGTAATAATTGGATAAGTCAGCCAGCTTTTATTTGTTATTGGATCTAAAGTATTAAAAGGTAAACTAATATCAAAATTAATAAATAATACATATAAAAATTTTTTGTATTAATATTGTTTAGCTAGGATTATTTGTTTGTTATTGTAACCAATCAATATTATGGGCACTTTTTGTTTACTTCTTCAAATATATTTTACAAATTTTAAAAAAAATATGTGGTAAATTATTTATTTGTTTGTATTAAATAATAATCATAAATATAATATTATTGACAGAGGATAAACAATATATGCAGAATAAGATAATAGTACTAGGAATGAATCAAATTTTTACAAAATAAAAATAGTTAAGTAAAAAAAATTAGATAAAAAAAATTAAAAAATGTCAAAATAAATGAACTTTAAATTTGTTAAGTAATCATAAAAATTATTTTTTTTCAAAATTATACAAGCGAAGATAATTGTTTCTTGACAACTACTTCTTTCTAATAGTTTTATTTTTTGTTTTGAATGAATGTTTACTTTTGAGATAATTTGATATTATTTAAATTTAAGGAAGAAAGAAAGAAAAAATAGTTGTAAATAAATACTTTTTATTTTTATATTCTGATTGTTTGTAATTTATGCTTAAAAATAAGGTAACAAAAATTAGTTAAACTTCCTGTAATCTTTCAAATTTAATTAAAAGAACAAAAATAAGTTAATAACTTAGTTATGAACGACTTAAAATGATTAATTCATATACACTTATTAAAAGAATTCTTAAAAGCTAGAGATAAATGATGATGATGTTATTATATATTTTAGGAATATTTCTTAACATTTATACTTATTTTGTAATTTAATTTAATCTAATTTCGAGTTGTGAAAGCTACATAAAATTCGAATATAGATAAGTTTTCCAATTCAAAATAATGAAAAATATACATCAATTTATTTTTTTGATTTATTTGGTTTTACCTATAAGAATAGAAAGTTTGATAATTTAGGAAATTTAGTTTTAAAATTATCTAAATATTCTGATTACATAGTGTCTAAATATGATTGGTAAAAAGAATAGTATTTAAATATAATATATTATAATCAAATCTAAAGTAAATTAACTATTCTGAAAAATAACTAAAATTAGTATATTTACATATGAAAGTTGAATAGTAATAAATGTATAGTTAAAAAATATTCTCATTAATAATATTAATTTTGATGTATTTACAAAATAGAAAATTTAATTTGCTTCTTTTAATTCAAAAAACTTTGAGGTTTTTCTATTTTATATTTAAAAGTCTTTAAGTAAGTATTTATTAGGTATAAAAAACGATTATGTTTTCTTACTATAAAGAAAATTTAAATTTGATAAACATAAAACTCATATTTTCTCCTCTTAATTTATCAAGCTAAATATTTTTGGCATGACTTTTAAACATAAAAAATAAAGAATAATGTTAATTAAGCAAATTAATTTATCTTTTATTTATTAAATTAAATGAATAAAATTTGGAATTTTGATTTCGATGAACACTTTTTTAGATTACATGTTTTAATTTAAATTTATAAAAGTATCAATTTTTATTAACACAATAATGGTTTAATAAGTTATTTATAGTAAAATCAATGAATAAAATCTAGCAATTTTACTTGAATTATAAAATTAAATAAATTATTCTATTTATCTTTTTTAGGGATTGAAGATAAAAAAAGTTTCTAATCTAAAAATTTATAAGCAATCTTAATATTAATAAGGTATGTTACACATAAATAGATTAAAAAATAAGATTATGTAAGGTCCTCCTTCAATTTTAGTATTATGGGGCTTCTTTATATTAACTTTATTAAGTGTTTTTGGGAGGAATACAATTAATTGAAAGGAAATAGACAACTTTAACTTACTAAATTATCTAATTTTAATATAAAATACATAAAATTTACATGACAATATCTTTTTTCAATTTTTTTAAATTTCAAAAGAATAAATATTATTTTTCTATTTCCTAATAAATTTTTGTCATTGATTTCATCCAAAAAGGAATATTTAATAAGCTGAAAAGAAGTATCTTTATCAAACGAATTTTCTTAATTTAAAAGTCTATTGAATCTAAACAAATATTTTGCTAGTTAAATTTAAAATTATGTTAAAGCGCCTACGAATTTTTTTTTTTTGCAATTAGAGTTAAGAATCAAAAAGAATATTTGCAACTAAGATTACAGAGGATTTTCAGTATATTTTTATACTCTTTTCTATATTTTTAAACTAAAATATTTGATTTATATCCCTTCCTAATTTAGCAAGAATTCATCCATTCATTTTAAATTTACACAATTAAAGTTAAGCAATAAAAGAATAAAAAATTAAAAAAGTTAAAAAATCTAATTTGTAAATATTTTTATCCTCAATTCATTTATGAATCCTGCTTTAATTCCTCATTTCTAATAAAATCAATCATTATAAATTTTTATTTATTGTATATCCTTATTTTATTTAGGAAGAAAGGTTTCAGCAATAAGAAAAAAATATATTTAAATTCCAATCAATAATAATAATGTTTTTTTAAAGAAAGTAAGCAGGAGGTTATGGTTGAAAATAAGCAACTTAAATACTCATTAAAAAAGTAATTAGCGTAAAATTTAACTTTTATCATAGATCTATTAGATTATGTAAAAAATTACAAAGCTAAAAACGATAAATTAAGATATTTTAAGTTTTTGATAATTTTTTTGTTTGTATAAAGACATAATTTTATTTTTAAAGTAATATATTTGTTGGATTACATGGTTTTCATTTTAAGATCAATATATTTGTAAATTATATTAACTGATTTTCACTTTTTGCTATTAATTTAATGACCAATTATTTTTTTCCCTTACAAAAAAATTAAAAAAATTATAAGTCTTTTCCCCGGTTTAGTATTTGAGAATGAAAATTTATATGTTTAAATACTTTAGAGTAATAAAAAAGAAATAAAAGAATGAATTTTAAATATTTATTTCTTCTCTTAGTGACTTCATGTTTATTAGAAATTGTTAAATTTTCTTTGCATTATTATTTACTAGGAAATTAAATAAATTATCAGTATGGACTTATATACTGGCTACTTATTTAAATTTATTTGTTTATTTACTATTTTATAAAGTTGATAAATACCTCCTAAAAAAAAACACAGATAAATTATAACTCGGTTGAATCACTACTTTGCGTATTTTTACGTTTTTTTAGAGTTGTTTTTTTTTATTAAATTTGAATTTTATCTATTTTGAATAGAGTTATGTAAGAGCTAGCTTACAATCTAATTTAATAATTTGGTTGTTATTTCAGTTAAAAAAAGTACTAATAGCGTTTAAACATCTTAAATTATTCTTCAATTGATGAAATTATAATTATATATTTGTTATGTTCATCTCTGTTTTCTTAGGGAAAATATGTGATAAACTTTTAAAATTTATGAAGTATTTAAAGTTGAATATATAGAATGAATCTATCAATAAATAAATGAATGAGCAAATAGAATAAATAAATAACTGTATAGAGTAAATGAATGAATAAATCAAGTGAGTGAACGAACTTATAAAACGAAAGTGATTAAAGCGAGTTATATATTTTAAATTTAAAAAGATCACTAAATTTGAATAAAAAAGATGTGATAGAAAAAAATTAATATTCGAAAGATTTGATTTTTTAGAAAACAATTACTTGAATTAATAATTGATAAACAGTAGCAGTAAAGAATAAAGATACAGAGAAAAATATAAGTAATATAGATAGATAAATAAATATCTAGTAAGATTTAAAATAATTTAGTAAGTTTTTTTATTTAATTATATATTAATATTGGCTAAATCAGTTTATTAACTAAGTATTTGGTTTAAATACTCTAAAAGGGTCATTCATTATACTTATTTGTTTGTTTATTTATTTATTTATTTACATGAGTAACTTTTATACATTAGAGAAGTTCTATATTATAAATAAAGGAGCTTTAATCAGAATTTTATTGGCCTTCATTAAGTTAGTTGAATAAATTTTTGGAGATAATTATTTTAATTAAAAGAGAAATAGGCAAATTTTTAGTTATTTTTTGCTTTTGTTATTTGCTAAATAGATAGATCTCTTATTTGTTTATTTTAGGGATATTTTATTAGCAAATAAATTTTATCTATCTATTTTAATTTTAGTTTAGGATTTTCTTCGTTTTCATTAAAAACAATTTTCGAGCATTCATTCATTTATTAACTATTAAGAAAAACAAAATTTCTAATTATCAGCATTGAATTTGATTTGATTAAATTTATAAAAAATCTATGGAAAATTCATGGTATTTTTGAAGTATTTATTATGATTGTTATTTCAACAATTTCAATTATTAAAATTAGTAGCTTGAGTTGTTTCGGAAAGAGAAATTTTATTGCGGGTTTGATTTCTATCAAAATAAGCAGAGAATTTTTCTTCTTATTTCTTCAATTCATTGTAGGCAATTTCAAAATCTCCTTGATTTTAAACACCATATTTCTATCCCATAGACATTAACTTCATATGGGCAGTCTTTATTTAGTTTAATTACTTGACTAAGCGAGAGAAATTAGAACGGACACGATTGATTTTCTCAATCAAAATTTAATAGTGGGCAGGCTAAGCTAAAGCTTTCTTTTCAAGTTCGCTTAATAGTTGCATTTCTTAAAAATAAGTTTATTCAGCCCATTCACCTTATTTTTCATTCAAGGAGCTACCTCTAGGTAAAGACATGTTGTTTAGTGTCATTTCTTATTTTCTTTAACTGGAAATTAAATTGTTGAGATGGACTCTTTGTTTGAAGAGTTCCTATTCAATTCTTAAATATTCTTTTAATAATTGGCTTGATTCTTGTAAGAATGGCTTAGAATCAAGAGGATTAGCGTGTTTGGGAGACCTTTGGCCTTATTTATCATTAACACAGCCCATGATAGGTTATATTGATGTGTGATAGTAGTTTTTAAAAAATATGAAGCAGGATGTTTCAAATCACTTTTTTCTTCTAATCTCTATTTTTTATTGAGAGATTATTTAATTGATTTGGATAAGTGATTGTGTTTTTGTTTGATAATTTTTTTTTTGATTTGTTTTCGTTTTAATTAAATTATTAATTAATTGTTGTGAATCTTTGTTGTATTTAATCAAATACAATCTCCATCACAAAAATTAATTTGAATTTATTATTATTTTTGACGAAATCAAATCGCTAAGAAAGAAAATTGCAAATTAAAATTCTCTATGTAATCAAATTGAAGAATTACTTTGTAAATAAATAAATTAATAATTTATTTCTTTAATTAACAATACCCCTTCCCTTCTTTGTGTATTAAATTTTAGCTAATTTTATTAATTAACAAATAAGATTTCTAATGCAAAACAGTGTAAAGGAAATTATTATTTAATCAGAAAAATTATTAGTTAGTTAGTTAAAAGTAATACATTGATAAAAATAAGTTAATATGTCTTTAACAAATCATAAATGAGGAGAGAAAACGTTTATATAAATCAACTAGGCTGTAATATGAAATAATTTTACAGTTTCTGAAAATTTTACTGAAAATTTACTTAGTAGAAAAGCTTTTTTGTTATTTAGAAAAATATTGAAGTAAATGGCACTTGTAAAAAAAATAAGAATACAAGTCTTAATAAAAATGAAATTGAAAAAAAAATATGTAAAAAAGACAGATTAAATAATTTTTGGCAAACGTAATTTTGGTATTACCCGTTCTTCTATTATTTTTATTGTTTTGATTTACTCTTTTCATCTACTGGGGAATAACCAATTTAGATTAAGTTTTGTTGGCATAATTTTTTTCTATTTTCAAAATTAATTTTGTAAGGAAAGATATATAATTCATTACTAATAAATAATATACCACAGAGCGGCCAGCTGGTTCCCATTCATTTTCTTAGCAAAATTTGAAAAAATTATTCGCACCCTTTCTCTTTTTATTCCTATCTATTCTGAAATCAATTCATTCGGATATTTTTACATATCAATGATCAACATATTTAAACTTAAAGTGTAGACTACTTGACTGACACTAATACCACAAATTTTTACAATTAAAAACAAATATTACATTTTTTCCTTTTTATTTAAAAACTGATGAATTTATCATGTTAATTTAAATATTTATAAAGCAGTCAAATATTTAAGCTAATTGATAGTAATTAATAAATAAATTCTTTCAAAATAAATAATTTTATTAAAAAACCAGTAAAATTATATCAATTTATGATTATAAACCATTAGATAATCTAATAAAATTAAAGTCAAACAAACAATTCCATTAAAAACAATAAGTCTTACAAAATCTTTTAACCTTTTATAAAATTTTTTTATAATTTGTTATTCTTCAAATATTTTTAGAGACTTTAATATTTGCAAAGACTTACAAACAACACTTCTTATGAATTACAATAGAAATAAATTTAAAAAATTTTAATCCTTAACTCTATGTTTACAATGATTATCTATTTGATTTTCTTTATACCCTAAATTATAATTACTAATTCCAATTCTATTTTTACTTTGAGAAGATATTATCATTTTTTATAGAATAAGAAAACATTTCTATCTGTTTTTATAATAAAATTATTGATTTTTAAATATATATGAATAGAAATAATAGTTGAATACTCAAGAATACCTAAAATTTATTAATAATAAAATTAAATAATTAATTTATTGCTTGAATAAACACATTTTTATTTTGCACGATAATAAAGAGGAAATTTTTTATTCTGATCTTTCTTTTGGAAGCCAAATTAATTTAGGAGGATTTATTTTCTATAAACTAAAAAAATTCAATTTTTGAACGTTCATCAGAACATGCAGACATTGTAATTGTTATCGCATTTCAATTTGATTTCAAGTAAAATTTTGTTATTTTTTAAAACTATATTTTTGATGAAAAATTTATCAACAAAAATAAATTTTAGGACATGAAAGTTAAAAGTTTGTAAAATTTGCTACAAAATTATTTGTAAAATAAAAACAAAGAATCAGAAATAATATTACTATCATTTATTTTACATATTTAACATCTTATTATTAGATTATTCCTAGTAAATATCTAAATGTAACCATAAAATTCAGATATAAATTTTACTTCTGTTTAACTCAATTCCTACTGACCTTTTTTTTAAAATAGTGAAAAATAAAAGTTAAATTGGTGTCTGCTCAAAGGAAAAAGAAGAGGAAATTAAGTAAATAGATATATTCAAGAAGAAGGAAATTAAATTTTTTAATTAAATGTTTGTTAATTGTTTTTAAAGGTTTTTTTTTTAATGAGTTTCTTTGTTTTTTAGTGCAGCTTCTCAAACATTTAATTTGATTAAATTACTGAGTTAGATTTGTTAAAAAAAGAAAGAAATAGACCGCCTAATTTTTTTTAACATGGTCTAAAATTATTTACAATTTTAGAAGAATAATTTAATGAAATAGATGCGTTGTATGCATTTTACAGAATTGAATCATATTCCAAAAGCTAAAAGCTATTTCAAAAAAATTATATAAGAAAATACCAAACATACAAAATATTCTTTATTTAAACATTTTGTGTCAGTTTGTTTAATTTATTAATCTTTGATATCAAATCTTAAAATAAGTATTAACTGTATTTTCTGTTATTTTATATTTTATTTTCTATTTTCAGTTTTTTTTACAAAAGTATTCAACCAACACAATAAACTTGCATTTTTAATCTTTTGGATAACTTCTCGATAAAAATGTTTACTTGTTTTATCAAAACTCCTTAAATGAACATGCTATCAAGATCTCAAGATTATTTTGAGACGCTACTATAGAAATGGTTTATACTAAACAAATAATCAATTGTTTGATGATAATTTTGAGAAGACTTATATTTTATTAAGCAAATGCTGATTAAAATGCTTATATTTGGAATTTAAGTTAATGAACTAATATTTAAATTTTATTTATCAACTTTTATAGATCTTATTTCCTCTTCAAATTGTTTATCTGTAGATAAATGAATAGCATACTATTTTTTTACTTCAGATTGCAGTACTGGATATATATCTAATAATAATTACTAACTCAATATTTAAAAATGCTAAAGTAATTTTTTTTTAATTTATGCTCACCATTAAGCTATAAGTAAATATTTTAAGTATTTTGAATTTAAATACAATAATAAAGAAGATATGGATAAAAAATAATTAAGTCTTAAATTGATTGATTTAATTTATTTAATTCTATTCTTGAAAAAACAAAATCAAAAATTTATCATATTAAATAAAATGATAACAGTAAATTAAATGATTATGTAAATTAAAAAGTTAATTACCAGCTAATAATTAGTGACTAACAATAGAAGCTGAGTTAATTAAAAATTTTGATTACAGATCTTTGTTATTGAGAGAAATAGGCGGTATTTCAAAGGGGTTCAAATAAACTAAAAAAAATATATATAACCACAAAAAGCAAACTATTGCAGATCATACAATATTTAAGTTAATTTTTATTTTCTAAAATATAAGCTAGCGCTTGAAACTAAGATAAAATAATCTTACTTTACACTATTATTTTCCCATAATTAGTCAGGAAGATTGTAAGGCATATATTAGTGAATTGAAAAAGCTTTTAAATCACATGATTTATATAAATAATTACAGAAAGCATTTAGGCACTTATCAGATTTTATAATATTCATAAAAAATTAATAAAATACAAATTTCAATCATTCGTTTACTATAAGTATTAGTGATTTAAATAATAGCTAGGTATCAATTTAGTTGCAGGATTAAATCAGAAATTAGGGTTTATACTTTTTACAAAAGGCCTCATTACAATAAATTATATAAGAAAATCTAATAATATTTTTTATGAAGATCAAATTCTCTTGTTTTTACTCGTATTAAAGTAAAAAATTAGTTGATCCCACTAATTTTGTTCAAACTAATTTAGATAAACAAAATGGTATATGTTGCGTACTAAAAAAAATAGATTCAATAGTACTGGTAAATATTTTGAAATCAATTGTATTTATTTTAATATTTAGGTGAAGGTAGAAAAACAAAAACAATAATTAAAAGTTATTAACTTGTTATGTTTCTATAGATTGGATATGCGTATTTATTACCATTTAAAATAATATAAGTTTTTATGTAATAAAAAAAGACAAACTTTTAATTAAATTTAGGTGAATATCCAAACAAATAATTCAAAAGGATAATGTTTAAAGTCTTTTGATAGACTGAAAACAAATTCTTTATAAACGTCTCCTTTCTATCATAAGTTACTTCTATAATAGTAACTTCAATTATAAGATCAATTTTAATATACTTCGTTTTATTTTGATGAAAATATTGAAATATTGTCGACAATAATTTATTTTTAAATAAAACTCATTTACCATAAAAATATTACATAAAAATAATCAGAGATTTTTAATTTAAAAAATTTGTGTTGAAATTTATTGAGATGAAGACAAAAAAATTAATTTTAGAAACTCGCATTTTCAAAGTATCACAAAAAAAAAAACAAGACATTTAAATCATTATTTATTCAATATTTTATAATCTAAAACATAATCTTACACTATAATCGATATGTGCGTCACTGTCTTATATTCTACTTTTTTAAATGTAAAGCAATCTATTTTTTATTCTTCTAATTGGTAAAATAAGCTATTATGGATTTTTTTAACTTTTAATTTTGGAACACTTAATCAGTAAAAATATCATACAGCTACATATTATGAAGCAAAATAATTAAATAAGTGTGTGGATGTTTTATATTCTTTCACAATTTTAAAAACTTAAAATTCTTTTAAGATAGATGATAGATACTTAATAAATATTGTTAGAAAATTTAAATTTAATTAAATTTTAGTATTTACTTGTTTTTTTGAAAGTGTAAATAAAAAATATTAGCATTTATTTGCAATATTATTAATTTTCTTTGTAAATATATTAATAATTCCAATAGATTAAAATTGGCATTTTGAATTATTTATTTATTTTTTTATCTAAAACAAGTATAATAATAATAAACAATAAGTAGAAAAAAATAAGAAATTAAAAATTTTTATAAAAGCTAAGCTATTTTACATTATCTACATAACTTTTCTTGTAAAGTCTTGTACTTTCTTTATATTTCGATTATATAAAACTTATTACAAATAGAACACAAGATATTAAAAAAATAATTCACAATAAAATCAATTTGATAGAATATTTTAATTAAATGAAGGTGCTTCCATCGACAATAATCAAGTTGAGCTTTTTTAATTAGTTGTGTTAATTTATCTGTAATTTTCAATAATAAAAATCTTAATTCTTAATGATTAGCTTTTGAAAAAACTTAATTGATAATTCTTACATAGATACATACTTAAATAAACTCATATTTTATATGAAGAAAAGATTTAGTTAAGAAATATCCATATGAAAAAATTCTGAATTTTCTTTTTTAAATGATAAAATGTAATTTTAGATTTCAATTTCTAAATAAATTAAATACAGCTTCATAAACAAATAATTTAGCTTAGCCCTTAGAAATTAAAAAAAGATAAGCAACATAGTTGGTATTTTTTAAGTAGTAAATTTTGTTAAATTAAAGATTTAGAGTATATTTTAATATATATTCGTAGTTATTTACTTGTATTTTGTTTATTACATTTAATATAAGAGCAAATCATAAGAATTAAAATTGGATTTTGACTAGCTAATTTTTATAAAAAGTACTGGGTACTTTTATTAACATAAAATTAACTATTCCTAGATGATTAAAAAATTAAATTGAGGTTACTTACATTAAAAATAGTTATAAATAAATAAGAGGGATATGTAATAAAATATGTTTGTTTTAAAAAGCTATAATAAATATTATTTTTTTTATAAATTAATTTAGATATCATCCACATATACTTTAATTAATCTTTATTTTTTTTATTATTTGCTTTCAATTTCTCAGAAAATTGAGAAAAAGAAAGCTCACAAACAATTCTCTGAATTATAAATTGTGGATTCATTTAGATTATGTAAAATCAGACTAATGAAATAGATAAGAAAGCGATTTAATTAATCAGATAAATTACAATTCAAGATTATGCAAAAAATAAAAAAACTAATAGTAACTATAATTGACTTTTTTTGAGAATTCAAGTATCACCACAAATAATCTAAGTAATAAATAAAAAAATATATTTATTATTTTAATAAAAATTAAATTTTGATTATACAAAATTCGATTAGATACTGCTTTAAAACTTGCAATATATTTATCTTGTTATTATAAATAAGTATATTTTTCATTATTTATGAAATAAGAGTAAGAATTTTTGTAAATACTATAAGTTTAGAAATTTATAGACAACTAACTAATTACCCACCCTATGACAATCTGTTAAAAATCTAATTTAGATAGCTGCAAAAAATATTATTTTTTTCTTAAGAAACACTAGCTAACTATTAAAAGATTTTTAATTAATTTACTTCTCAATCAATCAAGCTAAACAATCTATAATTTTAGTAAATTTGATTTTATATCAGCTAAAGTTTGTATACGTATTAATTTTTTGCTATTCATAATGAGAAGAGTATTGGTGAAAATAAAGTTAAGCCATTGAAATAAATTTGTAATTAATCATCAACTTAAAGTATATTATCACTAATAACTGTAAGTTAAAAGAAACTCAATTTAAGAATATTTGCTTAATTTTTTTAATTTTATATTCATATCTAAAATCAAAGCTTGAAAAAGGAAAAGTCAAATATAAGAGCTTGAATTTTAAATAAATCAAAAAAAATAAAAAATAGTTAATTATGATGTTAAAACATTACAAAATTTATTACTAAACTAAAAAACTTTACAATGATCATAAATAAATTTTTAAAATCATTCACTCATTTACATAAATTAATAAAACTTATGTTACACCAATTTATTTATTATGTTGAATTAATTTTAAACGCATTTTCTAAAAATGAAAAAGTGTTTATTATAAAAAAAATAAACAAAATTTTTAAATATTGAGATTAGGTAAAAGCTATTTTTCTTAACACACTAAAAAATAGTGAAATATAAAATGAGTTTGTTTAATCAAAAATTTTCATTTAAAATATATCTTTAAATAAATATAATTTTTAAAAGAAATTTTATAAATATAATTTTTTTTGAAATTTATATAAACGATAATTTGGACATTTTCTTTATTTTAATTTCAGATTATTTAAAAATGGAGGAAAATCATATTAAATTTTTATTTAAATACATATTAAACTTAATTTTAATTGCAATTAAATAATTTATTTTAATTTTTATAAAAAATATTATTTGTACATTTTTAAAAAATATAAACTCATTTTTACTAATAAACTTATTTTAAAATTATTTTTGTCTCTTCCTTCCATCTTCCAATAATTGCAATAAAATATTTATTTTTTTATTCTACAAAAATCTCTCCAAAATTTTAATATTAAATTGAAGATAATAAATTAAATTTGTTTTCATAAAAACTCACTACTACTAATAAAATTATTTATCGTGAAATAATAACACTTATTAGATGCTAACTAAAATGGATAATAATCTTAGCTAATCATTCATTTCATCATAGAGTTTAGCTAAGTTTATTAGCTTTTAAAATTTGTTTAGATGAGTATCAAAAGTTATTTGTTAGAATTTAATAAATACTGGTTTGAATTATTAGAGTTTTAGCTAAAAAAAAGTAATTTCATTTGCTTTTGGATTCTCACTAAAAATGTGTCTGTTTATATTCAAATTTTAATTTAATAGCTAGAAAGATTTTGCGGATTATTAAAATTAATAAATTAATTAGAATAAATTAAAAAAAAACATAAAAGATAATAAACATAATCTCAAACAAGAAAGTAGAGCTTTAAGATAGATAAAGAGGCTATACCTGACGTGCAACTTTTAAGAAGAAGGTAATTTTGATTAGAGATGAAGATTCACATGATTTTTATCTCAGCAAAAATAATTGATTTTGATATCCTATTTTATACAAAAATTTAGAATGGAAGTTTCTCTAGTTAATTAAGAAATGGAACAAAAAGATGATATTTCAATTGAAAGTGGTTAGCTAAGTTGTGAGTAATTGGATGCAGCTAAGGACATCAATCACATGATTTAGAATAAGTAACCTGCTTTAGACGATAAAGAAGCAGAAGATGAAGAACCTAAAAGCTTTGTTTTTGAAGAAATAAATACAGATAGAGTGCAGCAAATTCTACAAGAAAAATAAAATGAAAAGCCTAAAAAGCAATCATCAGGAGAGAAAGATTCTATGCATTAAAATGGAAATGAAGATCAACCTCTTAGATAATTATAAAGTGATATGAGAACAGATGACTCTAAACCTTTGAGAGAAAGTGCTAATACATAGGTAGATTTTGCTAAAATGAGTAATTGTTCTACTACATGGGAATCTAATACTAAAGATGAAACTTCAATTACATAAAATTAATCGATTTCAAACACTAGCGGAAGCGGATGGGGAGGATAATCTTAAAATGAGTTAGTTCCTAAGTCAGATTCTTCCTCTAATATATGGGGAGGCAGTTAAAACTCTATGGGAGCTTAAACAGAAAGTAAATCATCTTCTTCAGGATGGGGTTCTAGTAATAAAGATAAAGTTAATAATGAATCCGTTCAATCTTCTAGTACAGGAGGATGGGGAGCACAAAGCAATGATAATACATCAAGCTAAAATAATGAAGGAAATGGAGGTGGATGGGGATCATCTACCAATAACAATCCATCATCATCAACAGCAGTATGGGGAAGTTCTACTTCTGGAAATGAAGATAATTCCAATAAAAATAACTCAGAAGGTGGATGGGGTAACTAATCTACTGATAGCGGAGGATGGGGTTCTTCAAATGGCAATGGAAGTAATAATAATAATAATAATAATAACTCAGGCGGAGGTAGATTTAATAGAAATAATAACAATAACAATGGAAATAATGGAGGTGGAAGAAGATTCGATAGAAATAACAATAATGGAGAATCTGGAAATGATAACAATGGAGGATAAAGGAGATTCAACAACAACAATAATAATAGGAACTTTAACAAAGAAGGAGGAGAGAATAAAAATGGAAATAACGGAGGAGGCTGGAATAAGAATAACAACAACAGAAATGGCGGAGAACGCAATAATAATGGTGGAGGGTTTTAAAACCAAAATAGAAATAATTCATTCAAAAAGACCAATTCAAACGAAGGTTAAAGTAACAACTCTGGTGGTTGGAATAGCTAATCTAATGATAACTCTTAATCTACAGGAGGAAGTGGCTGGGGAGCTTCCTCAAACGATGCTAATTAAAATAATACAACCACTTCTTCTAGTGGATGGGGATCTTCTACAAATGAAAATAAAAACAGTTCTGAAGCTTCTTCAGGTTGGGGTTCTTCGAATACTAATACAACAGCAAATACAAACTAAACCAGTGAATCTAGTGGAGGATGGGGATCTTAATAAACTGAAAATAAATAAGAATCTCAATCAAGTAGTGGAGGTTGGGGAAACACTTCTGATTAAACTCAAGGAGGAGGAGATTCCTGGGGTTCAACATCTACAAATAATAACAATAATAGCAATACTAATAATAACAACAGATTTAGAAATAATGGGAACAACAACTAGAATAACAATAATAATAGATAGGGAGGAAATAGAGCATGGGGCTAAAATAAAGATTAGTAAGGAGGAAAGCAAGGAAACGGAAGTTGGGGAAACTCAAAACAAAATAACGAATAATAAGCTAATAAGAGTGATTCTTAAGATGGGTGGGGTAATAATAGTTCTAATAATGAAAATTCTACAACATCAGGAGGATGGGGGAATTAAGAATCCTCAAAAATAGAAAATTCAACTTAGTCTGGAACTGGTGGATGGGGCTCATCTTTCTCTAATAATAACAACAGCTCTAGTGAAAATAATGGAGGAGGCAACAATGGTAAAAAATGGGGAGCATCTGACAATTAGAATTAGGGTGAGAATAAAAGATAAGGCTCATGGGGAAATGGAAATAATAGAAACAACTCAAATTAAAATTAAGGAGGAGAGAGATAAAATTTTAGGGGAAATAATAATAGAAATAATAATAATAATAATTCTTCTTTTGTAAATAACAATAAATAAAAAAGTAACTCTGGGGAAGGTGGTTGGAATAACTCTTCAGACAATGCACCTTCAGTTTAAAGTGGAGGAGGTGGATGGGGATCTACTACTGAAGATAACACTACAGTATAAGGAGGTTGTGGGGGTGGATGGGGTTCATCTTAAGTAAAAGAAGCAGCAAGTACTTAAGCAACAACAACATCAAGCTGGGGAGGTAATAATTAAGATTCTTTAAATAATGATAGCAAATTACTCACTAAAAGACCCTCGAAAGACCCTAGACTGTAAGAAAAAAAATAAACTCAAGTACTTAGTATTAATGATATGTCAGAAACAGAAGTTTAGGAGAGAATATTTGGTACTAAAAGAGTTAAAAAAAATGAAGAAGGTGAAGATTCCATTCTTTAAGCTAAGTCTAAAATTCCATAATTCATAGATTTAGAAAAAGAGGAAGAAGGATGCTTTGCTAGATTTTCTCCTTTGATTGTTGATAGGGATACTGACAAGGAGTATAATCCTACAGGTATACCTCTCGATGAGTAGATTTACGAAGGATCAATAAATTAACTAATTTCAAATAAAGACACTATAGATCAAGAGGATGGAGATGATGATGATCTAGAAATGGCTATAATTATTAATCCATAAAAATTGTTGGAAAGTCAACTTAAAAAGTATTAAACATACTCCGGATTTTTCTAAGTATATAAGAAATATCTTGTCCCTGAAAAGTAGTCAATTCTTTGCGAACCCTGTGAAAACACAGCTTACAATGTATTATTTGATTTACTTACTTAATTATTTAATTTAATATTTTACTTAAAAGCTATTTCATGATAGACTAGTATACGTAATACCTGATGAGCCCAAGCGCTATAACATTCTATGCTAGTTTAATACATTCATGCCATATGAGTAATATAGACATTTACCATTGATATCAACACGTAACAGAACTTCTTAATAGGAGCTTGGATTTTTAGACTATGAAACTGCTATTGAATCTATCAAAAATGTAATTATTTAAAAACCTAATTTATTTTATAAATAATTTTTTTAATAGATTTAAATACAAGAAACTAAAGAGAGAAGAACTATTTTCCCTTGCTGGGTTGAGTCTTCATTACCAAACTAGCATGTTGAGCTCAACAAGCTCGCTAAATATTTGCTTGATAAAAATATGGTAGCAGGTTATAACTACACCAACCATGCTACAATCAATCTGATGCATGTGAAATAAATTTTTCCTGATTTAGAATATGTCGAATTACCTGAATAGTCTGAAAACTAGAAAACATCTCTTATTTGCCTTAACACTCTTGAAGCAAGTATTTACGACTCTTTTTGCCAAAAAATACCTGCCTATGAATGAAAATAGTGTAAAAGAATAAAATTTCTCTATAAACTTCTATTTTGAAATTGCTTACTCTACAAAATCTTATTATTAACATTTTTATGAAGTATACAAATAAATTAATGCTTATTTTTAATTTTTAAGTAGTTTATATTATATATTTGTAGATTATTTTAGAATTAATTCACTTATATTAATCAAATAATTTTGCTTATCCAGAAATTCATCCAAGTTTTTAGAAAATTTAAACTCAAAATTTTAATCAGATTTTTGATAATAATTTTAGATTTTTAATTATTTTTTAATTCATTTTTTTAACCACTCAAAGGATTCTTACTTTTTTATTAAATATGTGAGAGAAAACTTTATATTTAGGATGTTTGAAAATTAATATTTCAGGGAAATATTGGTAAAAGATTGTAGCATAAAAACAATAAAAATAAATTCACTTTTTTTTTAGGACAATTGAGAAGCATCTGCATTTAATATTTTAAACTCAAATATATTGACCATATGCATGATAAAAACTTTTCTAAAAAATATTATTTAACAGAAAAATCTCTTATTTTGATTTAAGCTAAATACTTTAGTTTCTCATTTTTAAAATATTGATTTGAATTGGTCTTGAATTGTTAATCTATCTATTTACTTATTATAGTATTATTATTTAGCGTAATCAAAAACAGGATGTTTAATTAAACAATTAAGCTTTAACAAAAAAAGCTGTATACAAAGTTTATCATTAAATTTGATATATTTATTATATTTTGTAAGCTTCATCTAATATGACAACTCCTTCAATTAGGACAAATACAAATGGAGAAAATAGATCAGAGCCAGCACTGCCATAAGGAATTTTTTTTAGTAAGAAAGTTCATAAAATATCATCAAGCAAGCTATTTAGCAACGAAGTACATTTATTTGATGATTCCAATTTAGAACCACATTAAATTTAGTATAATATAAAAAAACTAAGAGAATTTTATAACTTGAAGATGCATAATTGAAGTATTTCAAGCCTGTAAAGAATTTTGTTGAAGATAAGCCAGTTAGTGGCAAATTTAAAAAAGGCATTAACATAGAATATATTTAGGCTATTAACTTAACTTCAGAAAAGAAAAATAGAATTGTAATTGAGTTCCTTAAAAAGGGTCTTTTTGATATGAAAAGAAAATCAATTATAAGCAAAAAGGAAAATGACATTGAAACTTGGGAGTTCATTTGTAAAAAATCTGAGCAAGCAGAGTTTATAAAATAGAAGATATTTGAAGCGAAAAGTAGCAAAAAAGAAGATTAAACAAATCATAATACAAATTAATACAACTCAATTTAGAAAAAGGAGTCTCAATCTTCTCTAAATTTTAATGGGAACCAAAAAGAAAACTTATTTATTAAAAATTTTAATGAGTAATTAAATGAAGAAGATGAGGAAGATGAAGAAGCTAGTCGTTATGATGAATAAGAAGACTTAAATAATTTAAAGAAAAAAATGAATTAAGAAAAGAAAAATCAAGATGATAAGGCAAGTCCTATTAAAAAAGGAAATGATTAATCCCCATTAAAAAATACATCTTAAATGAAGCTAAATTCTTAGCCTAGCTTAAAAGGATCTTTTAATTAGCTCCCCTCTTTTGAGTAAGTTTCATCTTCACCCAGAAAAGAAAATAATATAGCTCATACAGTTTAACGCTTAGCAAACTTTAAAGGAAAGAGACAAAGCATTTTAGAAATAAAAAACGATAAAGGTATAAATAAATAAATAAATTGTTTTATATTTTATAGCAGTCAGTGACTTAATTATTTTATTTGAGATTTGTGTTTTTGAAATTATTTTTAATTATTAAAAGATACACTCTCAAACATTCCTTACCTCACAGAATCCTATTAAAAAACTACAAACGAAACATTTAAGATAAATATGGAAAAAGTGTAGTAATCATAGTCATCATCTTCTTCTTCGAATTAAGATCCTGAAGAAGAAAAAGATGTGGCATCTCCTATGTTAGAAACTAAAAGAAATTTTTAAAGAAATGGTAATTCTAGTATACCTAATTTTAGCAATTTATTACCTCAACCAACAGTTTAAAGTAGCTAACTTCAAAAAACACAGTCATAGCAAGTGCTTTCAGATCAAAACAGTGATTAAGAATTAAAAAATGTGCCATCAACTCCAGCTTTAAGAAACACATAATCAGCTATTTAATAAAATATCTCTGATGGAGGGAGTATGACTACTGCAAATAGAATAGTGTAAAAATAAAAAACTCTAACCTATATAGGTAGTGATTCAAATTTAAACAGCTAGTATGGAGGTTCTCCCTATTAAAGATTAAGATTAGGTAAATAGCATACAACTATAGGATATTTTCCTATGTCTTCTGACAATTCACTCAAAGATAGTATTGAAAAAGCTATTGTCAGAAGAAATGCTGAAAACAGTCATGAGTTTAGGTAAAGTTAATTTTAATCAAATTTAGACTTTAATAAAGAGTATTTAACACAATTAAAATACATTATTATTACTCCTCTTAAATTTTTTAGAATATGTAATTAATTGGTTGTATTAAAAATGAATGAATTTTAAGAGATTGTCTTATTGATTGATTAGTTAATTGATTTTGAAAGGAGTAAATATTTGAATGCATTTTAAATAATTATTAATAGCTTACAAAATTGTATGTTTCATATCAGAAAGTTAATACAAAATATTTTTGATGTTTAAATATAATAAATATTTTAGACAAAGTTTATTGAATAAAATAATATTTATGTTAAATATTTTATAAATTAATTTAGATACCATAGTTTTTTAGAGAGTAGTTTAAAAGCATCAACACTTGAGGATTAGCTAAAGGAAGGAATTAAACTATTTTTATATCTAGGATAATTTAGAGAAAAGGCGATAAGAGCTGCTAAATCTCTTGTTGAGGATTTAATGTAGCCAAAACCAATTTATGAACCTAGATTTAAAAGTATGGTTGCTATTCCTGAACTAGAGAAAATTCGAGAGTTAAATAGTAGCTAAAATTTAAAAAGTTAAAGTCCCACAAAGAAAAATCAAGGCACTAAGGATTTATTCCAATTAGATCCAAACAAAGAAATTGATATAGATGATATGTTTTATATTCCAGAAGAGAATGTTATAGCTAAAGTTTTTTTTACAAAGCAAATTAACTTGGTACCTGATTATTTGTAAGATATTAGCTATAATTAAGAAGAAGGTGTTGATTATTTTGATTCATCAAGTATTAAGTTTGGAGGGGATTAATTTAGAATATTAAACAGTATAAGCAGTAGTTACATAAAGATTAGAAAGTATGATCCTACTTACTCCTTAAGAGTTCCTTTGTCTGTTATAGTAGACTACCTTGGATTTAAGATACTAGTTTATGCAAGGCCTTAATATGAAAAGAATATAGTTTATGGACCAGACATTGAAAAAGATGGGACTTTTGTTGGCTATAAAAAAGTTTAAAAATATGAATAAAAAATAGAAGAAGATGCAGAAAAACTGAGATAAAGATTGAGAATTAAGTCTCATTATTTTGGTTGGAAGCATGACGAGCCTATACAATGTATTTTAACATTTGAAACAGAGGTAATTTGAGTGTTAAATATATAAATATATTGAAAATTTTTTATATTTTGCTTTGATAGTTAGTTAAAAAAATATCTTTTTTTTGTATTTTAATAAAAAAATTTAGATTCACAAATCAGCAGGAGACAGAGCTACAAAGAGTAATTTAGTTAAGTATTAAAAAGACACAATTTTAATTGATCAAGATAAAGAAGAAGACTAGTTTTATATTGAAAATTATAATGATTTCTATCCTATTAACTCATTTTTAGATTGCTAATTTAATAAAAATCAAATGCGTTACCCTAGAAAAATAAGGCCTGAAATTCTTCTGAAAAAGAAGAAATCTCTAAATCCTGAAGCTTATTTTTCTTAGATAAAGTTAGGAAAAAATCCAGATAATACTAATATTAGAGAAAAGTAGGATTAGATGAACTATTTTCAATTAATAAAAATAGAAAAATAAGATTAGCTTGATATTGAAGAAGTAGAATAATATTCACTTTATCTATCAACAACGAAACTTTTTAAGCTAATAAAATAATTTGATAGTCTTGATATAATACCTTATGATAGTCACACTATCAAAGAAGCTTTACATAGCAATGGTTTAAATATTAAGTAAATTAATTTTTTGGTTTTTTTTGAATTTATTTACTGGAGAAAAAAATTAATATAACTAGGTATATATCTTATATTGCTGAACACAGTAACACGCCTTATGTCAAACTTTTATTTGAATAAGAAATGGTAGCAAGGACTGTCAAAAGAATGATTAGGTGTTATTTAACTTAGTTTACATTTCAAAGCAGAAAAACTTCCTCATCAATTTTAAGAAGAGGGTAAAATAAAATAAAATTTCCTGGAATAAATTAATTTCATTTAAACAAAAATTTAATAAAAGAAATATTCTTGAAATGAATAACTAGCAATAGAAAGCTAATGACATAAAGTTCAATACAAATACAAATTAAAAAAAAGCTATAATTGAAACTTTAAATTTAATTTTTGAGAATTCAGCTGAGTCTCAGCAATATTGGGAATAGATAAATACATAGATTTTAATGGAATATGGTTATCGTTAAAAAGTATCTCTTGACTAGTTTGAAAAAGGCGGACTTCTTAATGCTATTCATTATCATTCTCAATTTATACTCTCATATGGTACTGATATATTTGATACCTAAAAGAGAGATAGAAATAAATATAGCAATGCCTTTGCCTAGTAGATATTACAGTAATTAGAAATGGTAGATTAAGAAACGAATTATGAAGAAAAAAGCGATGTGCAAATGCCATGGCAGGATTAATCTAATTTTGAATTTCAGCCTGCTAAAATTGTGGATGCATCAAACATTTCTGAGGAAGTTGAAGAACCTGTAGAAATCTTGACTTTAGAAAATTTTCTTGACTTCTAATACGAATCTAAAATGTTTGACTATAAAGATATTCCAATTTAGATCTATGCGAATTTGTAGTATCCTAGTGATCCTCAGAAGCAAGTTTAAACTATCTTGATTTAGGATAAAATCTCACAGGTTGAAATTTAATTAATCATTTTTAACTATTCTGATTTTAAAATGTTTTAATTATTATTAAGGCTATCAATTAAGAGCATAAAGAAAGATTTTTTACTTTATATGGCCTATCTAAATCTTATTTCTCTATTGGATATTATAAAGAATGTATAGAAACCTTAAACAAGTGCATATCTTGCTTAGATGTAATTTCATTACAATAAAATATTTTATATTGATTTATAATCTATAAAAAAGTATTATCCATCTATTTTGCTTGTTGATCCACTATGCCTGTTAATACAGTGCTACATTATATTGAAATAAAATCAAAAAGTTCAATACCTTTTTTGGAAAACAGAAGAAATTATTAACTTTAATCTAGGTAAGATGCATCCTCTACACTGCAGACTGTTAAATAACATGGCTCTTTATTACGAGTTTATAGGTTAATACTAAGAGTAAATAATTTTAATGAAAGCTAGTTGCAATTTAGTGTAGAAAATTGTAGGCACCAATCACAAAAGGACTGCTTAGAGTAAATTATCTTTTTATTTGATGGTTAAAGAGATGAATGTATTAAAATTTTTTTCTTTTTTAAGGTATTTTTGAATTGGCAACTATTTTATCTCAAAATGGAATGACTAGTTAAGCAATAGGCCAATATGAAACAGCCTTTTACATATACACTTCGATAAAAGGAGATTAAAATAAAAATAGTGCTGATATTGCATATAAAATAGCACTCGAGAGTTTTACATTGAGGGAATTAGAAAAGTGTGGAAAATATAGTACTTACTGTCTTCAATTTTTTGAGGGAAAGGAAAATATTTATCTAAATAAAATTGTTGAATTGAAAATCATCCAATTTAAAATACTAAAAATACAACAAGAAACAAATTAAGACTTATCTAACATTCTTAACGAGATCTGGCTATACATGTATTAAAGAGATTATACTAATCTAGATCATATAGTAGATATATTGAAGGAGTACGTATAGTATTATCTGAAAACTCTGACTGATTAAGTTAAAGTTTTCTTGAGTTTGTAATTTGAATTAATCTTAAATGGCCTTATAAATAAGAAGATTTTAGATTCTTTTTTAATAGAGGAAGTTTAGTAAAAAAGTAAATTAATAATAATGAAGGAGATTTTATTCAATGGAAACTTAAATAATCCTATTAATTTTATTGAAAGAACTTTCATAACTTTAGCTGAAGATCAATAGAAAAAAGTTATACCAATTTAAAAAGAAGATGACGATGAAAACAATGATAAAAGTATGAAGAAAAAAACATTTAAGTTTTAAAAATAGCCTTTTCTTCCAAATTAAAGCAACCAAAATAAAGACCAGAAATTTTCTATCAACCAAATTTAAAATGGCATAGATTAAAGTAGTCAAAATTAAGACAATAAAAACGATGATTATGAACTTTCAATTAAGAGATGTAGGTCACTGTTTGAGCACTTGATTTGTCTAGTAGGTGTTCCATTTTTCAAATCAATTTTCCTTTAAAATATAGTTTGATTTTCTTTTAATAAAAGAAAACTTGATACTGATTCCCTTATTAACAACACACAAAGTAATAAAAAAATATAAGTAAGTTCTTCTTATATGATCTTAATTAATTAATAATTATTTATAATATTTATGTTATTTATATCTTGAATTATATTTATTTTTTATGACTTCCTTGCATTAAAGCAATTTATTATTAAATAATAAAATAAGCTAAGTAATAATATAATTTAAAATAAATGAGCTTTAATTATTTGTTTTAGTCATATTAGTAATGGCCTATTTTTTATAATATTATTACTTAATAAATTAATTTAAAAATGATAATTAAGAGTTTATATGTCTTTAAAGTATATAGTTTGAATTAGTTTTCATTAAAGCAAATTACATCTATAAAAAATAAATTCAATTATAAACTGATTTGTAGTTTTTAGATAGAACATATTTCTTTTTAAGTAGAAGTTAATAAAAACATTCATTTATTTTATAAAATAAACAATTAAACTAAGAATTTTTTAGGACATAAAATAAAAAAATAATTCTATTAACATAAAAAGAGATAATTATTAAGTTATTAGGAAAGATTCATAACTAAATTCAGTGCAATATATTTATTATAAATGAGGAATGCTTTGTTAAATATAGTCTAATAAAATGAATTTAATGGAGAAATAGTTGCTAGAAAAAATGAATTATTTAACTTATTAAACGAGAGCAACAACTAAAGCATGCAGAGCACTCTTAATAAAAATAACATCTAATAAAACCAAGAATTTAAAAGCTAAAATATTTTCAAAAATATTTAGTAAATTAGATTGAAGTCTTTAAACACCTCCAAACACATATCTTTAAAAAGTCCAAACACTTCATATTATTAAGATTAAAGCAATTCAAACTTTTAAACAACAATTAACTCTCAGCCTTTCCACATATCTAAGAAAGATAACATCAAATAAATGCACTACTTAAAAGACTAGTTTAATCCCTTTTAAAGTATTAAAAATTTAAAAACTAATTAAACTTCGACCAACTTTTTAAACTCTTTTTTTGCAGAGACCAATGAAACTTATGATAAGTTGCACCAAACTAATTTAACCCAATAAAGCGATATTTCAAATAATATTTAAACAGCATCATACCCTAACACACTTAATTCTGAATTATTCACTAATTAAAATACTTCAATATTAGTTAGAGGCCAGAGAAAGAATAGTGATGCTTAATTTGTATAAAAAATAGTGCAGTAAACTTAATCAAATTTATTATAAATGAATGCTTCTCAAACAGTATTAAATTCTACATAAAATTAATAGTAAAAATATCTACCAAACTATTAACCAAAGTCTTCATCTTTCCACTCAACTAAGAATTTAATGAAAGAATCAATTCAGAAATTTATTTTAACAGAAGAAACAGCAAGAGAATTTTCAATTTAATCCTTAAATAAAGAAGAAGAAAGTAGTTTTTCGCACAAAGCGTCTGATATATTTAAAAGCAGAGCTTTTTCTAAATTAGATTTAAATGGAAGCAAAGAAATTTTATAGAAATCATTTGTTGATTAATAAAGTTATTACTTCTAGTAACAAAAATAATAGAATATCATTCAGCCTAATAAAAGGAGTGATAAGCTGCTAATTGGTTCTTAATCTCTTTCAAAATTAAATAGCAAAAAAAAGTTAAAAACATATATATAACAAAAGTAGAGTTTCCTTCATGAAACAAGCTCATACATTTAAGAGATAGAATTTATTAATATAAAACAAGCAGTAAACATAAGAATTTCAGCAAATAATTTTATTTTTCAATAATTTTTAATTCAAAAATAGGAATAGTTGAAAATAGATATAGAACTTTCCCCTCTTTAAAGAAAAAGAAAAAATAAACTTAAAGAAACTTCAAATAATTAAAATGAAAACAGCAAATTATCACAACAGACAAATCTATGTTAATAACTTTATCAAGATTTTGACTTATTTATTTAAAAATTGAACAATTACAAGACAAGCATGGGTGAGCTGTATAAAATATTGACTGATATTGAAGACAGAGCATTTAATTGCATCAATATCTCAGTATCTCTGTAGATCAAATACATCAAAGTTTATATTTTATTGTTTTTAATTAAATTATTTTACTAGCTTTTTACATTAATAAATAAATAACTTTATATAGTGTTTGCTTGCTTCTTTATGCAGTGATTTAGACATATCTTTAAAAAGCTGGAAAGAATTTTTAAAAGTTTGTAATTGCTCATAAACTTTCCTATATAAAATCATAGGATACAAGAACATGGCAGAAATTTATAGAAAAAAGGGAGAATATGATCGTCAATTAGCATATCTAAAAAAATTGTTGAAATATTCATGGTTTTATAATAAAAAAGATTTTGAAAACTATGCTTATGAGTAAATATCAAAAGCTTATTTTTATAAAAATAACTTAGAATTAGCTATTTTCTTCCACAAAAGAATGATTGATTATAATTTAGAAACAAACAACTCAAGATTAAAGTAAGTTATTTTTATTAGAGAGATTAGGAAAATAATTTAAACTCATTTTATAGGTAATTAGGAATTTAATTAGTCAAATATGAGTAAGAGTAAAAAATGAAAACACTCTAGGACAACTCATTCTCTGAGGATGAATTTGAACTAGAATAATTTAAAACTGCTGGTTTATCCTAAAATCAGCTTCAAAGTCAGAGCATAAAAGAAGCAAAATTTGATACAGACAGCCTAAAAAAAAACTAATCACAGGAAATTCTTTAAAGAAGCCCTAGTATTGGCCTTAATGAATAGTCCATTTTACAAAATTAAATGAATGAGTCAATTAAAAATACAAGGCTTAATAAGTATAAATTCAATAATAACATTTCTTCATTAGAGGGAATGAAAGCTATAGCTACCATAAAAAATAAAATGTCAATTCCTTATGGGCCAATAACTCCTAAAGCGCTATATAGAAAGCATGGATAAGTTAACTTAAGAGGAAATATTGATATATCATCTGATAAGTTAAAGTTTAAAGTAATGAAGAATAATTTAATAAAGAATTTTGATAAAATTTATATAAATCATCTGAGCAATAGTCGTTAAATAGATGCTATGGTCAATTTAAATAATCGAATTCATGAAAAAACTATTGAGCTTATATCAAATGATGCAATGAGATTGAAGAAGGTTTCTATCATTATGAAAAGAGTTATTGAACAAGTCAAAGAAAATATATAATACTTTTATTATTAGTGCTAAATTAAGGTAAACTAATTAAACAATAGTTGATCAAATTAAATATTAATAAATTATTAATTATTTAAATAAATAAATAATATTATCTGTTTTTCTATTCAATTTTTATTTTTTTAAAATTTAAATCAATTTTATTCAAAATTAAAATAGCTTTAAATTTAAACAGTTCAATTTAAAGAAAATTTTTTATAAAAAGTGATATGATATTATTATTTAATTAAATACTTAAGAAAATTTTATTTAAAATTTTTAAAAAATAATCAATGCTTTTAGAGTTAAATTTTTAAAAAAATATCTTAAATTATTAAATTAGAGTTAATTTTATGTTATTTCATATTTAATTAATAAATATTAACACATAATTTTGTTGTCGGCCATACTAAGGTGAAAACACCGGATCCCATTCGAACTCCGAAGTTAAGCGCCTTAAGGCTGGGTTAGTACTAAGGTGGGGGACCGCTTGGGAAGTCCCAGTGTCGACAACCTTTTAATATTTTTTAAAATGGTAAAAAAAACTTTTAATTTATATTTAGGTGAAAAATTAATTAAAATCTATATTTTGGTGTGTGCTGTAATTAAGCTATAAATTTATGGCATATTTTAACAGATTCTTAATTGGATTTTAATGAATAATTTCAAGTATTATCAATATTTAAAAACTTAAACTATAGAAGGAAAATAGCAAAAAAGTTATCTATTTGAATTTATATTTTTATTAGGATTTTTAAAAAATACTATGCATTGGTGTGGATTTGCCTTTTTTAAATTACTTTTTCTTTCAAGGAATGAATTATTAATTAATTAGATTAATAGAAATTAATAACGGAATTGAGCTTACCCTAACTCTATATTTTATCTTAGCCTAAAAAAAATTATTTAAAACTAAATTCAAAAAATACTACTGTAATTTTTGAGAAATAATAAACTTGATTAGAGTGCTGATTTAAAAGGAATTCATAAAATATTGTTAGTGATTTATACATGAAATTCATTTGTATTTATTATAGAATAAAATAAAACATTCTATTTTGAATGTTTTTGTTGGGAGGGGTCTATCTGTCTGTCTTTATATATATCAATACTTTTCTTCACTAAAATTAACAATTATAAACAAAAAAATAAAATATTAAAGCAAACAAAGAAGAATTAATCGTAGCTAAAAGAAAGAAAGCTTCCTTATGTAAAAAAGCAATACATTTGGAAATAATTTTGAGGTATATTAAAACATTAACTAATAGACTCAACAATAAAATCCGTCATTAAAACACAATCAGAAGAATACCAATAACAATCTTCATCATACGCCGTCGTAGTTGCAGTCGTAGTCACAGTTACAATAACAGTAGTCTCAGCAACATCAGCAGCCATAATAAATGTAGATTTAATAACCCTAAAATTGGAACTAATTTCAATATCACAACTAGCATCAAAATACGTCGCCACAACAAGCATCTTCTCCTCAGCAAACTCCTTAGTAGTAGGCATAACAGCAGATTCAATCAGGAAATCAGTAATAGTCAAACCCACAAATACCGTAATAGTATTAGCAATAGATACAACAAGGTTAGATTTAGAAAAATGGATCTGTAAATGTATATCATTAGTAGTAGCAGCAGTAGCAGAAGCAGCAGCAGAATCAGTAACAAATGAATTTGCAAAATACTTAAAATGGAATGATGAATAACAATTAAAATGGATACTCTCAAGGAAGCCAACAATTTACTTAAGGCAATCATAGTAAAAATTAATAATCTAATAAAAAAGGATTTAAGCCATAAAATATTAATAATTATTAAAATTAATATTATCAAGGTGGATAAAGTACAAATAATTCTAATCAAAGATACAGTAAAAGCAATAATAACTTTAAGAATTTAAATAACATTTCTAATTCTCCCAATACATCTGAATAGTAAAATTAATAGGTAATACAATCAGATTTGAACTAACCAATTCAATAATAGTAAGCTTATAGAGATCATAGCAAAAAAAATAAAAATTTTTCTCAATAAAATCGAAATAATAACAAATCAAATCAGTAAATTGCAAGTGGCAATCAATAAAATATGGGATTCTTTCAAGAAAATAATAGTTTTAATTAAGGGAATAATTAAAATTACAAGAATATAAATAATGCAAATAATACAGGAATCTCTTCTAATAATCACATTAATTAATAGAACTAACCATCAAACTAGCAACCGAATCCAAGAAATAGCTTTTAGAATAATTTTTATTCTTTCTAACAGCAGTAACAACCTGCAATAATATAAAATAATAATAATAATTTGTAACCTATCAATAATTTAGAGTAATAAGTCTATTAAGCTAATCCTGTTCCTTAACAGCATCAAGGCTATAGGAAAAACAGAAGTGATTCTTTTCATTTTTGCAATAATAATAATAACAATAATTAAAATAATCTCTAAACAAATTCTAAGAAAAAGAAAAAAAAATAGAAATTAAATATGTTGTAATAGTTACAGCAGCAGCCAGATATTTCTAGTCAGAATTAATATATGCAAGAATAGTTTTAATAAAATTAGCCTACTTTTACATAAAATAGTAAGTACCCAAAGTAAAAAGCACATGAAAAAACTAAAAAAATTATAAAAAAGCAAAGAGGAGTAAAAGAAATAAATTATTCAAAGGAATTTATCATAAAATAATATAAGAAATATAAAAAATTGAAATAAAAAATGAATAAATCATAAGCTACACCCAAAATTACAACACAAGCGCTTATGAATAATTAAATGAATGATTTTAAAGAAATGAGTAAATCTATTCAGTAAATAGAAGAAAATAGACAAAAAAAGTTAAGCGACTCTAATTTTGAAGAAAACTGTTCTGTAGATTTCAAAAAAGCAGATGAAAATTAAAATAATAATAATAATAATGAGCTTACTGCTAATCCTAGCATCGATATTAACGAAGAAACTTTTCCAGCATAATCAAATAATTTCTCTATGTTAGGTAATATTTTTTTATTATGTTTTTTATTTATTTATCTTAAAAAATAAAATTAGATTCTATTTTAGAAAACGATGAGAAAAAAAAGGAAATTTATAACAAGAAAGTTGCTTAATTGCTTGATGCAAATGGTTGTAGTGATACACAGTCTCTTAAGAAGATAGTTTAGGCATTAGTCTAAAAGCTCAATAAAAAGTCTGACAAAATAAGAAAGCTCAAGATTGCTTTATAAAAGAGTAAAGATAAAAAAAAGAAACTTAAATTGTAGTTAAATGGGAAAATTGATGAAGAGGAGGAGTAAGAAGAAGAAGAATTTTCATTGGAAGATGCAGAATTCGATGATCATGATGACGATGAAGATCTTTATGCTTAAAATATGGAATAAGAATACACTATGAGTGAAAATTATTACGATTCAGATGATTAAATTGATTAAGAAGAAGATGAATATGAAGCTGCTGATGAAGATTAATTTAATGAATATTAAGGATAAAATTCCATGTAAGAAGACGAATCTGAAATAAATAACAATAATAATAATAATAATAATAATAATCCACTTTAAAGTATTGCAGGTGAAAATCCTGGTAACACTAATCTATTTGATATGAATAGTGATGAAAATAAGTTAGTATAGCCTGTATAAATAATTTAAAAATAAAACTTTAACACAAACAGACCAAGAGTACTTAGTAGCGAAGACTAAGATGCTAACAAAAAGAAAAACTAGAAAAAAAATATAAATAAATAATTCAATCCTATTGTTCGTTTGATTAAATAAATATCTATAACAAAAGAAAAATAGGTTGAAGGAGATACAAATTTGGAATAAATCACGTTTTAAAATCTAAGAACCACAAGTGAGCCTGTCTTAATTAGATAAAATGAAGAATTTTGCTCAAATACATCGCTTGACTAAAAAATAAAAGAAATGAATGTCTAAAATATTATTCGTAAAAATAAAAATAATCATATTACTGTATAAAGCAGAAATGATATTTAGCAAGAGTTAAACTAGGATAATAATAATGATTAATAAAGAAAGAAATCTAATTCTGTGTGAGTAAAGCAAATTTTATTTATTGTAAAAAGAAATAAATTAAGAAATTTTAATAGAAAATTTGAATGAATAAAAAATAAACGACTACTAACTAAGAAAGCTAATTAAATAATTGATTGTTTAATAAATGAATTAATTAATTAATTAATGAATTACATATATAATATTAATATCCAATTAAATTAAATCTTAATAAACTACTCAAATTTCAAATTATTTATTTTGTACTTTTATATTTTTGTTAGAATTAATTAATTACTACTTATTTATTATTCTGTAAAAGCAAGCTCTTTATTTTATGCAAATTTTATTTGTTAATTTATTATTATTTGTAAATTTTATACATTCAATATTATATTTGGTATAAATTATTTCAAATATATAATTTCTAAACCTATTTAAGCATTTATTTTACTTCAAACATAAAATATATTAAAAAATATTTTCTTATAAATCTTTAATAAATTAAGCACTTTATTTCTGCTTTTTTAAGACTCGCTGGTACATAGAGTGTTATACTATTTATAGTTCTGTTTTTTTAAGATTAGTTTGGTTTTATTGAAAATTGAAATTGATATGTTTCTCTTTAAAAAGAAATATTTTAATTATGTGCTAATACTCATATGAAGTTCGATGACATACATTTACTTGGATAAATTATTGATAAATAAAACTTAAAAATTAAAATATTTTTATTATTTCTTTTTGTTGAGAAGGAATCTTAGTATTTATTTAGGGATTTAAAATATATCAAGTGTAAGGAATTTCATTAATCATTTCATTTCATGACGGGGAAAGAGGTAGAAACCTTGTAACCAGCATCTTAATCTTTTTTCCATCTAGCGGTAATAGTCTTGAATTGAGTGAAGAACTTAACACCATTCTTACCGTAGAAGTTCAAATCACCACCGAAGGAACGCTTGCTACCAGTGAAAGAGAACATAGGAAGAGGAACAGGAATGGGAAGATTAATACCGATTTGACCACATTCAATATTGTTTTAGAAGTATCTAGCAGCAGAACCAGATTTAGTGAAGATAGCAGTACCGTTACCGTATTGATTCCTGTTTTGATAAAATAGTTTTTTAAAAATCATTTTTTCAAATGAAAAAATAAATTAAATATTTTATAATTACTTGTTGATAAGTTCAATAGCTTCTTCAAGAGTATCAACGTGGACGACGCAAAGAGCAGGTCCAAAGATTTCTTCTTAGTAGCAAGTCATGTGAGGCTTGACATTATCAATAACAGTGGGTCCAACGAAGTTACCTTGAGGATATTTAGGATGAACGAATGATCTACCATCTAAAGGAAGAGTAGCACCTTCAGCGACTGCACTGTCGAGCAATCTTAAGACGTTCTTTTTAAGCTGTTTTTATATAAATATTATAAAATATATAGAAATAAATTGTATATTTTATTACATCAGCATAGCAAAGAGGAGCAACATCAACACCACTTTCAGCACCGTTACCGAGCTTCAATTCCTTAACTTTTTCAACGATTTCAGGGACCCAGTTTTTGGTTTCTCCAACCATGACGGCAGTAGTGAGAGCCATACATCTTTGACCGGCAGCACCAAAAGCAGCTGAAACCAAAGCATTGATGGCATCTTCCTTATCACAATCAGGCAAGAAAACACCGTGGTTCTTAGCTCCCATATTGACCTAAACTCTCTTGTGATGTTTGGCACCACTTTCATAAATGTAGTCACCAGCCTTGTTACCACCGACAAAAGAAATAGCTCTAATGGTCTTGTCTTCGCAAATTTGCTTGACAGTGTCAAAACCACCGTGAACGACATTAACAACACCCTTAGGAAGATCTATATTTCATTTAAAAAATTTAATTTTATTATTTATTATTCGCTTGCTATTATTTGAATCTTTGTAAAAAAAAAAAATCAACACTATTTTAATGCAAACAACTTATTAAAATCTTAATTTGTTCAATTAAATGATATTCTCCAGTTTATTATTTGATTGATTGATATCTATTTGAAATTCTTGATTATAAATCTATTAACTAGTAAAAATATTAATTGTCAAAGACCTTTTGCTAAATTTTAATTGCTTTAATTATAGTTAAAATCTAAGAGCTGTATTATATTTTGATATTTTGCTATTCTAAAATAATAAACAATAATTATTGTTGTTGCTATATTCAGCTAAAATATTAATGTGTTGCTTTTAGGTTTATACATTATTAGATAATTCAAAACTTTAAGGTTCTTACTAATTTCATTAAGGAGTTCCATGAGATATTAGGAAGTGTTAGGAACTCTTTCAGAGGGCTTCAAGATGAAAGTATTACCGCAGGTAATAGCATAGGGGAACATCCATAAAGGAATCATAGCAGGGAAGTTGAAGGGAGCAATACCAGCGCAAACACCCAAAGGAACTCTATAAGAATAAGTATCAACACCTCTGGCAACATTTTCGATAGTTTCACCTTGAATAATGTGAGAAATACCTTGATTTTAAAATTATTTTATTAATATGCTACTTTTTATTAAGTTATTGCAAGACAATTTCAAGTTTATTGTAAATAAAATATTTACCGCAAGCGTGTTCAACGACTTCAAGACCTCTGATAACATCACCCTTAGCATCGGCAAGAGTCTTACCGTTTTCAGCAGTGATAAGAGCAGCAATTTTGTCCATATTTTTTCTAATTTTATCTTGATAAGCGAACATATATCTTTGTCTTTCCAAAAGAGGAGTCTTTTTAATAGCAATGAAAAAACGTGATTTAAATGTTAATGAAATAAATAAATAGCTAATTTAAATTATTGCTGATCAAAGAAATATTTTATTTATCTTGAAAGATATAAAAGCTTTTCTTACTTAAGACCAGGATTTGTATTGTTCAGCAGCTACTGCAACAGCCTCGTTGAATTCAGCTTCAGTAGTTTAAGGAACCTTAGTAATAAGTTCTTAAGTGGCAGGATTTCTAACTTCGAAGAATTAGGTAGCCTTGGATTGAACGAATTCACCATTGATAAAGTTAGGAAGAACCTATTTTAAATAATTTGTATTATTTAGTATGTGATAAAGGTTAGTAAATGTTTTTTCAAAGAGAATTGATGTTTATTTTTGCAATTCTGATCATTTTTCTCTCTTAATAAACTGACCAGAAATAACAATACAAACAAACAAACAAAATGAAAAGTTGAAAAATACCTTGGAGAAGTGGAACATGTTCTTGTTGTAGAGAGCGCTAACAGCCTAATAATAAAGAATAAGAAATTAGTTATGTTTTAGAAGTATTTTATTATAAATGACTAACCTTCTAGTTTCTGTAGAGATGAGACATAAACATTTTATATTAATGTGGTGAATATAAGAATATCTTTTTTTACTTTTTTTTCCTTTTGAAATTTGATATATTTTTTAATAATTTATGATTATACACAAATTATCAATATCTTTAAGTTTTTAATTTAAAAATTTATATTTCTCATCACCACCTCACAAAAATAAAACAAAAATGATGAAAATCATTAAGATTTTGATTTAGGATAAAAAAAGTTGTATCATTACTTTAATTTTGATTTCTAGTTGATTAATAGACCTACCTTAATCATAAAAAATTAACAAAATTCTCTTTGGAGATTTTCTTTTTTCTTTCCATTCATATTTTGCCTTGCTAGCTTACTTATTTATTTTTACAAATTGAGCCTGGTAATATTAATTTATTTACATTTTATAAACAGATCTCAATTCTCATTTATAAAATGTAAGTATTCCAACTTATATAATATACAATTAAGCACTTTTATGCATAAAACTATCTATTTAGTTCAGTATTTAACTTGTTTTTCATAATTTATTATTTATTAGCTCTATGCGTTGCTTAACTACTTAAAAAATTTGGTGAATCTTTCTTATTTTTTGAGGTAGGAAATTAAGGATAAATATATTCAGTATTTGTAGATACAATATACTAAAGTGACGAAATATTAAGTGGAAGTACTTAATATACCAAAAAGATTTTTACAAATATTTCTTCGTTCCTTTTTCCTTTATAAATAAGTTTTGTTTGTTAACAAAATAAAATTGATTACTAATAAGAAAAGTAAGATTAATATAGTAATTATTATTATGCTCATAAACATGTATTCATATTATTTTGCTTTATTTACTAACAAATTTTTAACTTAAATATATTTTCTCCCATTTTTTATTAATTACCCAATAGAAATTTTAATTTTAAAGTTAAGACTAATCTCAGCATACGATCATACGTTAAAATAAACATAAAATGTCTGAAAATTTATTTAGAATTTCTATTTGATTGTTTTTGTTTAAAAAATAGTTAAAATAACTTTTTTTCTCAGCAAATTCAACTTATTTAATTTGAGATTTTTAGGTTAAAATTATGGGTTGTAAAAACTTGTTAAATTTATAATTTAAATAATTATTTTTTTTACTTTTATTCATTAATACCGTTTTTAAATTATTTATTTTTTGCTTAGCTAAATATTTTGAAAGAAATCTAATAATTTGTTGAAAATTAAAATATTTTTAAAAAATAAAATTAATTATATCATTTAAGTGTTACCTAGTTAGGTTTATTTGAATTAAGGTTTTTATAGCTTAGTTAATTCCTTTTTATATATATTTTTTTCTATTAGAGCTGATAATGAAATAGGAATATTGATAATTAAAATAGCTAGCTAATTTTTGAATATTCATTACCTTTTAAATATGCAATTATTTTTAAATTAAAACTAATTGTTTATTAAATTTTACCCTTTATAATAAAAAACTTGTTAATAATTATTAAATCAAACAAGGAGCTAAGATATAAATATTTTGGATTGGTTATGGCCTTAATAATCTTATTTAAAAAGTTATATTCTTTAAATATAAATGGTTTTCTTATATTAATTAAAAATGCAATAAATATATATGAATGAATATTAAATAGATGAATAGGATTTGAAACACTATTATTGATCAAATTACATCAAAAAGAGTGAATAATACTGTTTAAGCTTGAATTAAATAAAAAATAAAGTATAACCAAAAGCAGTAGACTATCAATAAAAAAGATAATAATTTTAAATAATAAGTGAATTAGGCTAACTATCATTAATCAATTTAAAAATAGTTTTAAGTAAATACAGAATTTTAAATTACATTAATTAAATCGTTAGTTTGTTCAAATGCATTCATCAGTTCATACCGTAGACTCTGTTTAATCTTAAAGAATTGTGCATGATTAGATTAATTCTTCTCACTCAAAATAGTAATTCAGTTTCCCAAAATAGGAAAGATTTTTAAATAGCAAAAAAAGCTACTGTCAAACTGCATCTTATTAGTTAGGAAGCTAATTAAATAAACGATCAACCGGACTAGGATTTGGTTATAAAAGCGATTTTACAAAAGGTGATTTGGATAAACCAGGTCCTGATAGGTACTCAGTGATAAGCATTTTTGAAGTGGAGAATTCTAAAAAAAAAGGATTCACATTTAGTCTTGGTAGAGAAGTAATGGTTTATTAAGAAATTTGGTGAATTAATACAATTAGTTTTAGTTTATTTAGGAGGAAATAAAATGTTAACTCAAATATAAAAATAAGCATGTCCATTTAATATAATTTAAAAATAAGATTTTTCGCTCATTAAATAACAGTAAAGAAAGCATATTCAAACTTTATTTAAGAAAATAAATTTAAAGATTTGTTTTGAAATAATTTTTTTAATTATTTAATTATGTTTTTTGCATTTATTTATTGAAAGAACTAAATTTTTATCATAGGAAAGAATTAAAATAATTTTCAATAGTGGATTATGTTTCATTTTATTTTAATATATAGTAAATAAAGTTTAGATAAATATTACCTAGTAGAGTCACTCCTGGACCTGGACAATATGAAGTAGATGATTCGAAAAAATCAAGAAAATATTTATATTCAATGGGACAAAGGACAGTTTATCCTTGTAAAATTTATATAAATTTTAAATAAATTGGATTTTAATCAATTTCTTATTTGATAGTTTCTATTTCGACTTCGAAAAGTGTACCTGGGCCAGATGCTTACGATATTGAAGGAATGAACAAAACAGGAAGTTATTTCGTTTCTAAATATTCTGGAAGTAAAGCTTCTGTTTTTGCTCCTCCAACAAGCACTAGATTTTCTTATATGGGTAGAAGTAAATATTTGCTATTTATTTAAAAAAAATTAAATACAAACTCTTTTACTTTTTGATGTTAAAGATAAATACATTCCAGGACCTGGTGCATATAATTATGAAACTTTTACTTAAATTGGAAAATATCATAATTCTAAATTACGCTCTGTTGCTGGAGGCAAGTTTTCTTAAGAAGGAAGAAGTAACTATGTAAATAAAGATGCAGTACTGAGTAAAATTTGCAAAATTTATATTCAATTTTAATACTTGTTAAATCTAAATATGCAATTTGAAAGCAAAATCATTAATAAAAATAAAACTAAATTTTCTAAAAAGAATTTATTTTAGCAATATGAATTATGAAAACAAAAATTTTTGGTGAATAGATAGTTTCTAATTTTTAAAAATATCTTTATATTATTGTAGTATTATTTAAATTATCATTCCTAAAATTTAATTAAATTATAATTCGTTTATAGGCCCTGGACCTGGTGCATACAGAGTTCTTTCAGAATTTGGCGATACAGATTTTCCTCCTATTAATGGAAGTCCTAAAATGATGAATAAAATATCTAAAGCACAGTCTCTTTCATCATTCAAGCATTCTTAGTCTACAAGGACTAATCAATAATTTTCAGAACAAAAAGGATCTTAAAAAAATTTGAAAACATAAATATCTAATTAGAATAATTCAAGTGGGGCACAAAAGTAAAAGAGCTTAGAAAATCAGGTTTGATCATTAATTTGAGAGACCGACCACTGATAACATAAATATTAGAGACTATTAATATAGAAAAGTCTTCTAAGAAGTAGGAATATATGAATGAATGGTGGTTATATTATTATTTAAGGATTATTTTTAATTCAAGTATTTCAATTAAGCAATTATTTATTTATTAGTAATTATTATATCTATCTGGCTGTCTTCATTTTATTTAACCCTTTCTTATCATTTTCTAGTTTTAAAAAATTACTTTTTTAATTTCAGTTGAAAACTGCAGAGATTGAAGGCTTTTATTCTAACAAAATTAATTGATGAAGTAAAATCTATCAATTTACTTCAAATTATGAATTTCTAAATCAAAATTTTTATTTATGATCTTTAACATAATTATAATTTAAATCAGCAAAAAATGCAGAATAAGTCGTAGCAAAAATTCAAAATAAAATTTAATGTCTTTCAATTTCTACTCTCTTTTTTATATATTCGCTATTTTTTCTTGAATAATTTACAAGGTTTACTATGACTCAGAGTAATTTATTATTCATTTTTTCAAATTGTGCTTTTTGAAGTTTTTTTTTCCCTTTATTAAGAAAAGAGTTTTTTTGATCTTGAAGAAGCTCTTTTAAAATACATAAATGGTATCAGATTTAAACACAGATAGTTACTTATTAATATAAAATAATATTAATGCTATTATTCAATTTGTATTTATCATATTAGAGGGAGAAATCTTAGGCTTTTGTGTAATAATCTGTATATTTTATGAATCTTTTGTATTTTAACTTATGAAAAAAATTTAAAAAAGATACATCAAAGATACCAAACTTAATTTATAAAGGGAATTTAGAAAATAGCTGTAAATTTATATCAAATTATTATAAATTTTAAGATACTGTATCTCTCTTTGGATTATAAATAATTAATTTGTTTTCTGATAAATATTAAAGAAATCTGATGAGCTAATGACACTTAGTTAAATAATAATTATTATAAAAATAAAATCAAAAATTTTAAATTTTACTAAAACCTTAGTTATTAATAAAAGAGAAAAAAAAATATAAAAATAACTAAAAATGAACACTCAGTTTGATCTTGCAGATCAATAACCCTTCCCCAACTATCACCTTACAGGTAATGGATTAGGTTATTTTAATGCGTCACCATTTGCAAAACTCAATTACAATCCTAGAAGTCCTCTCTATCATTAAAATAATCCTCCTACATCCAATCGCTTCAAGAAAAGTCATGGTAGCAATAATGTCAACGTTCTACACTAAAACTTTCAGTCTAATTAATATCTTTACCCTAATAACAACGGAAGTAACTTTTCATAATACTATCACAAAGATAGTAAGTTTGATGACAATAACAAACCTATTTCAAATTTTGACACATTATATGATGATTAAGATAGATATATGAATGAAAATAACTTTGGCTATTCATATCAGAACATTCCTACTCCTTTTAGTAAGAAAAGTAATAACGAATATAATAATGATTTTCAATACAATAATAAGAATGCCATTTTAAATAACAATAACAACAATATCGCATATAATAATAACAGTAACTTTATGTCAAATATAAGCAATAACATAAATAAATCATAAAACTTAATTAACGATAAAATTAATTTCAACCATAATTTCAACTAAAATGAAATTAATCTCACTCCTGTTGGGCAGTAGCCACAAAAGAAAACACGAGGAAGAGGTCGCCCTAAAAAAAATCCTTAAGCACCTGTAATTTAAAAAAAGCAAAAAAATAATGGTTAAATAGCAAAAAAGAAAAAATAGAATGTAAGCAGCTCCTCAGATATTGATGATGAAATCGAAAAAGAGTATTTAAAGGAAATACAGCAAACCAGTGATTAAAAAAACTCTGAAAAATAAAAAAATTCAATAGATTCTATGAAGGCTGAGGAGGAGTCTCTTTCTTCGAGTGAATAATTTAAGCCACAAGATCAGCAAAACTATTATCAAATTGCTACAAGAAAATCAAGTAAATCTAGATAAATATAGAAATCAATCACAAAAAATAATAAAGATGAAAATAATGAAAGAGCTAGTAAAGATATCAATAGTAAGTAAAGACTGGAATCTAATGAAAGAGTACTTCGAAGCTTTGAATAAAGATAACCTCTGATGGATAGCTCTTCTTAAATGAGAGGTAGTTCTTAAGGAACATAAAATGAACAATAAATTATAAATTTGCTAATTTAGAGTTAAAGACAATCTGGATAACCAGTAGGAAGTGTAAAATAAATCTGCGATAAATACATACAAAGAAATAAGTAAATTTTTTCTAATCTTGCTGAAGATAATTTAAATTTTTTCCCTAAAATACTCACTCAAAATAATTTGCAAAAAAAACAACAAAAAATATCTCAAAATAAATAAGATATAACTCAAAAATAAAATAATAACTTAATAATGATTTAGGATATTGTAAGTTCTTCTGAAATTACACAATAAAATCAACCAAGTTAGAATAATCATAAAAAATAGTAATCATCAGAAAATAGCAATAACTAAGATTAGCAAAATACTAATTAATCGAATTTGCAAGAAAGCAACTAAAAAAAATAATCTGAATCAGAGAAATAATAAGACCAGAAATAAAAGAAAGAAGAATAAGTTAATCACTCTGAAATAGATGTCGAAGCAGATCTTGAAGAAAAAATTAATACAAGTATAGCTTAAGAAGAAACCATAACAATAACAGATAGAAAAGAATCCCCAAAATAATAACAATTAAATTCAAAGTAAAGTAATTCTAATCAAAATGATGAATTCGCAAACAGAAGCACAACTTTAAATTCAATCATTCAAAGCTCATCCTTGAAGAATTTAAACAAAAAATACCTACATTCTACAAAGCTCTCCAAAAAAATCAACTCATCTAAAGTCATTAAGAAGCTTCAGAATTAAAAGAAGAAGCTCAAAAAAAAACTAACTAAAAAGAACTAAAATTAATATCAACAATATGTACATTTCTAATAATAATATCCCTTTAGCGATAACTTAGAAGCATTTCCCCTAGGTATAAATCTATCATTTTTAAATAACTAAATTAAAATGTTAAACAAAAATACCATCTCACAATAACCCTAAGCTTTATAAGAGTAAGTAAATGAAAATGAATACTTAAATCAAGCAATTTTCTTTGAGAAACAAAGTTTTATATATTAAAATTTGAGTAAAAAGCTTGCTTACCTTGCAACCGGGCTTAGGTAGAAGTATTTTAACAATAGTATATTAAGATAAATAAGCTCTTAATAATAAGTTGTTAGAGATGAACGCGGAATCACCCGTAGAGGTATTAATATAAATAACAACAAACATTTTGAATATCCTCATAATTTTCACCATATTTTACCTTCACATCTAATTAATGGATCTTTTATAAGGTAAGATTGATTCTTAGTTAAAATTTTATAAACCTCAATTCTAAAATATATAAAAAATATAAAATATCTTTAATCATTACAGAATACTAATACTAATAAATAAACAAATTGTTAAAATAGTTAATATTCCAATAAATTATATATATATATAATTCATTTTACACTGCTTTGTTAAACACCAAATATCTAAAATTTTTGTCATACATTTAATTATTTAATAATATAATGTATTATTTTTATATTATATATATATTCAATTAAATTTTATTCCTTCATTTTATTTTTAAAAAAATAAGTAGAAAAATATTATTTAACAAAGTTGATACGAGTATTATTTATTACATATTATAATTAAATTTTGTTTATTTTTTATATTATATAATAAAAAGAAAAATTAGCCTTTCTTATTTGTAAAATTTTGAAATAAAAATTCTTGAATGTTATTTTCTTTTTTAAAAAATAAAATTTTATGTGATTAAATAAATAAAGAAATGTGTTTACAAATAATAAGATTCTTAATTAGTAATATTAAATTATTTATTTAGATAAAGATTTATCTATCAATCATGAATATTAAGGTATAGGAGTTATAGGTAAAGACCCATTTTTTTTAATAGTTTAATTTTATGTTTTAATTTAAGTTAAAATTTCTTTTTGTCTTTATTTAATTTCAGATTATGTTTTTTGCTAGCCTTCATTTTGATTTTTTGAAAACTTTTCATTGATTTAGCCTAATTCGTTGTTTTTTTCAATATAAATATCAAATGGAAGTTCAGAAATAGTTTTGTTGATTAACTATTCTTAATTAATGTTTTATTCTAGGAAATATTATTATTCAGTATTATAATTATACAAAAGACTTTGGTTAGCATATTATTCTAATTCTTAAATCTAATTTTTCCTTTTAAAAAATTTTTTATGTTTTCTCAAATTATTTTTTACAGCAGTAGAATTCTGCACTTAAAATGACCTTTTTTGGTCTTAAGAATTAGCTTTTGTTGTATCTCTGCTATAAAGAATTTCATTCTTATGGACATGCTTTAATTTTCTTCTTATATAGTTATAAAAGAGCATTAAAGATGTTTAAGAATTATTTTCAAATTTTGTATTTTAAAGATAAGGATTTTAATCTTTTCCTTCTTCTAATTTACTTAATTACAATTTAATTTTTTAGTCAGCTTCCCTTGCAAATTCATCTTCAGGGTAAATATACTTTTAAACATAAGATTTTCGAAACTCTGACTATTAAATATCTTTACCTGAGCTAGCTTTATTAGAAAATTATTATAAATGACTCAAGATATTCTTTTTAGCATCTATTTAATTTTAAATGTTCTCATGTCCTTCCAAGATTCCTTCCTCTTCTTAAAGATAAGAATTTATGAAATGAAAATTGTTGCTTATTTTGAATGATGGATTGATAATAATATTTTCTAATTCTTACTTCATTTTCATTTCACTTAAAGACTTGTCATTTACAGATATATGCTAATTATTATTTGTTGAAAATCCTTGCTATTTTTTTCTAGTTGAGCTTCCTTTTGTGTTTGGTCTTTTACTTAAGCTTGTACTCATCTAAGAAATATTCATATTGTATGAATCTATATTTTTCATTGTAAGATATGATTATACAGTGGTATTCATTTGCTTTAAATTTCTGAAATTCTCAGTATTGTATTTCTTTTCAAAGCTAGATTCTCTTTAATTAGGAGATAATCTAGATTAATTTCTACTATGATTAATTATTTGAGTTTCATTTAAATTTATTGCCTTTACCGTTTAGGATTAATTCATTTAATTAAGTTACTGATTTTCTATCTGTCTATTTTAGCTTCTACTTAATACCTTTACTCTAGCATGTCCTTAACTAGAGTATGACCTTTCCTGCTTATTTCGGAATTCTAAAGAATTTTACTCAAACATGCTTTAATTATTTATATTCTCTTAGTTTTGCTTTATTTAAGATTCTTAATTTTTTAGCTTATTCTACTAAATCCTAAATGATCGCTCATTAGGAGCTGACATTCTATTTGAACCAGATGTATTTAAATTTCTCTATGCTTTCTAAGCTGTAGAAAGAGCTGTTCTAATTTAACAAACATTTTCATTTACTTGGTTTCCATATTGTGGTATTTTTTATGACAATCCTTAGTCTTAGCTCTTTACTGTAATAGGATTTGATTAGCTTTATAAAGATTTAGCTTTATCTTTTTATTAGTACCTATAATTGCTCTTTTAGCTTATATAATTTACTGAGGGAGTTTATTCCAAGTCTTATCGAGACTTTTGTTTACTATTTTTGATAGGTAGTTTTAATTAAATATATTAATTAGTTATTGAATTTAGTTTTTCATCAGCTAAAGGAATACCACTTTTTTATTTTGTATTAAGCTAAAGGTTACTTACAAGATCTATCTTTTTGTTTGGATATTTTAATGAGTCATCTAGTTTTTTTTATATTGAAACAGGATTTGAATATTTTACACTGAGATTACTGTTAATTAAATTGTTTGAAAAAGATACAGTTTCATTGTTGTCTTACTAATTAATTTAAATGTCTCTCTAATTCATATTAGTAATTAAATTACCAGAGAATTTAGATGATTATTCTGTGTGGGTTTTTTATTAATTAATGCTTGTTTAAGAAGGTAATTAGATTTTTAAATGATTATACTCTGTGTTAGACATAATTATGTCCTTTTTCCAAATAATATTTTCATTCTTTATATCATTAGGATCTAAAGTAGTAGCTTGTTTTAATTTGTTGCAATCTTATTTATCAATTTTATCATTTTAATTGGTGCTATCATTAGCATTTTCGCCTTCGAAAAAGCAGGACAGAGATCTCCTCTTCATTTTTAAAGATTTAGCATCCTAAATTTATTTCTGATTGTAGTATTAAATTAAATCATTCATTTTGTCTTAATTATCAATAAGTTCTTCTGCTGTTTAATCATCTTAATCTTATTTATTTGAAACTTTTTTATTTTGTAAGTCATAAATCTGATCTTTATCTAGGTATTGAGTTTACTGAGTTACTTATTCATTATATTCCTACTACGTGCTTTGTAAATTGTTTAGGGTATTTCCAGCTACTATTAAACTAATGTTTGTTTTTAAAAGCTGATTTATTTGTAAATTTTTTACAGTGTTTTGCTTTTATGAATTCATAGTCTAAATTGATTTATTTTAATCACTAGTGGTTTAGTCGTTTGCTAAAAACATATTGTTAATCATAACTTCTATTTATTATTTTTTTGGTGTTACTCTAGATTGTTGATTTGGATACCTTTAAATCATATCATCTATCTTAGCGGCTTTTGAAAATCTAGCTGGTATTTGTATATTTGAATTGTTATTTTCTTTGAAAGCAGCATTTGATTTTGAATTGAATTGCAATGCTTCTTCAGAAATACACATATTTTGATTCTATTTATATGGTGATTATTAAGTTGCTGGGGATAAACTTCTATTAGTTTTATTACAATTATTGGCAAAGCTGGTATTTTCTTATTTTACTTATCGATTAAAGTTCTGTTAAGTTTGGGCATACTTACTGCAATTTAAGTCGTTCGGTATCTGATTTACTCCTACAACTTAAGAATTTGACAATTGATTGTTTGATAAGTAAGATGTGTTACATATTGCCCTAGCTTTTCTTTAAACAATAGTTTCCTCTGCATTCAATATTATGTTGTTTTTTTCTTCATCATCTAAGTATGTAAAAATATCCGTGGAGTCTAACGGTATGTATAGTATTTCTGCCTCTTTACCATTGACCTAAATTGTACAAGATCTAGCTTAGCCAAGTACTAAATCTTCTAACCCAAAGAAGTTACCTTCGTTTAAAATTCCTACTTCTTTTCTATGCTACTCATTAAATTTCAATTATGAACTTTAAAATTTATTCTTATTTTTATGTATAAACAGCTCATGGGGTTAACTTTCTTCTTATTGCTAGAAACCTGATATCGGAATTGAAATAGACTTATTGCTAGCCCTATCTTGTTTATAAAATGAAACTAGTGTCTTCTTGCTATTTGGTTGGTTTTTAAGCAGAGTTTATTAATTATCAATAAAATCCTCAATAGCATCTATTAATATCTTTACTTCCCCTTTTAGTATGAAGTAAAGTCCTTTTGATTTATCATTTTAATTATATATAATTTCGTTTTTAAATGGTTATATTTTTCTTGATTTCAAAGTTAAATTATTAATTTATCTAAAGGAGCATCCTTTAAATAAGTGTTGCTTATTAATTATGGATTAAATTTGCTTGATCTTTGGGTCTGACTCATCTAGTCCATAAATGAGATCTTAGAAATCTTTCATATCAAAACTAATTAAAGCACATTTGTCCGATGATGTCACTATTCTATGTATTTTGAATCTCCCATATTTAAGTTTGTGACCAAAAGTGCCCACTGCATTTAATGTTTTAAATTTCTCAATTAATTGTATTTACTGAGTTTTTTTTTACTTTTTTTAAGAGCTTTTTGATCTGTTTGGTCCTTTAAATAATGATTTTTATGAATTTTAATGCTCGTTTAATACTTAAGAAGAATTGATGCTATTATTATTTGATTGTTTAAGTGAGTTAATCAAACTAGACCTTTTTTTCATAATAGATGATTAACAAGATTTTTATTTATTTTGAACGAATAAGTGATTTCCATATTTTTAATTCTACGACCTTTGACTATCGATTTAACTAGATTATATATCATTTGATCCACTGTTACTAAACTTGCTCTGATTTTAACTAAAACTGGTAACATTTGAGTCTCTTCTTTTTGAAGCTTAAGAAATACTTCTTATCTTATTTTACCTTTCAGAACTAGGTATCTAAATTACTCTTTAACTCTAAATTTTCTTATCAGAATTTAAATTTAAGAATTGTTAAAGGCTAGAAACTTATTACTCATTTTATTAAAAATCTAAATTATTTTAACTGCTTTTTCTAGAAATATGACTTTAATCATTTCTTTCACTAAAGTTTTAAGGAGTGCTATCGTTGGGTTTGTTTACTTAAATAACATAATTATTACCTATTTGGTTTTTAAAATCTTAATCATTTTCACTTATTTAATTTTCCTAATTTGAAAAATGATTACTTTAATTTTCAATAACTTATTCCCTTACTTTAATTTCGCTACTGTGTAAATAATTTGATTTTCTTCTTTTTTGATTAAATGTAGAGTTTTTATTGACTTATAATTTTTAACCATTAAATTTGCTAGGCAAAAAGGCTTCATGATTTTATTGCTAACGAGGAGACAAAGATTTTTTGGAAGCAGTACCAAAACTTGAAATCGATATGCAATCATCATCATAATCTGTATCAGAATTTTTAGTATCTAATCTAAATAAAGCACTTTTAGTGTCATCGAAATCTATATCATATTCAGACTCTTAACTATTCAATCTCTTAACATCATTTTTTTATTCAATCTTATTTTAATTGTTATCATTATAGTTAGAAGTTAAGAAAACCTAAGATTACATTTCAAATTGTTTAAGAGAATATTTACTTAAAATATCTTGTTTATTATTTTTCTTAATAGTACCTTCAAACGCAACTGAACCTTTAATAAGTAAAAAGAAACGCTGCTTATAATTTGGTTTATTTTCAAATATGGTATAATCATTTTCATTTATTTCTAATAGCTTTCCAGTTTTAAGAAACTCAGTAATAAATTAGATTCCTTTAATCGAATAAACATATTCAAAGATAGGAAGTTTAGTCAGAATGTATGCCACTTCTTAATAATTTTGTTAAGTTATTATATCTTTATTTTGCCTCAAGTATTTATTCAGCAACAAGACCTCTGAGGAATTAATTATTTTTTTAGGCTTTGAAGCTTACTTTTAATCATTTTTTTCTAAAATTTCATCTATTTAAGTGTTTTAAGTAGGGCTAGCATCGCTCATTTCTTAATTATTTACATTAAATTTATTAAATTTAACATCATTCATTAAGATAATTGTTATATGAAATTCTAAGTTATTTATTAATCTTGGAATATAAAGATTTACTAACAGAATATTGAGTAAATAAGTTAATTTTATTCAGATCACTCCTTAGTGCTGATTTAAGATTTATATTTTTCCAAAGCAACAAAGTATTTTTATCTCTCCTTTATATCAATATTATATTCTAATATTAAGTTTAATTATTTTTGATTTTTAATCTAAATCCCAAAAAGCAAAAAAATACAATAATAATAATAAATTTATTATTAAATTTTGCTTATTTAATAAATAAGTGTTTCTGATAGTCAATGAATGTGATTAAGATATTTCTTTTTGTAAGTAATAATTATCTGATTTATTAAAACTCTGATAATATATTCGTTAAATATTTTATACAATAATTATTTGTTCTTAAAAATATTACATATTTCATTATTAAAACTATTATTTTCAAATGAGTTTTACTTCAAATAAATCGTTAAACAAATTATTTTAATTATCATTTTTAATATAAATTAATTTTGTGTAAATTTAAAATAAATATCAAGTTATTTTAGAAATTGAAAATTAGTTAATTAAAAATAAATAAGTAAACATTCTAGCCACTAAAAAGCCTTCTAAAAGAAAATGATTTTAATTTAATTAAAAAATGAGAAATATTTAATAATACATTTTACTTTAAAATGAATCTAATTATAAATTAATTAAAATTCTATTTAAGCAATAAGTTCTTTATTATTGTATGTTATCTAAGGTAAACTAAGAATAAATATAAAATTTTTCAAAAGATTAATGTATATTAATTACTCTAATAAATATCTTATATAAGTAATTTAAGGTCAATTAAGAATAATAAATTAATGTTTTCAAAGAAAAGAATAGTGATAATTCCTCTAGTAAATATAGATTTATTTACAATCTACAATTAATTCACCAAATAGGTTATAAAATGAAGATTAAATTAAAAATATCTATTAAATTATTATTTATTTATTTATTATTTGCCTAGGGAGGTTTGAGATTTTATCAAATATTATTTGAAAATTTTGGTTAATTTCTAATCTATTTTAAGGTTAGAATTATATTAGTATTTTTGAAATTAAAAATAAATTTATTTTGGATTTTCTTCATATAGAACTATGAGTTTAATTAAAGGCTTATGCTATTTTGAGTTGACTAACGGGTTTTGATATAATTCCATCAGCTCCATTTGATAAAAATTCATTTGCATCTGATTTTTAGTCATATCCTGAAACCATGAAGATAAATATTTGTTAGGTAATTAACTTATCAGACTGCAATTACCTTATTTTTTATATTGTTTACAGTCCATCCATTAATGGCATACTATAATCCATAAATATATAACTAAATTGTTATGGCTACTATAGCTTTAGCTCTTAATTTACTAATAATTTTTTACTTTCGTTTTTAATTATTTTTTATTAGTTATTTTTATTTGTCTAAAATTTCTAGATTTCTTATTCTTAAGTTTTTTATGCTTGCTCTGAAATATTTATGGGAGAATCTGTTTACTAAAAAATATTATAACTTTTATCAAGGCTAGTTTAATTTATTTATGCAATGTTGTTGAAGTTCAATTCGTATTTTCTATTTGCAATTTAGTTTATGTTTAGATTTTCATTCATTTTTTCATCAGGAATGTATTTACATTCTTTTTCTGTAGAGTTTATACTGTTATTAATACTGCTATCTAATGAGCTCAAGTTGATATTATAGTTCTCTTTATTTTTTTTTTCTTCTTCAAAATTACTTTAGTAAAATTGAGATTTCTTGTTTTAAACTGATTCAATTTAATCAAAATTGTCAACATTTTAGCTTTAGTACAAAAAGCTATCACTCCCTTCATTATTTCTCTGCTAATTATATTAGCTTATTAGTTTTTCGTTATGTAATATTTTACTAATAGCTTCTTCACCATTATAAGCACTGTGTATTTTTACAGTAGAAAATTGTTTAAATTAATGCTAAAAGACTTTGTGACTTATTTCTTCATCATCAACAACAAGTATATGAGTTTCTTTAGAAAAAATTTAATTTAATACAGAATTCGAATACTCATTTGTATGAATATAAGACATATCAGAGACTTCTAAGTTAGTTTGTTTAAGGTCTTTTAGCATCTAAGTATTCAAAGATGACGAAGATTATTATTATTCTCTAAAATTATTTCTATTGTTGACTGGATTTAAGCACTCAAAGGTGATTCTATGAGCAAAGTATTTTTATTTATCTAAATCATTATCTTCTTCCTTATTTAAATAGTCTTGATTAACTTAAGATTCTTTTTAAAATTGTGACTTATCAAGGATAATTGTGGGAGACTATGAATGCTATGACTGAATGGCTTCTAATCCTCCTACAAACCTATCTCTTAAGTTATCAGTCATGTTGTTATTTTCTTTGTTTAAATATTACATTCCACTTTATTCTGGAGTCTTTATAAGAATATTTTAACTTTCAACAAAAGAATTCTCAATATCTCTATCAATGTTAGAAAATAGAATATTCTTTGTTTTTAATTTATATTATGAATGATATTAAGGAGAAAATTAAAGCGAAGATAAATTCATAGCATTATTGCTATTGTTGAACTTGAGTTGTGAGTAAACCATATTTTTTAAATTTGAATTCAGCTAATAAATAAATAAATAATTTAAGATTAATGATAATTTTTTAATAAGTCAAATCATATTTTTGAGATAAAAATAATTTGCAAATATATTTATTTTACGTTTAAACGAGAATTATCAAAAGAACTTGATTAATTTAAATTCTTTATGGTAGTATTTTAAGGGCTAAGATTTATCAGTTATTCGCAATCTTAGGGATTATTTTTTTCAGATAAATTGAAATTAGGGGAATTTTTTATGCCTTTAACAACCTCACTACTGGTGTTAAGATAGGATTTAATAAATGTATTGTTTGTTGATGTCTAAAAGTATCTCTGATTTTTAAAATACTTTTAGCTATTTTACCAGTTCTCTGTTTAAGAAAGCTAGATGAATGTAGGAGATTTACTCAGATTTGTTAAGCTGAACTTACTTTTTTAGAATAAATGTTGGAAATTATATTAATTAAATTCAGATATCATAGATTATTATTGGTTCTGCTCATCTGAAATATCTTCTTCACCAAATATTTGTTCTTTGTTTTCGCTTACGATTTAGTTGTTGCAATTTATAGCCTGCTAAGCTTGCTCCAGTTTTGCTCTCTCTTTAAGTTTCTCTTGCAAATTTTTGAAAATCACAAAAGAAAAAGAAGAACCCTCGCCTTCCTTACTAACAAGTTTTATATTTTCAGAAGGACCTAATAATCCTGCTAATTTCTTGCTCATATATAATCCCAGTCCAACTCCATTTCTATTTAAACCCTTTCAAAAAAAAAATCTTAAAACTAGAAAATATTTTTTTATTATTTTACTGAAGGTGTATCGAATGTGTTGTATTCTTTAAATAATTTTTGCTATATTTCTTAAGGTATGCCTATGCCTGTGTCAGTGACAGTAATTTCTATAGTTTCTTAATCAGAGCTAATTTCAAAGAAAACTTTTATAGATCCTTTCATTGTAAATTTTATTGCATTTCCAATTAAATTGAGAAGAATTTGCTTTAATCTCTATGAGTCACTGTGTATTTAGTAAATATCAGCATTTCCTACATTTACTCTAGGCTCAAAATCAAGAACTAATTCAATTCCTTTCCGCTTTTTCACTTCAAATATATCCTGAATTATTAGATAAAATTAAATTTAAAATGTGTGATAGCTAATAAATAGCTCAAAATATGATTGAAGTATTTTAATCAATTGAAATCAATTAAATTAACTTCTATTAAATAAACACATAAAAATAAGTGGTTAGTATGAACAATAAATCAAAATAATTAAAAATCTAAAACAGTGTATTTTTACCAAAATTTCTTTCAAACAATCTTTGATGTTAAATTTGTTTAGTTAAAGCTTTAAAGAGCAATTATAAATTTATCCATAATCTTGTATGTCATTAATAAGATGAGACAATAAATCAGATACTTTAAGTGTGTCTTACAATATTTTCTTTATTTCCTCGTCTTTTCTGTTATTTTTAATATAAGAGATAATTTACATTTGGAAACAAGTGTAAATTAATTAAAGAAATGAGTGTAAAAAACAAACAAATTTAATTAAATTAGTCTTATCCAATATCATTATTTAAGTTTATTACATACTAATAAAGCAGCTTTCGACCAAAGAAATCATGGCACTGAGTGGAGTTTTTAAGTCATGAGAAACAGTAGCTAATAGTTTATCCTTATAGTTATTCATTTCATAGAGTCTTTTATTGTCATACTATTTTTAGTTAATTAAAATTAAAATTGCTTCAAGTATTTTTAAAAGCTAATTAACTAATTACTTTCATAGATATGTCATTTAAGACTATCATTATATTAACTTGATTATCTTCATAGCAATCAACTATATGCACATCCAAATGTTTTTCTTCTGGCTCGCTATTTTAGCCTTTCTATGTATTTTATCTATTTTAAGCTTCTTTTTGCATAGGGGAGTAAATACAATTAGAATACACCAGATCATCTTGCTACTTTAATTATGTAGAATTTTATAAATATTTAAATTTTATTTTTAATTTTTTTTTCCTATAAATCTTGGATCTAGATTTTTTTTAATTTTTTGGCTTTACTTGATTATACTTAATGAATTTTTTAAATTCTTTAAAATGCAAATAATATTTTTGGATTTAATTCATCCAAAACAAAAAGGGTGAATTCCGAAAATGTATTTTTGTTAATTTGCTGTAATCTTAAAATTGGGTTATTTTGGTGCATTTAATCTGAAAGAACAGCTCTGAAAATAAATTAAAATAATTGAACTAGTAAAAAAAGGATTATTTTACATTAATTTGATAAAAATTTAGTTATTTCGTTGTTGCTTGCTTGAATTAATCCAATTAATAATAAAAGTAAATTTTAATCAAATAAATTACATCGCTAATCTATTAAAAAAGTGAAATTCTTTTTTAGCAATCATTCATAAATAAGACTATAAGCTCCATCAGAGATATTTGCAGAAATTTATTTTCAAATTAGTTAGCTTTAGAAGACAGAGGTAAAATATTTTAACTAAATACCATGCTTTAAGGATTTTTTTCAAAAATTGAAGGAGTCTGTTAATTTGTTTATATTACATGTATTTCTTTTTTATTTTTTCTTGAGCTATCTTTTTTTAAGCTGTATGCCTATGAAGTCATTGATTTTTAATTAATCGCTTCATTACTTTTTGACACAGGCTTTGCTAATTCTACTTTACGATATATCTTTTCAATAAGTGAAGCCTTGAATTTTTAAATATATGTTTCTCCTCCTTATTATTAACTTTTCTATTAATATGTAAAAGAATCATTTATTTGTTCAGTGTTTAATGGTACAAACACAGATTATAAAATGCTTTATATTGATTATTGTAAATTTAAAAAGCTACTAGACTTATATTAACTTCTATTCAAATTAATTGGACACACATTGTCTTGAGGAATATTAAAGCATGATTTAAATTAATCATTTACAAAAGTAACTTTAAAATCATCCTATATATCTTAATCTGCTGTAAGCACAATAGTTGGAAACGGTAATCTCTACTAGAATATCTACAACCACCTTTACCATTTTTTTTGGGTGCTAAAATTTTTATAGAAATCCTTTTTTTTTAATGATTCATGATAATAAATTGAAGTAAGAGAGATTAAAATCAATACTGAACTAATTGATATATCCACTATTTAGAATTTTTGGTATTAATTTATCATTAAGCTACAAAATAAAGATGAAAACAAAGCACACTTAAATATCCAATAGGTTAATGCAAATATATTTAAGAAAACTAAGATCAACAAATATAAGTTAATGCATATTCCAGATTAACTAGTCGTCAAGCACTTGCTTGTGTAGTTATCAACTTTAAAAACTAAAAAGCAACAATTATAGAGCTGCTAAATAAATATGTAGACATTCAATTAAAAAGGACTTAATCTAGGAGCATATATTATTGTTAAAATATTCAAAATAATCAAAATAGCAAGAACCACTATAATTTAAATCTAAGTAGGGCCTATATTCTAACTACACTATTCATATTGTTATTATATTTAAGAATCAGAGCAATCAGATTTATTAGTCATTATAAAAAAGCGCAATATAATAAATAAGTAAATTATGGTGTTTAAAAAAAATAAGAAACGATAATACAACAACTGCTCTTTAGAATAGCATCTCAACTAATACATTTTATTTAAAATCTTTGAATTAAATTGCAATAGAAGTCTTTAGGCTAATGTCTTAAAAATCTTCTTTTCTTTAAATATTTAAGAGCCCTGTTGCTCATCCAAAAAATCAGTTTGGATATTCTCTTTTATATTAAACATTTAGGCTAAATCCCTTTGTTAAACTAAATTTTCAGATTCTTTAAAAAAAACAATAATCTAATAATAATTAAACCTCTATTTCTTATTCTTTCTTTGTGGATTGTTTGATTGCTTCGTATTTTTTTGCAAAATTAATATATTTCAAGTTTAACCAAAGTAAAGTGTTAAAAGTTATTTAATTAACTCATGATTAAGTATTGCTTTTTTATTTTTTTCCCACTTTTCAATTATTATTTTTGCTTCCTATCAATTGAATACCAAAAATAGTAAAAAATTTCAATTCTCAACCAAAATAAATTGTTTCTATCAATATTTAAATAAAGAGGAATAAAATAAGATTTTTTTTGATTATTTATTGAGTACATTTCTAAATTTATGTTAAAATTATTTGTTTGTCATAGGTATTTTCTTCATGTTATAATATATTCAATTCCTAAACACATTCAATTCTTAGAAACCAAAATAAAAAAATAAATATAAGCCATGTATTATAAAACTTAAATTTAATTTATAAGTTAATTTTTATATAAATACATATGTTATCTCCTATTTATTTATGCTAAAATGTAATAAAATAATTAAAATTCCAAATATACTAATAATTTAAATATCTCAAATAAATTAACTTATTTTAAGATATTTAAGACAAATTATCTATCTATCCTCAATCCTATCAATTTAATACAAAAAATTTTAAATTTAGGTAGGTAATAAAGTTAAAAAAATCAATTAATATTATTTTTCTTAAATTTAAATGATTGGTTAGAAATATTTATTTTTTAAAAGATGAAAATGAAACCCTGGTGTAATAAATATTTAATATTAAATAATTGAGTAAAGATTTGAATAAAGAAAATAATAAATAAATAAATACAATCTAATTATAGTAAATACATTTTAATATAAAAATTTTTAACAGCTTAGATATTTATTTATAAATAATTATCTTAATATAATTAGTAAAAGACAAATTGTAAAATAATTATAAATAATCAAGCGTTAACAAATTTTTATTTTTCACCACTGTCATGGATAGTTCTTATGGGTGAATTTTCTATACTGTTTCTGCTAGAAAACCCTTCTTGTTAGAAAGATTTTTTGGCACCCATAAATGTGGAAAGGAAACTTTACTTTTCGAGTCTACTTTACTGAAGGCTGTTATAGCGTGAAAGTGCCTTTTATTCTTCCTTCTCTAGTTCATTGATTTCTTCTAAAATCCAAGTCTACTCAGTTTAGTATTCTCTTCTTTTTTCTTAATTAATTCTCTGCCAATTTAATTTCTTTTACTCAAAAAACTTGCATTTTGTTTAGTAAGATATCTCTTTATCGTTTTTGACTCTATTAATTTATTCCTTCTTTTTTTCTATTACTGTCCCTGAAAATTATTTTATCATTTATTCATTTTCTTTCCTTTATTTCATAATTTCTTCTTAATCTTGCTTTTTAGATTAAAGAAGATTTTCTTTTGATCTTTTGATCTCCAAAGATAACTGGTCTCTCAAAGTTTTTACTGATTAAGTCATTTATTACTATCTCTCATAGTATTATTATTTAAGCTTTTATAGCTAAAATTAAAATAATTTTATATTGAATGAAATTATCAAAAACGAAAAATTATTCTATTAAAATTCAGCTCGCTTTACATTTTCATAAAAAATTAACTTCTACTTGGCAAATATTTTGTAAAAATGCACAAAATAAAAGCTTATTCAAAATTAAAATGGCAAGGCTTGAAGCTAATTAAATTTAAAACGTTTGTTTAAAAGAAAAATTATTTATACCAACTCTTAGTCTTTATTTTTTCTAGCTTTTATTGTTTCCATAAATTTTATTTTATCGTTGAGCAATTTTTATTTGCCTTGCTGCAATTCTTCTTCTATAAGTATTTTTTTCACTTTTTTTTTCATTTGCTCACACTTGTCTTTTGCTTCCTCTGTTACTCTTCTTACACTCCCTAACGTGTCATATTCATTTTACTATCTTTGCTAAAACTAATTTCTTTTGTAGTATAAACTATCACTATATCTACTTTTTGGAGATTCGTTGGTATACTTACTGTTTGATAACTCTAAAAGCTCTTTTTCGCTTAATTTTTTATACTTGAAATTTATAGGCATCATCTTGTTAGTAAAGATATTAATGAAATAAATAGTATTCGTAAATTATATTGATCTTTTATGAAATAATTTTAGCTGTTAGAATGTATTTAATTTAAAAATCAATTACACAATTTTTTATTTCTACCTTGATATTTTATTAAATATAATTTACTCTTTTTAATTTATTTTAAATACAGAAAAGGAAACAAAATTGAAAGAACACAACACAACAACACACTATACTATACTATTACTACATTATAAACTGTAAAATAAAAAATTAATAGCTTTTAATCGATTTGAAGAGTAGTTAAATAAAAGCAAGCCATTATATTTTTCAAACAGTCTAAAAATAAACAATTTGTATAATATAAATGTTAAATTACTTGAAATTTAAATTAATTTAAAAATAGTTTTAAGTAATAATTATTTTTTTTATATTGAACTAAGTATTTTGTTAATTGCTAATAATAGAAGGAAAAAGAAAGTCATGAAATTCCTTTATTTCAGTAAACAACTTCGACCAATTCAGAATCTACATCAAAAATTACTTCTGTGCATTTAAAATCTTCTCCATCTATTTCCATATCAATTGGGTCCTTTTCATGACTTATTATTCTTATTTCTTTACCTCTATAATACTAGCATTCTTTCTCATAAATATGAAGCCCATCTTTTTCTGCTGCTTAAAGCACATTAATCATCCTACTGGTCTTATCAGAGTACATTAATATTAAATCTAAAATTCCATCATTTACCTATTTTTAAATATATTCAATTATTTATTTTGAAGAAATATTATTAAATAACCTAAAAAATAAAAAAATAATTTCTCTAGAGATTTATTTAATTTAAGAAAGTTTAAGAATAAACATATTAATACCCATTTAAAGTGAGAAAAAATTTATTTATTTTTAAAGATTATTAAAGTATAGATAAATTATTAAATTAAAAATTTAATTATTACTTATGCTATTGGACATGCACGGAATCCGCCTCCTGTCCTTGGTACATTATTAACTTCTATAAACTTAACTTTACCTTTATCAAGAACTGTTTTTCCATCAATAATAACTGTCATTATATCAGTTTTGGCAGAAGCAACTTCTAAAAATGCAGCTACTTTATATTTCAGTCTAAAAAATATTCCTAATTTTTTTGCTCTTTGGTCAACTCTACCAGCAAATCCTACGCCACCTTGACAACTAAAATAATAGTTTTTCCAGTTACCATTTTCATCTTTCAGTCTGCACCTTCCAATATCAACTTTTCTGACCTTAGGCTCCAAAAGATATTTTTCTAATAAAAGTTAAATTGAGGATTTTGATATTATTTAACTTAAATATTTAAATTTTCAGTTAATTTATTGTGATTATGCTTAAATAACTGAAAAAGTTTGCAAAAACTTAATTTGTTAAAGAAAATTAAAATATCTATTTACCTACATAATTGCTCACTTAAATATGATTAAACCCTATTGATGAGCAAAAATCATTTCCTGTTCCTCCAGGAACAACAGCAAGAGGATAGGGTTTAACTGGCTTTTCATTTAATTTCTTTTCAATAGCTTATCTTTTTGCTAAAATGTTTAAAGTCATAAAAATGGAGCCATCTCCTCCACAAACCATGAGAAGATCTTCTCCCTCGAAATCAAATGTTTCAACAAAATCATAGAAGTTTAATATAGATGCGCTATAGTTAGCAACAAAAGGTATTTTATGTTTTGTAAGCTACTTAATGACATTATTTCCTATTTTTTTCCCATTTCCTCCTCCGCTTGTAGGATTGATAAGCATTTAAACTCTTTTAAAAGGCCTAGATCTCACTTCATCTAATTTATTTTAAAATGAAGGAAATACAGGAGCTCCTACTTTCTTCTTACAGCAACAACAAGATGTACCTATAACTGCATCTTAAACTTAAAATGCTATCTCTCCTAATAAATTTTCATATTTTTATGTAATTTAATTAGGTTCTGGATGTGTACTATTATTATTCTTTTAACTTTCTTAAGAATGAAGCTATTATTAATTTTATTTTTTTAAATCCAAATTGACATGTTCATCATGAACCTCTGATTTTTAAACTTTATTTCCTGGTGTTAACACTTCTGACTACATCTTTTGAAATAATAATCTTTTTTTTACTATCTAAAATCTTGTTAATATCAAATTTGATAATACTTATTTATTAATTTTAAAAAGAGCAAAGTATATATTTAAAGACGTAAGTTACAGTGTAATAGATATATATGCGTTGAGATTTGTTCCTATAATTTTTTTTTTTAAACAAAAGCAATTTTATATGGTGAATTTCTTAAATCTTTTAAGATTTTTCTCAATTTATGGTCATAAAAAATACATAGAAAATATCCTTGAATAATCATGCTAAAATTGATTAAAATTTCTGCCAAATATTTATAGAAAGAATTACTATAACCTAAACCATAAAACCTATATTAAACATAATACATAATTTAAAGGTAATGATCATTCATAAATTACTATCATATTAACCATTCAATCAATCCCTCATTTTTAAAAAACCAATTAATTTTTTACATAATTTTTTAAAATTTCAGTTTATACTACTATAAAAAGTAAATTAGATTTAATAAATTTTTCTCGCTCTTTTTTAATTAACCATAAATCGATAACAAATAATTAAAATAATTTTTAACACTATTTATAATTTATTTAAAATGTAAAATTTATACATTTTTGTATAATTTACTTTCAAATTGCTCTAAAAATTTAATTCAGAACATTACAGTATCATAATTACAAGTAAATTATTTAAAAATTTACAAAATTTATTTATTTATTCTTAAAATCAACTAAAAAATCAACAATTTTAGCAATTATTAAATATTCAAGATTTTTCTTTTTTTAAATAAATAAAAAATTGAAATGATATTATTAATTGGTTAAAATAATAAGCATTACGAAATAAATTTTGAATGTGTTAATATTAGCTAAATTTTTAAATATATTAAAAAAGGATTCTATTATTTGAAATTAGTAATTGAAATAACTCTATTTGTTGTAATTTGTTTTAGATTTTTTTTTTTGAAATAATATTAAAGAATAATATTTAAAAAAATTCATTATTTTGAATTGAATATTTAATGAAAAGATCAAAATAAAGAGATTTTAGAAAGAATTAGCAGAATTTCTAAATGAAATTATTTAATAAAAAATAAATACCATTAATAGATTTAATAAGCAATTTACTCTGCAATATTATATTTATTATAATTTTAGAGACATAAATTAATTTAAAATAAATAAGCTCTTAATCAACTTGATTTTACAAATAATCATTTAATTTTATAGCGTGAATGAATAAACAAAGCAATTTAGTTGGAGAAATAACTCATTAAAGTAATTTTAACATTCTTCATTTTCAGAGAGATTCTAAGAAATACTTCTGCAACCTATAGTAAAGTCATTCTGACACTTAGTAATTATATTCAAAATAAAATAAATTAACAGTTGAAATCGAGGAGTAGAATAATCACAAATAGGATAATCAATATATCTAGCAATAAATTAATAAAGTAGAACAAGAGGAAGATGAAGATGATTGGGATCCATCACCACCAAAAAAAGAAAATACCATTCTCAATAAGCTAAAAGTGAATTTTACAAGTATGAAAATTTATTTTTAATTTATCTTAAGTGGATTTTTAATTATTTATTTTATTTTACATAGATAAAGAAATTAAGTTTCAAGGAGAGAACCATTTTAGAGATGTTGTTTTCGATTAAGGAGAGTTTGCAGACTTTGATGAAGAGGAACTCAATGATTATTATGCTGAAGAGTAGAAAGATTAAAATGATTAGGAAAATAAACCATAAAAAAGAAATGGAGAAAACATTGATTTTGATGATGAAGAAGTTTAAGTAGATGATAAAAATAGATTATTTTAGGATAACAAAGAAGCAATTAAAAAGTTGAGAAAATAAATTCAAATGGAAGATGTGTTTTTTAATCCCATATAGGATGAAGAAGATGATGTTTGGGTGAAATAGAATTTAAGTAATATTTATCTTAAATTAAATATTTTATTTATTTTTAAAATAAAAAAGAAAGCGATTTATCTGAGAAAACAGGAATTATATTAAGTTGTCCATGCTGCTTCGTATAACTTAGCTATGATTCTTAGAGACATGAGTTTTATGATAATTAATATAGGTCTATCTGTGTAAAAAATGTAAAAATAAATACAAGCAAAATAATATAACCCACAGAAGAAGATAATGAGGCAACTACAAGGTCACAGATGAAGTCAAAATTTAGAAAAAATAAGAGGAAACAATAAAAAAATAAGAAAGAACAAGCATAAAATACTTTAGTTATTCATGAGGATGATGATTTAGCTAATTAAAATTTAGAGGAATTAGAACAACAGATAAATAAACAAAAGGATTTGTTTCTTATATATTTTAGTGCTGAGTGTTTAAATTGCTCAACTGAAGTGGCAGCATATGAATTAAATGAAAAAGTATATCATTTTTTTAATGTGATACCTAGTTTAGGTTGATATAAAATTGATAAATTATACTATAAAGTCTCTCAAGAATTTTTCCTACTTTAAATTATACAATCAAATTTTGGAATAATTTTGATAAATTATTGAAATATTTTTTATGTATTAATCAATATTCTATTTATTTTAAGCAGTAATTAAATTCTATTTTTAAAAAATTAATTTTTTTCATCATAATAGTTAATTATTTTATTTTATTCGTTAGTTCATAAAATTTAATTTGAAGTTTTTGAAGATTCATTCCTATTTTAAAATTAAGTAACGAATTTTTCAAATTAATTTCTATAAATCATTGAAGTTTGTTTTTATTTATTTTATGCCTTCTATCAATTTAAGGAGTAATTAGAATCTAATAACAAAAAATTTTCCATCATATATATCAATTATTTTATTTCAATAGCAAATTCATAAAATTTAAAATCTATTTTAACTTATGTTTTTAATCATTTTTATGATTTTGCTTGGTATTTTATCAAATAATCACAAAAAAATTAATCCATTTTTTCAATAAAAAAATAATCTTACTTAATGTTATTTGTTTTGGATGAAGTGTCTTAAGAATTTTTGTAAAAAAAGTAAATTATTTGTGGCGAATATCTTCTAAAATATTCGAATCCTCCATTCATACACATTTAATGCGTCAGAATTTGTGCTCTTTTACAAATGTCATTCGTTTTTGTTGTGTAAAATATAATAAAATTGGTTGAAACTGGAACATAAAATCAAAATATTATAATAATATCAATCAATTTTTAGAAATAATTAAATTAAATATTTAAATAAAGTAAAAAAATAACAATGGAAGGTAGAAATTGTGGATCTCATTTTAAGGATCCTAAATGGAGAGAAGCTTATCTTGAAGAAGTAATGAAGTAAGAATAAAGCGAAAAATATAGAGGCCCTGTACCTGGAGAGGGAATTACATATCCAGTTGAAAATTGGTTTGATTTTCAAGTGATAGATAACAATAAAAAACCTTTAAAATTGCATACATATAAATATCCTGCTGAAGGTAAAAGAGTTGCTGTCTTTGTTATATTTCATGGACTCAACTCTCATGTTGGAAGATCTGCTCATATTGCAAAAACTTTAAGTTAAAGTGGAATAGAATCAGTTGGATTTGATTATAGGTATTTATTAAGACAATTATAAATTTATTTATAAATAAACTTGAATTATTAATAGAGGATTTGGTAAAAGTGAAGGTCCAAGAGGAGTCAACTCTTCTCATCAAACCTTAATAGAAGATGTAGAAAAATTTCTTAAGCATGTGGAAGAAGTATATAAAGGAGAGAAAATATTTATAGGAGGTTAAAGTTGGGGTGGATAAATTTGTTATACATTAACTTTAAATAATCCTAATCGTTTTGCAGGAGTTATCATGTATGCCCCAGCAATCAAAGATAATAAAAAAAATAGTCCCTTTGGTAAAATGATTGCTTGTGCTATTGGAGCCTTATTTCCATCAATGCAAACAATAGGTAAATTATTTATTTATTTTTTCAATTATTAAAATATAATTAATAAAATAGAACAAAAACATGGATTTGCAAATAAAAACCCAGCTGTTTCAGAGAGTTTCCCAAAAGATCCATATTCATATACAGATAAAATAATACCAGGTACAGTTAGAAATGTAATCAATTAATAAGAAGTGTTATCAACTACATATAAGCAATATAAAGCTCCCTTCTTAATTTTTACTGCAGGTGTCGATAAGCTAGTAGACCCTTTATTGGGATATGATTTGATGGATGAATCTCCTTCATTAGATAAAACCCATGTTTTTTATGAAAACTGCTGGCACAATATGTGGGGAGAAGTAGAAATTTACAGTGCAATCGAAAAAACTAAAGATTGGATTTTAAAGAGAATTTGATTAAATGTTATTTTATGTTTAATTTGTTCATATTTTCTTCAATAATTATAAAATATATTAATATGAATTATAATATTTAATATTACTTACAATTAACAAACTTAATAAGAAAATATTATAAAAGTAAAATATAAATTATTTTTGTCAATCATCAGTACTTTAAATATGAACCATTTTATCTTAATAATATAAAATCAATTTAATTTTTAATAAACATTAAACTAAAATACATAAAGAATTTTATAGTAAATAATTCTTATATTTTTTAGAGTTAAAATAATGTTTATCAACAATGTTAATTATAGACTGGTATTTTGTTTCAAGATTTTTTAAATTTATCTATCTATTGTTATGTGATGATCATAATTAAATATTTGTTTATATTTTAAAAAAATAATATAAAACAAGCAAATTAACAAATGTATAAAAAATATTTTTATGTTTAAATTTAAAGATTTTAGATAAATTAAACTAAGCACTAAATTAATAATTATTATTATTCAATATGATTTTAAAGAAGATAATTTGCTTTATTTTTAAGTTCAATTTTAAAGTTTTTTTTTCTTTCATACAATTTACTTTTCTAATAAGAAAAATTAAAATATTTTGATATTTTTAAAAGTAAAAACACCATCTATTTATTTATTTATTTATTTTTGTTTACAATTTTTAATAATTTTAATATATTTATATTATCTATTTAATTTTCGTATTTCAATTATATTATCACTTTATTTATTTAAATAAATATGTTTTTTTAATTTCTCATTTTTCTCTAAATCAAAAATATTTTTGTTAAAAAATATAAAATTATTTTGATTTTATTAATACAGACTTAATTTTTTTTTTGAGAGGAAACAAAAAATAATAAATATTAAGTTGCTATTTACAAATATTAATTATATGTATAATCTTAATTTTTCAATGCTTTTCGAAATCGCCTTGCTATGTAGCAGCTTTTTTATCTTTTCCATATAAAAATTCATTGAAACTCAAGCCGAAGAGTTGATAAAAGAATCCTGTTCTTTCTTCTCTTATTTTTTTATCAAATGTTGGAAGATTCTTGACTTCCATATTTAATCTTTATGCATTTTCACCTTAATATCTTGTCTCTAATTTGTCAACATACTAAAAAAAGATTAAATATTTGCAAATATAAACTCTATAAATCTAATTAATACTTAATCATATATTTTCTCGCATTCATTTACGCATTCTTATTTAGACTCATCTGTCAAATTTGTGCATTTCTCCATACACTCATTGTATTCTAATTAATTTAAAAAAAATAATATAATCTATAAATTATATTGCAAAAATAATCTCGAACCTTCAGTTAACTAAAAGTAAACTTTCATTCTTTCTTGCTTCTCACTTGAATAAACCTATTTGATTTAGATTGCTTTTTTAAAAATGCTTGAATTAAAACCTATTACTTACAGTGTAGACATCTTTTCTTAAAAATACATCTTTTTTCAACATTTTTCTTTAGACTTTTCTATTTTACAATAATTTACAAATTATGAAAATTAATTATGTTTATAAATTCGCAAATCTAGAATTTGATCATAAAATTAGAAATTAGAAATTTTTTTATCTTAAATTTGTTATTTTTAGTTGTAAACAGTAAATTTTAGAATATTTTATAGATAAAACTTTAAAAAGAGAGAGAAAAATATATTACTAAATAACTAGTAGAATTATGAAAGTTTTAGTTAATAAAATGAATTAAGGTATTCATGAATAAATATTATGAATTAATACAAATAAATAAATATTAGATTTTTAATTAGATTTACAATGAAGTAATTGTTTAGTTGTTTAGTAAGTAGTAATAGTATTTAATTATTGTTTTAGTTATTGAGTAAAATAAAGAGTAATTATTTATTATTAAGTTGTTGATGATTTATTAAATCTTATTTAATTAGTAGTTATTATATTGTCAATAAGTTTTTTAGATAATTGAAAAGTTTTATTGTTATTAATTATTTATTATTTTATATTTGAATGTTTCATCTTTCTCAGGTGAAAATTCTTCTAAATGGAAAAGTTCTTTCTTTGTTTTCTGTTATAAAGCATTTTACCTACTTTTAATTTGAAAAAATTAATCATTTATTTAGGAAACTTTTTTGTAAAAAATGTCTTTGGTTGGAAAAGAAGGTTTATTAAAATGAATTTAATACTCCCGTTTAACCAAAATTCAATTTAAGCATCCTGCATGGATTACATAGTCATATTAGAATCTAGTAATCAAACCATAGGTGCTCATTTTAAATGATCAAATAAATGAAACTAGATACAGAATATTTCTTTATTGCATCTAATTCAATTAATTTGATATAAAGTCTAAAAGTAGTTAATTACCTTTGTATTTCGTTTAGTTGGCATTTTTAATAAATGAGACAGCTTTACTCTACCATTTAGAATGATATGGCTAATTAGTAATAATATTTAAAAAAGTAGATGTTTAGAGATGTTTATCTCTAACTTTCTACTTTTTTATCTCTTTCTTTTAAGATTTGATTTAGTTAATTTATTTGTTTTACTTTTAATTAATATTTAAATTAAATAAAGATTCTTTTAAACGAAAAATATATTCAATTTAGTTCTTTCTATTTTATCCTGCTAAACATGCATTTATTTTTCAATGACTAAATATAAAATTAAAAGATATTCAATTAATTTCAATATATTTTTATTTTTTATTCAAGATTAATCTTTTTTGTTAAAAAGGGTAGTAATTGTTGATGGAGATGAGCAAGGTATGTTTTTATTATAAATTAGATATAAAATATATTAAATAATTATTCAAAATTTATTTATCAATATTATTTTATAATAGAATTTCTTAATTTTTTGTATTATTAAAAATAGAAATATTTAATAAAATATAATTTTACTCATAATACATACTAAAGTCAATTTATTTTTATTTATAAAGTTTTTATTTTAAAAATATTTATTTTAAATCACTAATCTACATATAATTAATAAATATTTTATTTAATTAAAGATTTTTAAATTGATATTAAAACAACTATTGAATAAACAACTAAATGCATAAATTCATTGATAAAAGAGTTTGTGATATTTAAATTCAAAAAATTAACGATAAAGAAAAATTTACACTTTAATTTTTAACATACTTAGATTTTGGCAATTTTGATAAATAAATTGATTAATTTTGATTTACTACAATAAACTATTTAAAATAATAGCTTCAGAATTAGTTTAATTTTTAAAGCAAATATATAGTGGATATGAAGCAATTTTAGAATAAAATCAAAGATTTTATTAATAAAACTTAAATATTCAATCAAGGCAATTAAGATGAAGAAATAATTGTGGAAAAGGGGTCTGAAAATTACAAAATACTCCATTCGCTTACGAATAAGCTTTTTTAGAATTCTGTTTTAACTATAAAAATTTATGATTTAAATTAGTAATTAGTAGAATGTAATTTTAGTTGGAATTGCAACAACAACAATAACGGATACAATTCTACATCAAGAAATTCTCACGTTTAAGAATAAGATGACTTTAAAAATTATACAAATATGTATGAATTTAGTGCCCAAGATATTAATTAGTATGTCCGTGTATTCATCCATCCAAAAAAGGACCCATCTACTGAGTAATTCATACAAATATTTTTGATAAATTTTAAATATATACTTTTTATGTAAAATTTTACGAAAAATCAAAACTGAAATAGAAAATATGTTTGAAAAGCTTGAAGAAAAATGTTAAATTTTTCTTTTAAAGGATTTTTCTAACTTTTTTTTTATTTAAATAGGATCATATTAAAGGTAGGACCTATATAAATGGATCCTGATACAAAATATACTGTTTAGAGCGTGTTGTATAGTGGCATAGTAAATATTCCAGTTAAAATCGGAAAAGATTTTGAATGTGCAAATATGATTATTAGTCCTCAAAATATTATTATCAGGTAATCTTCTCAACCTTAGACTGACTGTTTGAAAGTCTTAAATCACTTAACTGATATCAGAATAATATACAGTGAAAAGAAAGGACCAATAAGCGAAAAAAGTTTTAAGTTAATATTCCCAAAACGATCTGTAATTTAGAATAATTCCCTTCTGCCATGTATACAGTTAGAAAATGTGTTAGAAATATAAGCAGAATCTAGATATTTTAGAGATTATATTTATATAGTTTTGCGTTCTCTTGCAGCCAAGTAGACATTTATTGATGAGAAAATAATTTCTAATTTAAATATAGATCCTAAATCCTACATAAAAGATTTCAGCTAGTTCACAGAAGCAATTTTAAAGTACATTCATCACTCTAAAATTTAAAGCCATTACTAGTATCTGATCTCTAAATTAAAGGAAGAAAATAAATGTTTGCTCGTAAAGATTAAAATTTAAATATAATTTAGAAAAATAAATATGAAAATTACTTTAAAAATTGACTTTAGAAAAATAAATATGAAAATTACTTTAAAAATTGACTTTAGAAAAATTTCTAAATGAAACAAAAATAGTTTGAATATTATTTAAAAAAATAAATTTCTTTTTATATATTTTATTATTATTTTAATAAAAGAACGAAGTAGATAGCATGGAGGAAGAATGTCATTTGGTTATTTAAACGTTTAAGTAGATTTTGTAGTAATAAGGTATTTCTTGTAGTGAAGAGATAGAATATTAAACTAGAAAAGACTATAGAATGAGCAGAAGAGATATATAAGAAGAGAATGCTGTTTTAAAGGAACGGATTCAGCAATTAGAAGGGGAGTTATAGTTTTTATAGAATTTTAATTCTTCTTCGAATAATAATAATAGAAACACTTATAGTTCTCATTTGAGAGGTAGCAACTCTAGACTTAGTAACAGTGGGAAAGATGAGCTTATCAGTTAAAAAGAATCAGAAAGTATAATTAAGTAGGTTGAAAAAAAATATCAAATTAGATTGTAGAAATCTTACATGGAAATGGAAGAAATAAAAGACTAGCTGAATTCAAAAATATAAGAATAAATTTTAATAATCAATAATTTAGAAAATAAGAATCACGACCTTAGAAGTCAAATATAAATTTTAGAAAAATCATAAAATTACTTTAGTGTTGAGAGAAGAAGCATAACTTAAAATTTTAACTAGGGGAATAACAATATAAATAGAGAGCTAGAGGGTTTAAAAAGATAACTTTAGCAGTTTTAAATTGAGATGAATTAAAAGTAGATGTAAAATGAAGAAATTTTAAGATTGCAACTATAGAATCAATAGCTTAAACATGAGGTTGAAAAAATTAAATAAAATACTATTTTAAATGTAAATGACAATAATAATTTTAATAACTCTACACTAATGACAACTAGAGCTAAAATATTTGATAATACTCCTGTAAGAAGCAGAAATAATACATTACATAATGAAGAAGGAAATCAAAATTAAACCAGAGTTTTTAGATCTAGTAGCTATAATAATATACCTTCTTAGAGAAATGCAACATCATCTTCTCTTACGAGGCCATATTTACCTATTTAGGAAACTTCTAGCCAAGCAAATAGATAGTAAGTAAATACTAGCAGGCAGAGAATTCCTAGCGTAAACAATAGTTACAATTTTGTTACAGAACCAAATGAATAAAATAGCCGTGGATAGTCATAAATTGTTAATAACTTTAATTAAAATAGTTGTAAAACTCTATAATACATGAATACAAATAACAAAGAAAATTAGAATTATGGAAACACTTTAAATAATTTTTAAGATATAAATCCCGATAGAACTTATAGCAAAGTGAATAAACAATAGAATTCCTATTATCAAAAGAATTATCACATAGAGAGTTAGTAACATCTCTCAAGCAATCCAGTTCAACAAGATAAAACCATGAATTTAAATAACTAAATAAATAAATAAAATTTTAAAAACTACAACACTTAAACAACAGTCAATACAAATTTAAATAATCTTAAAAATTAAAGATATTAAAACTATTGAGAATTAATTAGAAAAGTTATTTAGATTTATCTTTATACTACTTTTTGTTTAAATTTCTCTTAAAATTGTAAAATGTTTCCAAATGTTATCATTCTTTGTGGTTATATGAGTTGTATGTGTCTATTAAGTAAACTTATTAAATTATATCTGTTAAATTATGTAAATTAAATTGATTTTTCAAATAATTTGGTTCGTATTTTAATTTTACTTCTACTTCTTAAATTAAAAAAAAATAATAGCAAGAAAGAAAATAGTAGTTATAAAGGGTAAATAAATAGAGCTGAAAATAATTATGAAATATGAAAAATAATCTTAAAGCTAATTTAACCAGTCCAATTTAAATGAAGTAGTAACTGATAACTCGAAATTGTAGCTGATTTAAAAGAATGAAACAGAAAAATTGTTATTATATGATAAAACAACAAAAAATGATATGATTAAACTAGTCAAATTAAAGTAAAATAAATAAACCCAATCATTTCATGACAATGGTACATAAACAGAAAGAAATAGTTCAATTTAGCTAAATGAATAATTTGATGGTAAATAATTAACTTAGGAATAAGAGGATGCTGGTAAAGCTATTAGTAATTTAAGAAGACATAAAAGCTTAAACAGATAAAAAAAATCGCTGTCAATATTTTAAAATAACATAATTTATGGTGCATTAGTAGCTCCGTAATGCAATATCAATAGCATTGTAGAGTTCAAATTACCATAACTTAGTCCTTAAATGAGTAATAAATAGCATTAAAAAATAATAGAAGTATAGCAATAAAATAATAAGATGAAAAAAAATCAAATTCAAAGAACTCTTTCATAGGTAAAATAGAATTAACTAGCTTAATTCAGTTAATTAATCCTGCCTCCAATATAAACTCCAGAATAAATAACAAATTTTAAAAGTAAGCTTTTTTCAGACATTAAAAAAGAGAGATTTTAAAAATTCAACTGTGATTTAAAAGAAAGAATTTTTAAAATTTAGGACAATTATATTAATAAAATATAATTTAATTAATTTGTCGATGAATTATTTTGAATTTATTTACAATTATTTTATTACTAAAATATTAAGTTATTATATGTATGAATTAATTTAAAATGTTCTGTTGTTTTTTTAATTAAACTAATTTATAAAACTATTTAAATAAACATTTTTATGTAGTAGTGTTAGTTTTTAATTAAAATGTTTATCATATTAATTATTCATTTATTTATAAATAAATAGCCACTTAAAATTAGTTTAAATTTATGAAATATTAGTTATTTTAATTAGTATTTAAATTAAATGTAAATTAACTTTATAAAATAAATAACAAGTAAAACAATTTTTTTCATTAATCTTTACTTTTGTCTTGCTTATCTACAATTTAGTAGTCATTTTAGAATTTTAATTTTGTTAAAAGTTTGATAAAAAATGAATTTTATGAATCTAACTAATAGTAAGCAGCAGAAGATATAATAATTCCTGAGACAACTCCAATTAAAAATCCTATAGCTATTTAAAATTCAGTATGATAATTTAAATACCATCTACTATAGAGAACTAAAGGACTTGTAAAAAATACAAAAATTTGCTAAAAACCATAGTGCCATCTATTTTAATTTTAATCTTATTGTAAACTAAATAAATATTCACTTAAAAAATTACTTTTTAGAAAACTATCTACTTTTTGATCTTGTTATCAAAAATTCAGCTAAAAATAGAGTAACTAAAAAACCTGCTAACCCTGCATGAGAAGAAGGAAATCCGTGTCCTTAAGAGCAGCTTCCTTCAGGTCTTGGTTATTTAAACAATTTTTTTAGAATTTCACAACCAATAGTACTCGAAACAAACATTGCATTTAGTATCATATTTCTTGCAGTCCTCTTGAATATTGGGATAATCAAGAAGTAGAAGCCAAGTAAGTATGGATAAACAGAGCAAAAAACCAACAAAAATTCAAATAGCAATTCAGAAACAGTTAACTCCTTAAAATTAGAATTCAAAAAGCAAGAATTCATTTTTTTTAAAATAAAAGGGCAATCTTCGCAGTTTTAGTAATTCATTTTGTTGAGTTTATTTATTTATTTATCTATCTATATATTTAATATCTTAAAAATGATAAATTATAATTTTAATCTTTATGATAATGTATTAAACGTGTTAAATTATAAATAAATACAAGTAATCAATTAATCTATAAGCAAATACATTTTTTATTGGAATAAACATTTAATTTAATTTTAAAATATTTTTCATTCATACACTTATTATTTGAAATAAATGATAAATATATTTTAAATTTATTAAAAAATTTAGTGATCTATTAAAATAATTAAGTTTGTTTATTATCTTTAGCTAGATGATATTGCTGTTGAAATATTTTTTTAAGTCTAAGAAAACATGATAGAATTACTAACTTCAAAAATATAAAAAAATGAAACTTTTTAATGAATAAAATAAAAGATATATCTTTGTTTTAAAAGTAAAGCTAAAATTTAATAAATGAGTAATTAATTTTGTGGTTGTTTATTGTATTTAGCATAAATTAGTATTTGAAGATAACCTTTTTATCATTATTAATTTTTCAATAATCAAATAATAAAAAATGTTTCTTGAGTAAGAATGAGCAGGAAGCAAAATATGTTTGATCAGAAGAATCAGAAAAATAATTTATCTAAAAATTAAATTATTTTTTATATGATTAAATCAACAGTTTTAGTCTAAAGCTTAGTTCTTATTTTTTCTGCTTAAATCTTTTTTTTATGACATAATTTAAATTTTATCTTCAGTGGATTGGACTTGATTCTATTTTTATAAATTTAAGATATTTTTAAGAAATAAAAATATTAGTTAAAATGTTAATTACTATGTATGTTTTATATTAGTGAAGGTTCTCTTTTGATTCCAAAATTTACTACTTTATCATAATAATGTTTTGTTAATTTATTAATTAATTTAATTTATATTAAAATTTTTACATTCTATTACTACCAGTTTTAAGTGTGTTGGGTTCCTATTTATAATCGAGATTAATTCTCATCAGGAATAGTTTCTCTAGAATGGTTTAGTTCTTTTACACTAATATCTTTCTGATTGATAATTTATCTTATTTATTCGTTTGAATCATTTTTTTCCTCCTTTATTTCTCTTCTGCTAGCAGAATAAACTGAAAATATTTATTGAATATCTTAAATGGGTATTTATTTTATGTATAAATTTTGATTAGACTTTAGAGTATTTTAAAATATGTTTTGATGTGAATTAGTTTCGGAATTTGTTTCTTAATATATTTTTGTTTTGTATTTTTCATCCTTCATTTATTTATTCCCTTAAACTAAATTATTTTTTGTTTTGATATAACTATCAGTATCTATTTAATTTTTTAACTTTTTATTTTACTAGTCTTTACTTTTCACATAAATTTTATCTCTTAATTCTCCTCCTTCCTTATCTTTTATTATGATTAAAAAGCTGAATACGGTAAATTAAAGCTCATTAACTATTCTGATTAATATTTCAGGTTCATCTTTTGCTTTAGGTATTCCCCAAATATGAATAACACCATCTATTATTTCACAATTAAGCCATTTCGGAAGTGGGTTATTTATTGATAATCCTATAGGTCTATAATCGTCTTTAAGTAATCTTCTAAAACCCATGCAGCACCCCTAAATGAATACAATATATTATTTATTCAAAATATATATTTATATATAAATAAATTTATTTAATTACACTATCTTTTTTAAAAGCTGAAATATTGCTTATTTAATGCGATTAAAGTATTAATGACTCTCCTTTGCTTGGATTAAGTGAAAATGTTCTTTAATCTATACCTGAAGCCTCTATAATAAGATATTCTTTTAAAAGATAAATATCAAACTAAGTCTTCTGTATCGTATCAGCATCTTGGCATATTGCATGCTCTTACACTTAAAAAACAGGAAAAGGATTTAAATTTTTATATTCTTATATTTCATCAGATTTATCATTATTTCTTAATTTGTACACATTGTGATATGTTTCTAAATTTACTTCTTGTTCATTAATTAAATTATTTCTTTCTATATCATCGTTTTATATTTAATTATTAATTTTATCTGTATGATTATCTATTTACGAACTAGATAACTTGCTTTAGTTTTTGTTAAGCATCCTTTACTTACTTGCCTGAAATGTAGGTTATATAGATACATATCTTTTGTACCAATCATTTTTTGAAAAATATTTTGTTCCTTATTTTCTTAAATATTTCAAAACTTATTTTGTTTCTTTGTCATCATTTAGCAAAATTCTAATTAATTTTCCCTTTATTACTCTCAGTAGCCTGCTTTCATCAAAATCAAACTCTCTTGGATCTAAACTAGAGAATTTCTTTTAGTTTTTTTCAAATGTTTAAAACATTTTTTTCATGATTTCGCTTATATTTATGCTCTTTTCTTTTAAATACATCTGTTTTATTTCATTTAAGAATTTTTAATTTTCTTTTTTATAAAGTGTCCACAATTTGTTTGCATTATCTTAAACATTATCAAATATGACTATTTATTTTCTATACAGTTCCCCAGCTATTGCAGTCTCATTTGAATACATATAGCTTGATTCCATTAAAATTCTATTTTACAATTAAATAAATTTAATTACCTAACAAAACAAATGTTTTTTAATTATACAAATAAATGCTTGATCTATATCTCCAAATACTAAATATTCCAATTAGTGGGCCAAATATTTGGAACAATAATTAAACTGTAAACATAAAAGGAAGCTAGTTAAAATAAATGGTAAACTAGTCAGATACTTCAGTAAAACCATCGCTAGCAGTAATTTTTATTCTCTCAGCTGTTAAAAATGAACTTATTGTTTTCATTCCACTAAAAGTCTAAAAAATTATTATAAAATTAATTATTAAAAAATAGTTTTTTGCAATTTGATTCTTACAAGACTCTGAGGATTGAATTCTATCCATTGAGATGATCCTTAAGCTATCTCAACAGGTTCAAGACTAGAATCAGTAACTATGTAGGCTTTGAATGTAAGCTATTATCCATCCGCATCTTGAAATGTATTTTAATCAAAAGTAAACTAAAACTTTGCTTCAACACTTACATCGCTTTTATCATAAAATTTGTTAAACTATTACTGCAGTTGTAAATTTTAATTTAATGTAACAGGGTTATTTAATTTAATAAAGCTTTAAAAGACATCATATGTTTCCGAAAATTCGAGATCATAGTTTGAAGAATCAGAAATTCTCCCTGTTATCAGAATATCTTGAAATTTGTTTGTAAAATTAGCTATTTATAAACTATTGGAAACTATTTCATTAACTTTGGTAGATGGACCTTCAATTTTGACACTAGTTAAATCATCTGAGAAAGAACTTAAAACTCCTTCAAATGTTTTCCTTATAAATTTACCTTACGATTTAATATTGAAGTAAGCAATAATTTAATAAGATGGAGTTTATAGCAAAGGTTTTTGATCTTATAAATAAGATTTATAATTAAATTCTAGAGAACTCTCAATATAAAACCTAATAGGGTAATCAATTTTTGAGAAAGCTAAAACTTGTTTTATGTAAGCTTGGATTTAGTTATCAGTCGAAGCATTTAAGGGAATTTTACTAGTGTAAAAGTCAAGATATGTGAACTTATTTGGATCGAAATTACTATCAAGATAATTATATGTCGAAATAATCCCTTAATTTTAGAGAGCAAAATAAATAGCAGAAGCCATATTTTAATTAATCAAATCATTCACAAAATCATAATCAAATATTTCTTTCATAACTTCTAAAATTATAATATTTTCTCCCTTTTTTTCATTTGAAAAAGTATTGAATGCTCCTTATTTATCTACAGTCATTTGTATCATTTGCTAATTACTCAAAAAGGTCATCCAATAAGGTAAACTATTTTTTTCATAGTTTCTATAATAGTAGACTTAAGTAAATTTTATTTTTCTTCTCAATTCCAAAGGAACAAAAACCATCTAAACTGTCTAACCTACCTATAATTTTTATCCCTTGTCTAAAATTTCATAGTATACTTTACCGCTAGAACTTGTTGATAATTTGCTGATTTAAGTGTGAATTTTTATATCATTTTATAGAGGCATAAATCTCATCCCAGCATTCCCTATAAAAAATAAAATTTTTTGGATTATTGAAAAAAAAAAAATATCCACAAAAAAGATTTTTAAAAATAAGAAAATTGAAATTATATTTATTACCTATTATAAAAATGCTTTTATTATCTGGAGTTATGCAAAAACTTGAAGAGCTTTCATTTTGGAAGTTTAAAATAGAAAATATGTATGGATTAGCATAGTCTTCTACATCAATTATGGTTAATTACCCTTTTTCTAATTGAGAAGCGATGATATACTTTTCTCCAAATATAGGAATGAAGTGTATAGTTTATGCCCAACCATCAACAGGAAGAGTACTTACTATCTTCGGGTTTAACTTATCTTAAACATTAGCTATTATCAATCCTTAAAACCCAACAGCAACAAATAAATGAATTTCATCAGCAGATAGAATAGGATATTCTGACCCTACTCTTTTAATAATTGACATCGGAAGTAGTGTTTTGTTTTGAAAATTAAAAATAACGACCCCTTCTTCTCTGCAAGCACAAAAAAGATAATCATTTAATTGTGTTATAGCACACTTTTCAAAAGTGCACATATACTATCCTTTGTTAACAAACTCTGCAATTAATATTGGGTTCCATTTATCAGTTTTTACATCATATACAGATACTCCTATACTTCCATTAGAGATCATCAATAAAGAATTATCATGATTAAGTTAAACTCTAAATTTATTATTTTATTTGAAAATATTTTTTATTCTTATTTATTTATATTAATACTTTTTGTTAAATAAGAAAACTAAGTTAAAAAAATTCAATTTATCATTTAATTAGAAAAAGAAATTATATTTAATACCCATCAGAGTCATTCATAACATTACTTGGTATAATGTGGTTTTTTTTATTTGGAGCAGATAGGTTGCTGATATCATATATGTAAAATCCCAATTCACTTAATCCAAGATACAATAGATTCTAAGGTTCATTATTATTTATTAGGGTTAGGCCATCATATGCAGCTCCTTATATTGAAGGAATGGTTGAAAGAAGCACAGGGTTATAAGCATTTTCAATAGAAAATATAAAAGACGAACTACCACCTGCGACTGCAACGTGTTTATTATCGTTAAAGCAGAAAATTTCCCATGCCCAAGGATCTTAAAACTTACTTATTAAAGATGATTGGAAGGTGTTAAATAAATTAGGAAAATCTTTATTTATCTAAGGTTAGTCAGATTAGTATATTACAAGAGAATGCCCATTTGATGCAAAAGCATATTTTTCATCTGATGATAAAATTAACTTATTGCATAAATAACTTCCATCTATATCTTAAATATAATATAGAGAATAGTAATCTTAATTTATAATTTGAAAAAGTTTCAAGCCAATGCTTCTAAATCCTAATACTAAATAATCTCCCATTTGAGTCATAACTATACTCATCGTTAGTTATGGTGATTAAAAAACACTCTTAAAATTCAAAGAAAATAAATCGTCTTTTTCTTTAGGAATATCTAAAATACCACTTATGGATGCTGCTAACAATCCAAAATAAGCATCAGCTACGTAAATGGTAGAAATATCATGTGTAAAATAGCTATCCCAAGCAGAAGATCCTGTAAACTGAGTTGCTCTTAATTTGATATTATTTCTATCTCTTATATCTATTATCTATAAACCGCTTATATGATTGGCAAGAGCAAGTAATTATTAATTTCTGTCAAGTTTTACTTTATTAGAATTGGGTGCATAAACTCCTTTTAAAAAAAGTAATTAAATTAGTTCGATTATTGAGTGTAAATTAAAAAACAAAATCACAATCTTACAAACAAAATTTAATTACTTCAAAATCAACTATTTTTTCTAAATAAAATACAGTTTTAATATTAGGTTTTAATTACTTTTGGAGTAAGTTATTACAGAAATTTTTTACAATTTAAGATTAGCTTATTATTTTAAAGCGCTTAATTAAAACCTATAAAGATAGTAAATTAGTTTTTAAGAGAATTTAAATTACCTGCTTTGGATAAAAATATTGGGTTATATACGTTGCTTATATCATAGCAGTAAACTATTCCGCTTGCTATTAGAAATAAAGTTTTCATGTCATCTGTAACAGTTATAGATTAAGCTGTCATTGGAGTAGTTAAAGTATATATTTTTTTAGGGTTAGGAGGGTCTGTTATATCAAAAATGACAAGACCTTCCTCTAAGTCTGATAGAAATAAGTAATTTTTTTTTACTTTTACTTCATAAGCGCCTTTTGCTTTTACAATACTTACTAATGTAGGTTATTAAATATCTTCTAGAGATATTACACAAAATCCTCCCTCAATTCTTGTTAGGAACGCCCACTTATTATCCTCAGTGATGTCTTAATAAAACGAAGTAAAATTATCTATGTCACTTACTCTAATGCTTGATATTGGTTAAGGGTTAAAAATGAGTTCTCTTGATATTAATTTAGATATCTAAATTGCCAAAACAATTAAGAAAATGTGTAATTTAAAGAGCATTTTTTTATTAATTATTTTGTTTGATTTTTTAGCTTATTTTATGCTTTTCAATATTTAATTATTTTGACTCAAAAATAAATAAATAAATAATTACTTATCACTATGTGAAATTGTTCTTCATTAATTTTTTTTATTAAAATTGATGTATTTTTATAAAATAAGAAATCAGTTTATTCTTGAATGACTAGATACCACAAAAAATGACTAGAACATCAAGTTTTTGAGTTAATTTAAAAATTAAAGCAAATAAAATAAAGCAAACAGATGATTATTTTCTTTTAGAATATAATCAAAACTTTTAAAGAATTATTTTGATATCAAATATATTTAAAAATCTTCTTTATAAAGAAAATTTAAAACTAGAAAATGCAAGTATTTCAATTAAATTAACAACAAATTTTTAAATTATTCTTTTTATTATTTAAATCTTGTTACTTTAAAAAAAAATAAAAAAATTACACAATAAAAGAATAACATTTTTACTAACATAAAATAACTTAATAATTTATTCAAAATGAAAAAATACAATGAATTATAATTATTAATTTTTGAAGCAATATCAACTTTATCATTTTCAGAATAAATTAATGTAACATTTAATAGCTTATTTGATTTAGCTATATAAATACTTATAATGTAGAGAAAGCACTAAAAAGGGGAGAAAGGGAATAGCACTTAAGAAAATATTATTAATCATATTAGAATTGTTAAATTTAATAATGTATAAAAATAATTAAATAAAAAAATTTTATTATAGATTAATAAAATTAAAAAAAAAAATGTAAATAATCTTATAAAGAAAATAATTATTTATTAAAACGAGGATTAATGAATATGTTAAATTTGAGATTGAATTATTCAAATTTTCAAAATAAGTGTTTTGGAGGTAATAAATTAATAATTAATACAATCAAATAATTTAATTATTTTTATTTTAATGTAAATCAAACACTCTTTTTTTGATTTTTTTATTAAGTTTTTAAGTAAAGAAAAATATTTAGAATTAATAAATTTCTATGATTTATTTTTTATCATAGCAAATAATTATTTCTTATGAATTAAATTTTATTTTCTAAAATATTTATGTAAAACATATACATATTTCTACACAATTTATTTACAGTTTTAATGAATTTTTATATTTTTATGTCTTTTAAAAATAAAAATAATATTTTTGTTTTTCAAATAAAATTTTTTTTATCATACTTAATTTTAAAATACAGCTATACAATTTAGTACGCAGAGAGCTAAAATTAATAAAATCTAAATGATATATTCAAAATATATTCATTTCTCAAAGTTTTATTGTTTGTTTAAAAATAAATTTATTCAAAGTCAATAATATTTTACATTTTTTATATAAAATAAAAACGCATCGCAGCTTATTAGCAAAAATAAATACATCCAATATTTATAATAAAAACCTTAAAAATATTTATTTAATTTTATTTGTAATAGAATCTACATAAAAAGATTCCAAAACAATATAGAGCAAATATTAGAGAACCTAAATTAAATAAACTACTAATAAATAATCTTTTTGTATAATTAGTTGTCAATTTCAATCAAATAAATATACATAAAATTTAAATACATTCTATAGAAGTAAGTTAGAATTTAATTGCAAAGATTGAATGATTAATTGATTGAGAAATACAAAAAAATTTTAAGAAAATAGATTAAATTAAATGGAAATAGAAAAATGAGCATTCTTATTTGAGTAATGAAATAAATTGTAAGTATGAATGGTTAAAACATTAGAAAAAACTTTTAGATAGTTTTATTCTAATAATAATAAAAAGGTGACTACTATTTTAGCCTAAATTCAATGAATAATAATAACAAAGAAGCTTAACTAATTTTGTCAAATTTTTGAGATTAAACCAAAATTTAGAATATTAAATTGTTTTTGTTTTTGATTATCAAAAACTAATTAAAGTGTCATAATTTTCGATGGTTTTAATATTATTAGATTGGGTTAAATAATCATAATTAATTTATTTATAAAAAAAGTTAATATTTGCAAAAAAAGAAATATGAAATTAATAATTGCTATATTTGGCTTAATTGCCACAGTCACTGCTTGGGATTCAGTTGTCAGCAACTTCTTATCCAAAGTAATTAGCAAAGATTCAACCTTGAATATTGATAATCATGCTTTAGCTTTCTGCGGTTATGAGTAATACTTATATTTAAATTCATACAAAAAAATCCTTTTTAGCTAATTTTTGTTTATCCTTAGAAGTTTTTCAATTAAAATTAAATTCTTTTAACCTTGTTTATTAATTGGAATTTCTTATATAATTATCTTCACATTCATAAATTTCTGCTCATTATCAAAAAAAATTTTTCCCTGAATAGTGAGTTGTCAAGTCATCACTCACTGACCAGAAAATATTTTTATATAGCATAATGAAATTTTAATTTCAAATTTATTAAATAGAAAACATTAATGTGATACTGCTCCATATTGCATCTGGGATGTCTAATCTTAAATTTGTAAAAGAATCGTTTCTCCTGTCCCTGAATAGAATTTAAACTCAAACTTCACATAATTCGCAAGTAACTATACCAACTCTACTTCTAACTCAACTGTTGGATATAATAGCACTTTCTTACTTGAATCTGAATTTGCTGCTGTTAACTGCACCAACTAAACCTTCTAAAACTGTAGCAGAATCAACGGATGTGCTTGGAACTATACTTATAACTTCTGTCAATTGAACAACACCAGAAAATTCTTCCTTGAATAGAACTCAACTTCAAATTATACTAACTCTACCACTGGATTCAACCGTACCTTCTATCTTGAATCTGAATTTGCTGCTGTTAACTGCACCAACTAAACTTTCTAAAACTGTAGCAGAACCAGCGGATGTGCTTGGAACTATACTTATAACTTCTGCCAATTGAACAATACCAGAAAGTTTTTCCTTGAATCTGAATATGCTGCTGTTAACTGTACCAATTAAACCTTCTAAAACTGTAGCAGAACCAGTGGATGTGCTTGGAACTATACTTATAACTTCTGTCAATTGAATAACACCAGAAAATTCTTCCTTGAATCTGAATTTGCTGCTGTTAACTGCACCAACTAAACTTTCTAAAACTGTAGCAGAACCAGCGGATGTGCTTGGAACTATACTTATAATTTCTGTCAATTGAACAACACCAGAAAATTCTTCCTTGAATCTGAATACGCTGCTGTTAACTGTACCAACTAAACCTTCTAAAACTGTAGCAGAACCAACGGATGTGCTTGGAACTATACTTATAACTTCTGTCAATTGAACAACACCAGAAAATTCTTCCTTGAATAGAACTCAACTTCAAATTATACTAACTCTACCACTGGATTCAACCGTACCTTCTATCTTGAATCTGAATTTGCTGCTGTTAACTGCACCAACTAAACTTTCTAAAACTGTAGCAGAACCAGTGGATGTGCTTGGAACTATACTTATAACTTCTGTCAATTGAATAACACCAGAAAATTCTTCCTTGAATCTGAATTTGCTGCTGTTAACTGCACCAACTAAACTTTCTAAAACTGTAGCAGAACCAACGGATGTGCTTGGAACTATACATATAACTTCTGTCAATTGAACAACACCAGAAAATTCTTCCTTGAATCTGAATACGCTGCTGTTAACTGTACCAATTAAACCTTCTAAAACTGTAGCAGAACCAGTGGATGTGCTTGGAACTATACTTATAACTTCTGTCAATTGAATAACACCAGAAAATTCTTCCTTGAATCTGAATTTGCTGCTGTTAACTGCACCAACTAAACTTTCTAAAACTGTAGCAGAACCAGCGGATGTGCTTGGAACTATACTTATAATTTCTGTCAATTGAACAACACCAGAAAATTCTTCCTTGAATCTGAATACGCTGCTGTTAACTGTACCAATTAAACCTTCTAAAACTGTAGCAGAACCAGTGGATGTGCTTGGAACTATACTTATAACTTCTGTCAATTGAATAACACCAGAAAATTCTTCCTTGAATCTGAATACGCTGCTGTTAACTGTACCAACTAAACCTTCTAAAACTGTAGCAGAACCAACGGATGTGCTTGGAACTATACTTATAACTTCTGCCAATTGAACAATACCAGAAAGTTTTTCCTTGAATCTGAATATGCTACTGTTAACTGCACCAACTAAACCTTCTAAAACTGTAGCAGAACCAACGGATGTGCTTGGAACTATACTTATAACTTCTGCTAATTGAACAATACCAGAAAATTCGTCCTTGAATAAAACTCTACTTCTAATTACACTAACTCTACTTCTGGATACAACTACACTTTCACACTTGAATCTCAATAATTTGCAGCTGTTAACTGCACCAACCAAACCTTTTACAACTGTAGTAAGTTTAATGGTTGTGCTTGGAACTATACAAGAAATATTTGCTAATTAAATAATACTAGATAGTTCTTCCTTGAATAAAGCAACTCTACTAATTCAACTGGTAGTTTTAATGTTACTTTATTCGATTTCAATAGTTTCAACTATACAGTGAACTCCACTTAGACAGGAGCTTAAAACTTCAATTTAAGTTCTTCTTACATTAACTAAACTGAAAGTGCATTCCGTTTATGCAATGAACTTAACAAGACTCAATGTATTTATGCTAATAACTGTAAATGGGCTAGAAACAACTCCTGTATTTATAATAACTCTACACTCTAAGTACCTTTCGTTCATAAGTTACTCAGTTTAGAGAGAGATTGATAGATAAATTGGTTAAAAAAATGAAAAAAAAAATATTACACTTATCATAAAACAATATAAAAGTGTTCTTTATATAAAAAACAAATTAAGACAAATTGAATCTTGTTTTTATAGTCTTTTTTATTGTTGCTTTTATCAAATATGAATTATTTTTCATTAAATATCCAAAAAAATAGTTGAGAATAATTATTTATATTATTTTACTACATCAATTTAATTTAAAGATTGATTATTTTTTCCCTTTTAATGATTTATACTCTTTAAACAATGAATCTATTTTTATATAGAATTTTATTTGTCATAAGAAAAAATATTTTTCTGACTAAATTATTAACACAATTTTATTACTTTATTAGATTATTTTTTAATTTGGTTTTTAATGTAAAATTTAATTCAATAATTATCAAAAATAATCATATCAATTTAAATAATTCGATTTATACTGATTAAGGGTTGTTGGTCTAGTGGCATGATTCTCGTTTAGGGTACGAGAGGTCCCGGGTTCGATTCTCGGACGACCCCAATTTTTATTTTTGCAACGCAACATTTAATTACTGCAAAATATATAAAGATAAAAAAAATTTTTTTTAAAGTTAATTATACTATTGATTAAGGGTTGTTGGTCTAGTGGCATGATTCTCGTTTAGGGTACGAGAGGTCCCGGGTTCGATTCTCGGACGACCCCAATTTTTTTACTTGATCAGTAACTTCTTTATGAACATAAAAAGCTTTAATACTATTTTTATTAAAATAGATTTTTTATAAAATTTATACAATAAAATTTTTAATCCCTATGAGAATATTATTAATTTTATTTTTGTTATTTTTGACTTAATATATTTATTTGTCTTAAATATTCTTATTTATATTTCAAATTGTTATTAAATCAAATAAGAAAATTGAGAAAAGTAAAATTTTAATTTATTCCAAGTTAAAAAGGTCTCTTAATTTTAAATCAAATTTGTTGATTAAGGGTTGTTGGTCTAGTGGCATGATTCTCGTTTAGGGTACGAGAGGTCCCGGGTTCGATTCTCGGACGACCCCAATTTTTTTTAATTCAATATATAAATTTTGATCTCATGTATATTTATTGATTTGCATATTTTGGTAATTAGAAAAGTCTTTAGAAAACAAAACAAAATAATTGATTAAGGGTTGTTGGTCTAGTGGCATGATTCTCGTTTAGGGTACGAGAGGTCCCGGGTTCGATTCTCGGACGACCCCAATTTTTATTTTTTTATTTTATTGGTAAAGAATGAGAATTCATCCATCAAATTTAATGACTTTTTTTTGTAAAATTAATTTTATTTTAATTTTTTTTAGCAAATCAAAATTTTTGGATCCAAAAAAGAAATATTGATTAAGGGTTGTTGGTCTAGTGGCATGATTCTCGTTTAGGGTACGAGAGGTCCCGGGTTCGATTCTCGGACGACCCCAATTTTTTTATTTTATTCTAAAATGCTTCAATTTATTCATAAATTTAATTTATTTTATTTCAGAACAAATCAGAATTTTTTTTAAGAAAAAAAACATCTTGATTAAGGGTTGTTGGTCTAGTGGCATGATTCTCGTTTAGGGTACGAGAGGTCCCGGGTTCGATTCTCGGACGACCCCAATTTTTATTTATTTTTAAATAAGTTCAAACCACAATAACTATTAACTGAAAACAAAAAAAGAAAAGAATTTTTTCTATTTTCTAAAATATTTTGATTAAGGGTTGTTGGTCTAGTGGCATGATTCTCGTTTAGGGTACGAGAGGTCCCGGGTTCGATTCTCGGACGACCCCAATTTTTTATTTTAAATAGTTTTCTTATCATAAACTTATTTATTCAATTATAAAGTTAAAAGAAAATCTTTTATAATTGAAGAAAGATTATTGATTAAGGGTTGTTGGTCTAGTGGCATGATTCTCGTTTAGGGTACGAGAGGTCCCGGGTTCGATTCTCGGACGACCCCAATTTTTTTCATGTCAACAAAAAAAAACAATTTAATTATCATTTAACATAAAGGAAGGTTGAGTTTAGTTTATTCACTTTGAATTAGTTAATTAGTTAGAATTAAATCACAATATTAAAAATAAATAAGCAAATAAAAAGATATAATTAATTAATTAATTTATTTATTTTATATTAATTACTTTGTATTATAAATATTTTTTTCCATAATTAACATATCTTTAAAATAATTAATTTAGTAGTTTTTATCTTTTTTTTAAATATATAAATTATGTTTAGTATGTTCATTATTCATCTTCAATTTCTTCCTCTTCCTCCTCTTCTTCTTCTATAATTATATCCTCTAAGTTTTTGTTGATAAAGGTTTAATATAATACTGTTTGTATAAATATAACTTACATTATTATTCATTATATTGAGCGAAAAGAGCTTGTAAAGATGGACCATCAAATGCTTCGTCAAATATCAATTCAAATTTATTGTTTTCCATTATTGAATCAGGAATGAATGTTTTTTTAGCAGATGCTGACCAGTCATTAATTGGAGGAAATCCAAAAATGGGATCAATTGCGATTCTAAATATTTTATAAATAGTATTAAAAATAATAAATACATTAATTTAAAGAAATACCTAAAAGCATTTTCTATCATAGCTGGAATAATACGTGCTAGAAGAGGTGAAGAGAGCTCAAGGCATGGGTTAGTATTTACTTCAATAAGCCACGTTTTAAATTCTTCATCAATCATGTAATCTAAACCAAAAACCTTTTATATGCAAAATGAATAAATTAAATATTTTAGTGAGTAGAAGTTATGTACTTCAAAGGTGATTTCCCTTCTCTGTGGATCCATCTTAAGGAAAGTTGATTTAATACAATCAAGAGCTAATTACTTAATTGAATAAATTACATTTAATATTTGAAATTAATTAGGTATTTATTTATTTACTCTCATTCTAGGATAAATAACAGTTTAGAAATTTATTTTTTATTCTGTGTGATTCTAGTCAAGATACCTTTAAAGATCATTATAAGAAAGTTTATTTCCAGGTTCATATTTTCCATAATCTTCGCACTTTTTTTGCACAGCGTCATTTGTTAAATGAATCATCTATTAAATTTTGTATATTTTAAAACAATCTTTATATTTAAAAACTTACTTTATTAGTTAAGCTTTTGCAATTATACTCCTTACAACTAGTTCTAATATACCCATCTTAATACCAGTATGCCTTCATCCTTCCTTTTATAACAGTAACAAGCAGATAGCATCTAATGTCAAATTTACGCTTTAAATTTTAAAATTATATATTAAATACAAAATACTTCACTTTTAAATTGTAATAATTTAAAAATATTGCTGCTTAAAGTATTTAAATTGACAATAAATTATGAGCTAAATAGTATAGAAATTGCAACATAATTAATTTTTTTTATAAATAAATAAAACAAAGCCAAACAATGACAATGTTAAGATAAAAATCATTGCTTGAAATAATTAAATTTGTTTACCTTATTATAAAGTAGTGGATTGTCTAAATATTTTTAAACTATGTAGGTTTTTGGCTTACCGTTTGGGTGTAAATCCTAATTTTTATAAATATTTATTTTAATAAAATCTTTTTTATTATTTAAAAATTACATTTTTAGCTAAAAGTTAAGTGATTTAATCTATTTCATTGAGAACTGTAATACCTGTTCCTCTGTTTGTAATTTCACCTGGTTTTATAATCCAAATATTTCTGGGTTTCTTCATATTACTTCCTATTGATTGCTTTGCTTTATCTGAAGAATACTTGTATTCTAATCTCAACTTTTCTTTTTAGTTGCATTCATCTTCTTTTTGTTTCCAGTGTTCTAAAAATTTGGTGTATTCAGGATCATTAATTCCATCTTTAATATGAAAAGTTAATGGTATGTTTTCGAATGGGTTCTGTTTTATTGTTGTGTAATAGTTTCTTAAATTATAAAAGAGAGCTTTTTTATTTGAGAGATTCCAATTATTTTCCAAGTGATTATGCATTTTTAATGAGTTAGGATCTTAAAAAGTGTCGAATTCCTAAATCATTTTTTAATTTTTAGCATTTTTAAAAAATTTTTAAAGATTAAATCATATATTACTTTTTGGAATTGTTAAAATTAATCAGGCAGAGATTAGGAAAAGAAATATCTTAAATCGTAGTCTTTGTTAGGTTGAATCTCCATAATTTTTTTAAAGTCATTAGGATGGAATAAACGCTTAGCATTTACATTATAGGTTGCTTACACTTTCAATTAATTCTATGGGGCATTTCCTCTAGTGCTTGGTGTGAGAGAACGTGTTTCCTTTTTTGAAAATATAAATAACTAAGCATAAAAATTATTTATGGAGATTTTTTACTTTATTTTATGGTTATGAATTTGCTGTTCCTGGGTTAGGAGAGCCTTTCTTTAACTCTGCTTTTAAACTAGAGAGGGAATTATTTAAAGAGTTAGATTTTTTAACTGTGGGACGAGATGTTAAAGATCTTAATTTTTCAGTTTCTGAATCACTTGAATCAATTGCATTCCCTAAGTCTCCTTATAATTGGCTTTATGAGTCTAAATCTTTATTTATTGATGAATTCATTTTGTGGTCTAGGAGTGGGGAGTTTTCTATTTAATTTGGAAACATTATTTATATTTTTAATTTTTAATAAAATTAGATAAAATAATTTAAGTAAATAAATAAATTTATATTCTTTTTACCAAAGTTCGTAGAAGCATCGTTGTTATTGTTTGTATCTGCAAATGAGTCGTTAGTTTTTATATTAATCTTTTATTCAGAACCAAGGATTTAATTGTCTGTTGTGATCCTGGGTCCAGTAAAAGCTTTGAGGTTATTAAGAAATTCATTAAATCTTAGCTATGTCCACACTATGTGGCATTGATCAACTTTATCTTTGTTTGTTTCTAACTGAAGCCACCATCTCTATTTAACGCTTGATTTGATTAAGTAAGAATTATTACCTTTGCCAACATACATCTTAAAGCAAGGCTTTTAAATTGGAATAACATCAATATTGTTAGAGAAATTAACTGCTCTTATGAAATCTTAATATTAGTTTATCCTTTACACTTCTTTAGGAAGGTTATCATATTTTCCTACTAATTAGCCATTCTTCATTTAACCTTAGTTTAATGAGGATAAACCATTATTTTAGCCACCTTGAGGTCCAACTAATGTGTTTCTTTTCTTTTTCTTTTTCTATTTTTTTTTATTTGAGGCGTTTATGTCAGCATTATTTTAAATAGTTTATTCAGATAGCTTGGCTTCTTTTTCTTTTGTTGTCTTTATATTCAAAGGAGCTTTTTGAATGCTATCATTTAGAATATTGTCTAATTCGCCATTTTATTTAATCTAGTTATTTCCCAAATTCATAGCTTATTTTTGTTAGTATGTTTTTTTTCTCATTTATGGAGTTTTTTCAAATGATGATTGATCGTTTGTTATTATAGCTCCTTTAATATTGCTGCTGGCTCTCTCGTTTTAATTTAGTTGATTTTCTTTGGGGTTAATCTTGAAAAAATCTGTTCCTTTATTATTTTAGTAGTTTTGTTTGGCTTGATTACTAAGATTTGAAGATCCTTTAAAGTCTTCATCATCTCCTTAATAATCTTCTTCTTAATTTGTATTATTCGATGAAGAAATTTGTTCTTCTTTTGGAGCTTTCTTACCACTTTCTTTTACGCTTTATTGGGGAGTTTACTGTAAATCAATGTTAGATGAGCGGATGCTTACAGTTTCAGCATTTTAATTTTCTGAAAGTTCGCCTTCTTACTATTTTTTTAAAATTTTAATAGGTTTAAGACTTGTATTTGCTTAAATGGCTCCAGATATAGGCTTTTTTGCATTCACTGATTGCCCATTATGAGAATACTTCTTCTGAGTGAGTGGATTCAGTTAGGGATGATCACTTTCTCTATCAGAATCTTCAAATCTATTTAAATTTAGTTTTGATTTTTCTTTCTTTTGAATAGTGACAACATGCTTAGATGAATTACTTCCTAAAACTGCATTGATCTTTTGAGATGTAATTTTTTCATAGCGGTTGTTTTACTATTCGTTTTCATTCCCATTACCTTCTATTGTATTATGATGTTTTATCTTTTCAAGACGCTTAGTAGCTTCTTTCTTCAATAGCATAGGAGTGCTAGAAGATCTATTTATATCATTACTATTTGCATCTTCTTATCCAGCTGAGTAATTTTCGATAAATTTATTTTCTCTTCCTTCCCCTTAGCCTGCAGTAGAAGGGTAGTTCTAATTGAATTCTTGCTAAGAAGAAATAAAGTTGTGATTGACTTCGTTCATTTATTTAGAATTTACCACTTCTAAATATAAGTTATCTCCATTTTCTTTTGTATCTTTATTTGTATGGAAATCTTTTGAGTGCTTTTAATTAGGATTAGCTCTTTTTACTTTATAAGATGGATAATAATGAGGATTCTCTTAAGGTATTATACCTTTTATATCCATATCAAGCTGATTCAAAGAGTTTCCCACAGCTAATATTCCATTGCTCTCCTAAATGGCTTTACTAAAATCAAATAATTACTATAAATATATATAAATAATTAGATATAAATATAAATTTATACTTGAACTAATTGTAATAGCTTCCTTATTGCTAACCTTATTTTAGAATTTTAAATGTATTATTTCCTAAGACACCGCCAACTTAATTTAAACCTGTAAACTAATCCATTCCTTAAAAAATTACAAAAAAATAGTATCAATTAATTGTATTACTTTCTAAAATAAATAATACTACTAGAAATAGAATCAAGAGCTACAATATTTTTTCGAACTTCTTTATCTTACATTTTTATTTTTTATAATTTGTAATTGCTTGTATTTTAGCTACTTTGTGCACTTGAGCCCTTTGTTATTGGTGGAAACTTTGTTTCTTTAGAATTATTTTAAGAGAAAATGAAAAAAATTAAAAGAACATATTTACATGGTTTAAATTTAGGTGACTTATCCAATCCTGAACAATTACCAGATTAATCAGCACCTTAACCTCCCGATTCCTCCATTTCTATATGATTCATGCTCTTTTTTTGTGCATTGTAATGGACTCCCATACTCTAACCTGATAAATTATTTTATTACACTTAACCTTAGAAAGAGCTTTATCCATTTAAATACTATTATTCAAAATATTAAAAATAACTTGTTTAATAATTGAAAATCAATTTTTAAAAAATATTTAATAAATTGAATCATTAGTATTTATATTTCTTATGAAACATAGAACCAAAAATATCAACAAAACATATTTATTTAATACATGTATTGAGATCTATCTTGGGCCTCCGGGTGAATTAACATCATCTGTCTCGTTAGTTTTTTCTGATAATACAAAAATTATTTGATTAGAATGAATTAGATGGTAAAATTCAAAATCAAAATAAAATGTTGTATTATAAATGAAAATATTTTTTATGTAAATATCGAAATATCAGTTTAACTTTTAACCCTCTAACTAAAAGTAGAATTTAGATAGTGGTAATTAGTTTGAGGGTTTGAAGTATTTTAATATAAAATAAAATTTGTAAAATAATATTCAAATACCTATACTTGCATTTGTTACTTATTATTACTATTATTGTATATTTCCTATCGATTGTGTTTTTTTTGATTATCCATTTTGTAAAGGTTTTTGATTTTGAACAAATCTTCTTGTGGGGGAATTCATTTAGCCCTTCTAAGAATTACTTTGTTGATAGTTTTGGTAGTATATATTTTGATTCCCTGACTATTATTAAAACTATGAAGATTACAGCATATTATTCTAAAGTGAGCTCATTAACTATTGTTATTGTTAATGATTAAGTATTTATTATTACAATTGTTATGTTTAGGAAGGGTGTTATTAATATGGAACAATTCTAGTAACAGTAAGTATCACATTTTAAGTGCTATTTGATCCTTAGCTATTAGTTGTTTGATTTGAAATCCCACTGTTTTAAGATAAACCCATATGAGAAGGTAAATTTGTTTGTGTTCCTCCTGCACTGTAATACTAAGAGGTATTCCCAATCTTAATTTAATCAAGTCCTATGTTATTCATCAAACTACCACCAATATTTTAGTACAAGCGAGAACTGTTTTCTTTTTCATTGGCTCTTCGACTATTACCCATGTCTATTTCATCAGAATTTCTCGGAACTGCTTGCTGCTTAATATTTTTGCTAATTCATGTTAAAAACACATGGTTAGAATAAGATCATGTCTATTTAATTATTTTGAAAAGTAAAATAATAGTCATTTGATCTTAAAGAAGACCTAATTAAGTGAAACTAATTAGCTAATAAGAACTAAAAAATATAAAACCTTTTGCGAATGTATACGTTAGATTCATTATTCATTTACTCAAACAAAATAAAAATAATTTAAAGTCACAAGATCTTTAGTAGCTTTTACCCTATTTTAATACTTTGAATTTGTAGTTAGTTATTTGCTAGCTAGTTTGTTTGTTTGTTTATTTGATTCTTCTTTAATATTTAGTATTTTAAAGAAATTGTTAATTAACAAACTTTAATGTTTGTTTATAAAATTAATTAAAAGCAAAAACTCGACAGAAAAACAATATATGTATATAATATATTTAATATAAATTTTGAGATTACAAATTAAATGATTTAGACTCTTTTTTTTCTTTACAAACAGATATAAAAACTAATATATCAATCACTATTTTTAAATTTTCATGCATGTATTCCATCAATCTTTCTGTCAATTCTTTATATTGTTTAATCTTTATCATTTAATTCAGCTTAATTAAACATTCTTCTTTCTTTTTCAATAAAAGTACAATAGAATCAAACAATATAATATCTTCAATAATTTACGAATTTTTTTTCTCCTTAAATTATAATCATTTATTTTTTATTATTTTATAAATTTTGAATAACTATCTGTTACTCACTTAGTATTAATTAGATCTAATACTTCAAATATTTATATAATAAATGTAAATAACAATTTTAACAATGAAATTCATATAAAAACCTAAACTTAAAAAAACTAAATAAGATTAAATAAAAATATTTTTAAAAATATAAAATTTATTTATTTTGTTTTAAAAATATTTAGAAGTTTTGAATTGATTGGTATACAATAAAAAACAAAGATATGAAAAAATGCTATTTATAATGAATAAAATAGGTTGATGATGAAATTGTTTTCATAGATATAGTATTAAAGTAGATGGATGGATGGATGGATGGATGGATGGATGGATGGATGGATGGATTATTAATAGATTGAATTGAATTATTTTGTATGCATTTATTTTTTATTTGTTTTATTTTTATTACTATTTTTACTATAAAGAAGGTCTAAGAATTACTAGAGAAGATCAAAGTGCCAACTTTTCTAAAGAGAAACAGTTTTCACTTTGTCATATGAGGTCTTTTTCTCATATTTTCCATGAACTTACTGTTCAATTTTTTAGCAGAAAGACTGAAAATTTTATTTTCTAAATCTTTAATGTTAATCTCAAACTTTCCTCTAGGAATAATATCTTAGAAAAGAGCTTCTCTTACAATTGTTAAGTCACGATATCTGGAAGGTGTAGCAGCTCCAACTAGTTGATCATCTCTGAAGTAGTAAACCATATAATTGTTAGATTACTAATCACCAACGATTTCAGCTCTGTTACTGACTTCTGGGAAACCTAATTAATTAATTTATTTATTTATTTAAATTAGTGAATCATATTAAAGGCTTAATAAGTTTTTGTAAATGTTTGAATAAAATTTTTATCTAAGTATCAAATGGATCTGAGTTAATAAATTACCTATCTTATTGATTTGGGTATTACCAACTTTAACCTTATCAAAAGGAATGGTTCTTAAAGCAAGTCTTTTTTCAATTAAGTTCAAGGCAGTAGTGTGAGCTTGCAATAAGACATCACCAGAATTTCTGTATGCTAAACGAGAAGCAATGAAAGGAGCTATAATTGAAGCAGTAGGACCAACAGTCCACATGTTTTAACTGACAGTTCTTTAGAAGGAATCAGTATAAAGAGCACCATCGCTGCAAAGTCTCATGCTAGATTCCAAAGGATCTATGTTAGGGAATTCTTCTCTCATTAAAAAGAGGGCATCGCACTTTATTTTATCCTTTGATAATTCTACTTACTCTACTGCTTTTGTTCCTTCTATGGCTATTAAATATTAGATATTTAATTAATTTATTAATTAAGTTCAGTATCTTTAATTTATTAAATTTAAGTAAAGTTTAATATGCATTCGCTCTAAAAATTAATTAAAATTTTTCTTATTTCCTTATTTTTTTCGACTTACACTTTTCAAGTAAATTTCTTTATATTAAAATAGATTGAATTGCTTTTAACTTTTAATTAAATAATTAATGCATATCTTTTGTATCTTCTTAGCTTATTAAACGAGCTTGCTTACATAAACTTAACTTATTTTGCATAAAGATTTTGAAAAAGAAATATTTTACCTTTTAATTGTTGAGATTTGACAACTTTAACGCCAGTGTTCTTCAACTCTTAAACTAAAGTTGCTGAAATGTCTTCTCCTAAATTATCCTTGCTTAGGACATTGCTAGATTCAGTTACTAAAGTAATATTTGCTTTAGTGTTTTTCTTTAGATTGCAAGCTAAACGGATACTATTAACAGTATCACCTACTATGACGATGTTCTTGAAATTTGCACTATCCTTTTTGATCTACTTGAATTCAGTTAATGAACATGGTTGATAAATACCTTGCAAACCAAGTCCACTAACACCATGGAAACGAGGACGTATTCCTAAGGAATAAACTAACTTTTAATAAGGAACAGGATCTTCTTTACCCTAAACGGTTTTAATGACTTGCTCATCAATGTTGATATATTTTACTTTTTCTTTATTCTTAGCTATTTTAACTTAGAATTATTCATAAAATTCCTTTTCTCTAATTGGAGGTCTTTCAGTATTTTCCAAATCTTCGAACAAGAGGTTAAGATCATAAGGGCCATCAATATCTTCACCAAACATAAGAGTGATAAGACCTCTGTATTTAGCTTGACGGAGAGTTCTAATAATATTAATGCTTTCAATGCCACTACCTAAAATAACCAAGTTAGTGAAATCGGGAACCCAACCTCTCATATTAACAGTATCAAAGAATGGTTTTTCATTTGTATAGCGGACAGAGATAACATGGTCATCTGTCTCATTTACTTTTAATACCTTAAGTTGTTCTAAATTAGGAGAGTATTCAGTGACACCTTTTAAAATAAAATAGAAGTATGAAAACAAATTAAGTAAAATCTTTAGTATCATGTGTTAGTTCTAAATTACACACATTTTGGATACTTATTATCATTTAAAATTAGTAAGTGAATATTTATTGATTACCATCCTTAATTGAGAAGATAGCACCATTAACTATATCGTAGATTTTATCACCAATGAGCAAAGTAGAATCAAGTAGTGTTTTATTATCTACTGGAGAAACAGCATCACAAGCATAGTATTAGCCACCTATTTTAGCAAGAAGAATTTTCTTATCTCCGACTGTGTATAACTTCAATTCACCATCTTTAAGGTCATTCTTATGGCAAAGTTAGATAGCTCCGGTAGCATCAACTTTAGGAGTTACTGAGCTTTTTCCGTTTTGGCTAACTTCAACAGTTTCCTATGGAGCTTCAGCCTCTTGAGCCATAAATCTTTGAGATACCTATTGAGAAAACAAAAAGATAGGCAATGCTGTCATGGCAATACGTTTTTGATTTCTTTGTAAGGCTCTAAATAATCCTCTGCCAAAGGTCTATGCAGTTCTATAAAACATGATATAAGCAGTTTTTGTTTGGTCTAGTTTTTAAATTAATCAGTAATTAAGAATTAATATGCAAGTTGAAAAATGATCAGAATAAGTAATAATATGAAGTATATTCATCTCTAAATGGGATAATATTCATTGCTTAACTACGTAAAGTAAAGTATAATGCAGGAGCAAATAAACTAATGTCTTAGTATTGTTAAAGGGATGAGGTGTGTTGTAAAATATGGAATTACAAAATAAAGAATATTTAATTAATATACCTCTTCTTTTTGTTTGATTCGGATGATTCTTTTTTATTTAATATTTATTTATTTATTTACGAAATGAGGGAGAGTTCTATTAATTGATTTTTAAAAAAACTATATTATGAATTCATAAAAGGTGTAATTAGATACATATACTTATCACTTAAATCTTCTTTATCAAAAAAGAATGAAAAGATATTCTTATTAAAATTAATACAAATTGTCATTATAAATAAAAAACAAATCCAGTTCTGGATTATTCTGGTAGTAAACGTTATACACACTTTTTTACTACTTTTATTAAATTTATTTTCTTTATTGCTATGCATCGCCATCTTTTATAGTGAAAACATAAAACTTTACTCAAAATTACTACTTAGAACACTTTAAAAACAAGTAAATAAATATTTCATAGCCTAAATGCATAAATAACACTTCAACAAATTACCTATCTTCTACTTACAATTTTATACTTATCTTTGTTTTCTTTTTTACAATTCTTTGCTGCTAATTTAATTATTTTAATCAATTTACTTTTTTTTATAAATTTTCCTAAAACATTCTTTTAATTTTCTTTCTGACAAACATTTCATAGTTAATTACATAATTTTTAACTTTAACTATTAGATAGGGATCAAATTAATTAATTTATAAATCTATTCTTCTATTTAATCTAATCAAATAAAAATTTAATTCTAAAAAACATATCATTCAGTAATTTTAAAAATATAAATTAAAGTAATCATGCAAAAATATAAATTAAAGTAATTATTCAAAAATATAAATTAAAGTAATTATGCAAAAATATAAATTCGAAGTTATTTTAAAACATAAAAGATTCTTACATATGAAGGCAAAATATTTTTGAAAATAATAATTTAATAATAATTTGCTCATATTTTTATAAACGAAATGCAAGATTTAGTAAAAGGAAATATTTTTTATAAATAAATGGATTTACTTCTGTTTAAAATCAAAGCTTTCAAAATAAATTTTAGCTATATTTAAAAATAAACTCATTTTTTTAAAAAGTAAAATTCATTTTTATTTTAAAAAAAAATTATTAAGCTTTTAATACATTAATTAATATAAATAAATTTGGTATTTAATTTAAGTTGCAAATACAGAACAATATTAACATTTTAATTTATTTAAATTCAAATATCTATTACTGTTAAAAAATTAATTAAATTTATCAACTTTAACCATAAAAATGAAATTTATGAATTAAAATAACTTAGAAATTATCATTAAACAAGAAAAAAATATTTTTCTTAATTTTTCTCTTAAAAATATTTTTTTCTCTTTGTATCAGGTAATTATTTATTGAGAGTTTTTATATTATTTTTGATAATTTTACAATAATTATAAGTTTATAAGTAAAAACAATATTTTTCTAAATTATCTATTTTATAATAAAAAAAATAAAAATGAATTTTAAATTTATTTAAAATAAAAAAATGAAATAAAAAAATTTAGATTTTTTATTTAAAAATATAAAATATAATTTTTTATTAAATTCATTAGATCATAAAATAAAATAAGTTTAACATTCTAAATAGTTTTAATATTTTTTTCATTTTTTATGTATGATATTTCGAGATTCGAGCTCAGGAGGAAATAAGGTAATAACTAAGGTTAAAATATAAATTATAAAATACAAGGATTTACTTTAATACAATTAATTGAAACCTATTCAAAAATTATAATAGATAAAGCTACTTTTGCTTAGTATTAAGTATTCTATATTTTAGATTTACTAAATTATAGATTAATAATATACATTTTATATAAGTTTTCATTTAACATAGCAAATTTTTGTATAAATTTATGAAAATAAAAACAATCAGTTTTTAATGATACAATTCATAGATTTTAAAATAAACATTTCAAATATATACACAAAAGGATAATTTTCCAATAAATATTTTTATTGATCCACGATAAAAATGAAATGCAAAAGCTTAAATAAACCATTTTTTTCAATTGAGTGTATTCTTTTTTGCATTAATCTAATTTCTTATTATTATTTATTATTTCTTTTTTAAAATAATGAAAAATAATGATTATTTATTTATTCATTGTTTGATTGCTTAATTTTTATATTTTAAAGAAGAAAAACAATTAATTATTATAATATGCATTAGCTTAATTAACAAAATGGTTAAAAATTTTACATATCTATAAGAGTAAATAAGCTATAGTGTATTACTAAAAAAGAATAGTAAGGAACTAAGACATTTTCTTGAAATTGTGTGTTTTTTTAATAAATTAAAAAATGATAAAATTCATTAATACTTTTATTAATTTTGTCTATTTTAACTCTTAAGTTATATAAAATTAATAATATTGAACAATTAAAAATATTAAATTATTAATTAAATGTGAGTTCGAAATACAATTTTATAATATTAATACTAAATTAATTATGTTTATAATCATTATTAAATCAGAGATACTTTTTGAAACTTATATTTTCTTACTCGAAATTAAATTAAACATTAATTTTTCAAGTTATAAATTGCATCAATCGAATTTTATTTTATTTTTTATTAATTTGTTTATTGGCAATTTTTCTAAGACTGTAAAAATCAAAATAGAAGAATTTCCTATTTTTATCTTCTAACTGAGTATAAAAATATATTTATTTACTTTTTTTTTTCTAATTTACTCAAAAATAGTAAATAAAAATATATTTATTTAATTTAAATAAAAATTATTTTTTAAGATATAAGTAATTAAAATCTTTTTTAATTGTTGTATTAAGTTTATATTTTTATAATCTGTTTAAATAGATAATTGCTTTAATAGGTGTTTATATTAAGAAACATAATTAAAGGAGAAAAAACCTAAAAATAGAATGAGAAATATAAAGTTATTTATTTTAAATAATAGAAAGTCTGTATTACAAAAATGAACAAAATAAAAGAAAATAAAAACTAATATTAATTTTTATTTCTTGTAATTAATTATTTATCAAAGATATAGACTACATAGATAAAATGTTGAATGAAGCTAGTCTAATTTAGTTTAAAGTAGAATTATAGAATGTAAAATAAAAATTAATTTTATTGAGAACATAATTATACTCTATGAATTAATTGTAGTAATTTTAATTTCAATTACATTTTTTCATATGTATTTTTGTTAGTTGATATAATAATAAAATAGTTACATATTTTAAACTATGCGTAATATGTTAGAAAACTATCTAAATTATTGTGATATTTATCACTTAATTAAAAAATTAAATACATATAAAATATAGAAAATTTTTTTGTTCAAATTTAAGAGTTTCATAAAACACCACAAGAATATTATCTAAAAAATACCAATCTTTTTTATTATTTTATACTTAGTTAATTTCATGAAATAGGTAGTCTTGAAAATATTGTCTATAAATAGTATATTTTAATGAGATAGAAAATTTCAAAATTATTTTTTTTTATTTGAAATAAGAATATTAAAACAGTTAAAGTACCATGCACAATAAAAGTGTTATGAATGAGCAATAGTTTTGTTTTTAAAATGATGAATGTTTATTATCATTAATAATTTATTAAATGGGATTTATGGGTTATAGAAATCTTTCGATGAATAAAAATACAAATTCGAGTGCAAATGAATCAATATTTTTATATCAAAATGTATGTTACAAAAGATTGATATTAATTATCATTCATTATTTTATATCGAAATCAAACCAAATAACAATTTCTTATAGTGTTAGTAAAGCCAAACGGGAAGGAGATTATCTTAATAAAACCAAATATTTGTAAACAATTTAAGTTATTAAAGTCATTAATTAATGTTTTAGTTCAAGTTAAATTCGTGATGATGTTTGTTCAAATCTAATAATTTATTAATTAATAATTAAATTATATACAAACTAACTAACTAACAACATTATTCTGATAACTCAATAAAAGTAGAGTAAAAAGAGAAAGAAAAATGGACATAAAGAAGATAGGTACCATAGCTTATATGATAGTTATGGTTTTCTATGGGCTATTCACATTAATTCTAAGGTATATCTTAAAACTTTGCCATTTGGTTTACGATTTAAATCTTAAATTTAAAAAGATCTTTTCTTTATGAATGAATGAATAAAAACATTAAAATAAATTTTTTATAAATTAGTATTTAAGCGTATACAAAGTTTACTGATACAACCTAGTATTATGATAATATTGTTTCTAACTTATAGTAAATTCCTATAGTTGATGTAAAAAGCAAGTCAACATAGAATTGCGACTCCGGTTATACCTCTTTGTTTAATTGGAATTGGGGAGGTATGTCCAATGGTTGTGATTGCACTAAAGCAACTAACGCAAGTATTTAGAAGAGGATGTATCGTGGTACCTGCTCAGCTAATTACACTAATTATGGTTGTACATAAGCTCCTGGTATTAATGCCTAACCTTTTAACTATTTTGAAGGTAATTTAAAAATAAATAAATCTTTCTAATTTTATTATTATTACCCCAAAAATATAACTCAAAATTACTAACTTAAACTTAATATAAAATAAGGACCTGCAAACACTAAAATGAATGTATGTATATAAAGAGGTTCAAGCTAATACGCATATTATAAGGTTGCCGATTAGCAGAAAGGAGTTTCATGTGTAGGTAAAAAGCTATGCGGTAACTTAGCATATCCTAAAAGTGTTTTTTGTGTAGCTTTAACTGATCCTTGCCCAGTTTATGATATATAAGTTTCTTCTACTTAATTTGATTCTAGATTTGTTGGATATAAAGTAACTAACCTTCCTAATGGCAATTATCTTTATTATGATAATCTTGGTGCAACTGCTACAAAAGAGCCTTTGAGTGAACTTAGACTAACATAAGGAGGAGGAGTTTGTCAATTAATAAATACTTAGAGTAAAATTGGATATTTGTAATTTTCATCGAAATTAAAATTGTAATTATTATATAAAAATAGAGAATCTCCCTTCTGGATAATAAGATTATGTCTTAACTATTTCAAATAGAACATCATGCTCTTCATTTGATCCCACATTTGTCTAAAATGGATTCTCTGTAAAACAAACATCAATATTTTCACAAACTCATTTATTTATTTTATAAATAGATACCAGAAAATAGATATTTTATGTTAAATATGAATCCAACTGATTATACAACTCTGACTAATTATCCAGGAATTTAAATCCCAAGCTCAACTTCTCCATTTAATACCTTCCAAAGAAACTATTTATCATGGAATATTCCAAACAGAAATTTAGTAAAATAATTAATAATTAAATATTTTTTGTAAAATTATTTTTTTTAGATGAAAGATTTTGTGGATGCTTCAAGCTCTCTAAATGATTTAAAAAGTGCTTAATTAGTTGTAATGATTATCAACATATTTGTTTGCATAATGGTATCTATTATCCTTACTGTTTCAGAAGTATATAATCTTATGGGCAAAGATGTTCCTTGTATTGATGGTTAAGGAGACGAAGAATAGGCTAAAATAAAAAAAACAAAAAAAATACTATCTTATGGAGGAAAAATTTTGCAAATTCCTGTAATAAATTAATTTAAAAACTATTCTAAATAAAAATATTTTATGAAATTTATTCAACTTAAATTAAAATTCATTTTATAAAATAGTTTCTCCTTTGGGCATTCATAGTCTCAGCTCAAAAAAAAGGTATTATTTCATAGGTTGCTGATGCTGCACCAATGGATCCCACATTTAACTCATAAATATCTTCATTTTCAACTTAATTAGAAGATTAAGTTTACAAAAAGAATTTAGCTGCCCTTATTGTGCTTGGACTTACCATCTTATTAGACATACTTTTGTTTTTGAAGTCTAAATATTGTTCTAAAAAGGAAGTTAATTCTTAGGTTGAACCTGCTAAACTTAATATGAATGATGAATAGAAACCAGTAAATTAAAGCTAATTCCCTATGCAATCATAACCATAATATTCTAATATACCTATGCAAAGTGTATAACCTGGTGTAAATTAAGGTTATACTACTCCATTACCAGTTACTTAATAACCTAGCTATGTTTAGTAATAACCAGTATATGTATAGCCTGTATAACAATAACAACCAGTATATGTATAACCTATATAATAATAACCAGTATACGTCTAGCCTGTGTAATAATAATAAGTTTACGTTTAACCAGTGCAATACGTTTAACCTGCTTAACAAGTAGTCTTCGTATAGCCAACTTAATAACCTTAAAATTATTATTGAAAAAAATAATTATGCTAAAAAAATAATTACTCATTATTTTATTCTAAGTATTTTTTCTAATTAGATACATCAGTAATAAAAAGAGAAAATAAAATTAAATATTTTATTTAACTAAAAGTATTATCTTTATACATAACTAACTATTTGGTAAAATATAAATTAATTGTAAATAGAGGAAATCATAAATTAACAATTTGCTTTATTTTAATTTATATAATTACTTTAAGTTGCGATTAGCTTTTTTTTCGTAGCTATTTATTATTAGTTTTTGGTTGATTTCTTAATACTTTTAATCATTCTAAATAATTCTTTCTCTTAAAATATCATATTCTTAACTTTATTGAGCTCAAAATTTTATAAAAATAATAAAATATACTAAAAATATAAGATATTTTAAATACTGCAATAATTACGAGAAAATGCACGATTGAACTTTCTATTTTACTATGTTTAGCACTTATAAAATTGAAGTTCATTTAAGGCAATGTGGTATGATAATCATCATTTAAAAGATTTTAAACAGTAAATACCTTTAAAAATTATAAGTTGACTGAAATATTATTAAAAATTTAGCTAATTTTTATATGAAATAATTAAATATGCAATTAATTTTGATATTTTTTGTATTTTATAAAATATTACATTTTTTCATGTGCTCAAATAATTTAAAAATACTTTATTGTTTGCTTAATAATTTATGTAATATTAAATTTTGATTTGATTCCAATTTAACAGCATTTACTGTATCTGTTTTGCATGGTAATATGTAAAAGTAAAATAAGTAATTAAAAAGAACTAAGTCTTAAAAAACCGACTTTGCTATTACTAAAATATAAAATTGCTTTAAAATTATCAAATAAAAAAATAACTATTACTGATGAGTGTAAAAAAAAATTAATAAATACATGAAAAACAAAATGTTAGTTTCATATGGAAAAGAAACTATCTTGTGTAAAATATAAATACTCTAGATTGATTAGATATTTATAAAAATATAAATAACTGTTTTTAAGCATTTTTAAATTTTATAGGTAATATATTAAAAATATTAAACTTTAAAAATCTATCTAAATTTAAGAGGTTATTAATACATACATAGATAATATTAGATATAAATTTAACTTTTAATTTTTCTCTCATTTAGATTGTTAGCTAGTACATTTATTTGATAGAAAAATAAAAGCGTTATAAATTTCGTAGCAGCATGCCTTTTCAAATAATATTAACTATACCTAAATTTGTTTTGAGTTCAATTTAATTAATATTAAGAAGTTAAAATAAGTAAATATTAATTAGTTCTAATTAAGAAAGTAAAATTAGAAATCTTATGATCATAATTTAAGAAGAAATCATCTGTATGATTTATTTATCTATTTTAATATGATATTTTAATTATTCCTAAAAAAGGAACTATTTGAAACGCTTTATTATTAAATATAATATGCATGCGTAAAATACTTCAAGCTCAATGGTATTTTGCATGTGAAAAAATAAATAAACTAAGTTAAATTATTAGATTTATATTATTGAATATTTATTTCATCAAAATGTAATAAAACTAAAAAAATTAATTGGTAATAATAGTTTTAGATCTAATTAATTTAATGCTACTGTAAATTTGGAAGGAGTTATTTTTGTTTAGCTTAGTGATAGTAATGATTATAAAGTTCTGTGTGGTGAAAGTGATTGCTTAATTTCTGGTTCTGATTAAAAACTTTAAGTTTTAGTAAAATTTATAAATAATTAAATTGTAAATAATTAAAAAAAGTACAACAAAAATCTGAAAAATAATCTAAATTAAAAAAAAGGAAGAAATAAAATGGATCTCAAAAAAATAGGTACCATTGCTTATATGATATTGATGGTTTTCTATGGCCTATTTACATTAATTGTTAGGTATTTTTCATTTTCTACTACTTTGAATTTATTTTGAACTCAATTAATTACCCGTTTTGTTAAAAAAACATTTAAAATAGTATTTAGGCATATACTAAGTTCACTGATACAAGCTAGCTTTATGACAACATAGTCTCTAACTTAAAAGAAGTCCCTATTGTAGATATTTAAAGCAAGTAAGACTTAAATTGTGATTCTAACTATACCTCTTTGTTCAATTGGAATTGGGGAGGTATGAGTGATGGTTGTGATTGTACTTATGCAAACACTACTGAAATATCAAAGACCATGTACCGTGGCCATTGTTCAGCTAATTATACAAGCTATGGATGCTACAATACAACTGGAATAAATGCCACAACATTCAACTTTTTTGAAGGTAATTTGAAATTAAATCTTTATAATAAATTTTACTATCAAAAACAAATAATCAAAAAGGACCATCAAATGTTAGAATGAATGTATGCGTAAAGAGAGGTTTAAGCAAATACGCTTATTACAAGGTTGCAGATTAATAAAAAGGAGAATCATGTGTAGGCTAAAAGTTGTGTGGTAATTTATAGTATCCTAAAAGTGTTTTCTGTGTTTCAAAAGACGACCCTTGCCCAATTTATGATATTTAAGTTTCTTCTGCTTCATCTGATCCAAGTTACGTTGGATATTCAAAGATTTCTTTACCTAATGGCAAATATCTTTATTATGATAATATTGGGGCCAGCGCAACAAAAGAGCCTTTGAGTGAACTTAGATTAACCTAGGGTGCAGGAGTTTGCCAAATTTACAATACTTAAAGTAAAATTAAAATTGTATAATTTAAAAATAATCAATTAAAAATTATTTTATATAAAAGAAAATCTTCCAAATGGATAATCAGAATATATTCTTAGTATTTAAGGTAGATCCTCATGTTCTTAATTTGATCCTACATTTATTTAAAATGGATTCTCAGTAAAATATAAAATATTTGCAAAAATTTTGTTTATTTATAATTAAATGTTTTTAATTAATAGATCCCTGAAAATAGATATTTTATTATGAATATGAATTCAAGCGATTATAAGATTCTCTCAAACTATTCAGGAATTCAAATTCCTAGCTCAACTGCTCCATTTAACACTTATCAAAGAAATTACTTATCATGGAGTATCCCTAAAAGAAATTTAGTAAAATAAATTAAAATTAATTTGTTGTAATTAAAATTATTTTTTTTTTTAGATGAAAGGTTTTGTTGATGCCTCAAATTCTTTAACTGATCTAAAAAATGCTTAATTAGTAGTTATGATTATCAATATATTTGTATGCATTATGGTATCTATCGTTCTTAATATTTCTGAAGTTTATAATCTTATGGGCAAAGATGTTCCTTGCTTCGAAGGTTCTAGAGATGAAGAATCAGCTAAGATTAAAAAAACCAAAACAATATTATCTTATGGCGGAAAATTATTGCAAGTTCCTGTAATTTATTCTTCAAATAATTCATTTAAAAATTAATTATTTCACTTAATTAACCGATTTTTTAAATAAATAAATTAGTTCCTTCTCTGGGCATTCATTGTATCAGCTCAAAAAAAGGATGTTATCTCTGAAGTTGCAAATGCTGCTCCTATGGATCCTATTTTCAACTCATAAATTTTAGCATTTTCTACACAATTAGAAGATTAAGTATACAAAAAGAATCTTTCTGCTCTTATTGTGCTTGCAATTACCCTCTTTATAGATGTAGTTTTAATTTTAAAGGCTTTATGCTTTAAAAATAAAACTCCTAACTCTCAATAAGAGCCTGCTAAACCTAACATGGATGAGGAATAGAATCCAGTTAATCAAAATTAATATCCAGGATAACCTTTACCTTAACCTTAATATACCAATATATAAATGTAAAATATTCAACCCGTAGGTCAAGCTTAATTTTAAGGTACTTATTAGGATTTGCCAAATTATGGTTATCCTGCTGCATAACCAGTAATCTAGCAACCTGGTTATGTTTAATAGCATAATTAATAACCAATGTATGCCTAAACAGTATACCCATAGTAAGCAAACGCTTACCCTTAATCTGGATATTAATAAGGACCATACATCTAACCAGTATAACAAAATTAATAATATACTTATCCTGTATAATAATAACAATAATATGCCTATCCTATTTAAGAATAATAAGTATATGCTTAGATATAGGATTAAGAATAACAACTTTAGCCCGTTTAATATGTTCAACCAATTTAATAAGAAGGTTTTGTGTAGCCTACAGAATAACCTTAAAATTTTTAATGAAAGAAAATACAATTTTCAAATAGCAGTCTTTTATTAATTAAAAGTGTTGAATTGAAAATATTCTAACAAAAATAAATTACAAATTATGAATAGAAAAATATATTCTTTTATTTTTAATTTTTGTATTACTTGTGTAAAAGTAAATTTAAATTATTTTCTGAGCTTAAAACCCAATTAAAAAGTTTTTTTTTAAGGTCTTGTTCAAATATTTTAATTTGTCTTTTATGTTTAATATTTAAGCAAAATATATAAAGTAACATAAGTTTATATTTATTTATTTCAGTTTTATTTTTAATTTTTTATCATTTTATTTATTAATTAAAATTTAGAAATTTTAATTTTTATATAAAATAAAGATAATTATTTGTATTTCTTTAGCTAGTAATCTGTATATTTCATAGTAAATTTTCATTTAAATTTATCAATATATTATATAAAAATATCGCAATCTTCTACAAACCTTATTGCTAATAATCAAAATTTTTCTTTTTGAAAATTCTTAAATTAAGACCCTTATAAAGGGCTTTAAACAGAGTAGAGGCGTGCCTTAATATTTGAACGTTTAAAGTATATTTATTAATATTTATTTAACATTATTTAATTTATTAAAAATAAACTATTAAATTTTCAAAATATTTTTATAGTTCATACAAATCTTTTAATTTTTGATGTTTTCTTTAGAATTAAAAAATTTTGTATATTTTGATAAGAAATTATTAAGATTAGTTGTCCACTTATTACAATGAGAAGTAAAAAGAATATAGTTGAGGAAGATTACATTTCTTTTCACAAAGATTTAAGCAATAAAATGTCTGAAAAAATATTGCATTTCGAACCTAAATTTAGAATTAAGTTATGCGCTATGTTATATCATCATAAATAGAAATAAAATCTTGATAAAGATTTACATAATGAGCTTTTAAAGTTGAAAAGGAATTATGAAAAGAAGACATATGAAATAATTAAATAGATGAATGTAAACCTATTATATAAATATGACATTAGTTTATATTTAAAATAAATTTTAAACAGTCTTTAATAAAAGAAGAAGGAACTATTATTTTGAATGATTTCTCTGATATTTCTGATCATTTTACAATGCCTGGAGATCCTAATTATTTAGAGCCACTTGCTTACCCAAAAATATAAAAATATTGGTCTAGTTGCATACAAAACTGCACAATTTTATAGCATTAATTTACTAAAAAAGATTAAGATATAGCACAATGCTTAGAAACTGTAACTTTTACATAATAAACCCATCAAAATTTATATAAATTAATCATATTTTATATTTTTTTAATATGATTTAATTTTAAAAGATAGAAATTTCAAGAGAAGAAACTAAAACAACTAAATCGTTTACTTTATCATTTTAATTCTCTTAAGATTAGAAATATTTTACAAATTCATTTGTTTAAGTGACTTTTTATCTGATTGATTCAGTAAATGCTTACAGATAAGAGTCAAATGCTGAATTCAAAATCAAAACAGGCAATAAAGAAACAGCTACAACAGGAATATTTCTTTAACTATTTTAAAACGTCAATTTAGAAGAGGGTCTCAATAAGGTAAATTTTATGTTTGCCCCTAAAAACATTCTAATATAATTTGAAATAAATAAAGATATCTGATGCTCATGATCTTTGCACAAAACTTGGGAGAAGTTATGAAATAGCTCTAATTTTTAAGGATGAGCTAATACCTTACTCTTTAGAATATTATTTAAATGCAAGGACTCCGAATTTAAAATAGGAAATGCTTGAAAAACAACTTATGGAATAATATTAAGAAAAGAAAAAGATTAAATCGAAATTTGTTCAACAATAACAAGAAGAAGCCGATGAAGAATTAGCTGATGAGTAATATTTAGAAGATAATCAATGTAAATAATAATGAAAGTATGAAATGAGCCTATTAATGAATGAAATAAATGATAGTTGCACTACTATTAATGAAATAAATTAACAAAAATGAATTCATATAAATACTTATAATGATAAAAAAATATTCTTACACAAATTAATTTAAATTATAAAAACATAACTTATATTATAATATGTAATCAATTTATTTATTTTATGTCTTGAAACAGTAATTTAGATAAAACCTTTTTAAAGCTAAATTAAGATGTAAATGTTTTTTTAAAATGAATATGTTATTGTATTCACTTCACTGATTTGATTGAAGTTGTATGAAAAGAAAGTAAATACGTGTAGAAATTAATTAAAATTCTTTAAGGAGATATAAGTCAGATTAATAATATTCCTTAAACGTAATTTAACTATTGAGAAAAGTTTATTAATGCATTGAATAGAAATAATCAATATCTTTCTTCAAAAAATTAAGCTTCATTTAAAAATACATTAATAAACAAGTAAAATAATAAATATAGCTTTAAAAAATGATGAAATAAGAAGACATGATAATCAAGGCTAAAACCTGGAAGACAGTTTATCCTCATTATCTCGACTCTACTCTTTCATAACAAGAAGGTAGAATATATTAATCAAAATTTTTTTATTTTGAGCATTTAACTAAACATCAATATCAATTAATATAAGGACGTCGTGTATCTAAAGCAGTAGGAGTTCCTAATATCACTATTATGGAAATGGCTAAGGCATTAGAAAAAGTTAAGGTACCAGTTGTTGTTGAAGTGCATAAGGTAATAGCTTTTTAAATAAATAAAGAAAGTTAAACAAGCGCTTAATCTTATTTTTATTTAGTCATATCCTAGAGAAACAATGATTAAAGGAAGAGTGAAAGTAATGCTTTTTGATGATAGCAATAAGCTAGTAAATCCATCAGTACCTTCAAGTATATCATTTTATTAAATAATATAGTACTATAAATAAATATAATTGTGCTTAATAGCAAAAGATTCTTTTGCACAAATAAAATTGTAAACTCATTTATAAAAATATAAATAGAAAAGGTACTTTATGCTAAGATATGCGAATATGTTAAATAATTAGATGATAGAATTAAAAATCCAAATGGAAAGCCCCATCCTTTTAAATTAGATTAAATTTCAAAAATGGAAGAGGAAAAAAAAGAAGTTCCTGTTGTTTAGAAATAAGAAAAGGGTAAATCAAAAAAGGGAAAAAAATGAAAAAAAAAATGTATTTATCATAAATAAGTGTATAGTTACTATTTAATTTATATAAATTGTAAATAGATTAAATACTTTAAAAATTTTTATAGTTTTTCTATTTTAATTTATATACTAGCCTGTCTAATACTCAATTTATATTGATTATTACAAATATGAAAATAATATTTTATCAAATATAGTATTTAAAAATCTTATTGAAATCATTTAATAGACATTCCTTATTCTAAATAGTTTAGTTAAAAATTAACTTACTTAGAGTTATCAAAATGGATTATAACCTTTGGATAAAACATCTCAAATTTTTGCATGAAAGAAATTTCATATAAACTCTAAAATAGGCTTATTTGTTTATTTCAACTCTCAATGCTGCCTGTATATAATATCTTTGAAGAAATTTCTTATTAAAATATACTCTATTATTCGAAATTGAGTTTTAAATTTATTAAACAGTTAAAAATTAATGCTAAACTTATAAAGATTTTAATGTAGATTATAATATTATTATATTCAAATGCATTTTATAATTTTTATTTTATTTTATGAATTCTTTTTTTGATTAGATTTTATAATCCATTAGAATTTAAGAACCTTAAGCTTAAAATAATACTTTACAAATTTAATTAAATAGTTAAAATAAAAATGTTAAAAAACTGAAGATTACGTATGTGTGTACATCTTTTTTAGTTAAATAAAACTGTAATAAAGAAAAATAAATTGCATTTCAAGCTAAAATATCATTTAAAAACTAAAATACTTAAAATTAAAAAATAGATTTTTAATTTGATTAAATTGTATAAATTTAATTTTAGAAATGCTTTGCTTATTGATTTTTGTAATACATTTCTAACGAACCATTCAAAATAAGGCAATCAAAATTTAATTGTTTAATAAATTATTAAATATTTTGTGATCAATAGTTGATTTGCATAAATAATAACCAAAATAGGTATTTCTTTCTTTAATAAGTAAAAATGAGCATTAATGCAGAAAGAAGCAGAGAAATTGCTGGCGGAAATTCTAGAAATTCCACAGATTTAGAGTCATATTAAAAAGCTAACACTATAAATTCGATATCTAACAACGCAAATCTAAAAGATTTTAATTAGAGTTTCAAAATTAGAGAATTCGAGTGGTTTGAGGTAGAAACTAAAATAAGGAAATTTGTGAATGAGTTACTACAACCAACGATTAAAAAAATATCAATAGATAAAAAGATGCTTGATGATATAAATGATAAAATAGACAAAAATAATGATTCAGTAAAATGTCTTCATGATATTATTCATTACAATAATGATGGTGTTAAAGTCATAGATAATATATATTAAAAAATAGCTACCACAAACTCAAATTTAGAAATTCTCAATAATAAACATAATTAATAATAAGAAAGGATACTGTAGTTCGAATAGAATTTACTAAAAGATTTTCAGCACATAAAAGATGAAATGAGAGAAGTTCACAAATGTATGAAATATTTATTTTATTTGATAAACTAAATATTTATATTAGAACTAAAAAGAATGAATAATAATTACCTTCTTTTAGTAATGTCTTTTTTAATATTTCATTATAGCTAGAGATAAATTTTAAGAAGATAAGAATAGTTTAATTGAATATTTTGAGAGCTTTAAAAAGAACACTCAGGATATTATCAGCTCTTTAAATAAAGAAATTACTACTTCCTCATAGTGGACTAAGCAAGAGTTCTCTAAAAGTTGGGAGCATATTTTGAAGATCGATCACTAAACTAACTAAAACACACAAGAAATATAAATTCACAATTCAAAAATTAATGAAATTTTTGAGAAATTAACATAAATTAATTTAGTAAATTTTAACTTAGTTTTTAAAAATATAAAAAAAATATTTAAGATTGTAATTATTTTAATTTTTATCTTTTAACTGAATAAAGAAAAACTCAAACTTTGAGCAGAGTATGGAATAAGCTAATAAAGCTATATCAATAATGTAAAACAATATAAATACAGCCAAGAAACTTACTAACAAAATTGAAGAACTAATGAATAAAGTAATTATTTTGAGGAGTTCACACATTTATTTTTTAGTATTTCTTTTAAAAAAAAGTTTAAAATGGTTGAAAATTATATTGAAAAATACAGTTCTTTGTATGTCCAAGGCTAAATTTCTGATACTCTCTTCAGTGTACTTGATAAGAGCTCTAAAAGGAAACTTATTTAATATGAAGATAAAGTATAATTAAATTTATTATTATTTTTTTTAGGCTTTTATTTAAAAAATAAAGGCTTTTGCAGCGATGAATTAAGTGATTTTAAATGATGATGGTATTCCTAATTTAAACTAAAAAATTGAAGAAAGTATTAACTATTTAGAGAAAATAGTCAAGAGAAATGCTAAATATTTGTAATAAAAAAATGGCAACACTGATGACCCTTATCCATTTCCTTCTAATTAAAATGAAATCTCTATCCCTTTTGGATTTGTAGATACCTTTAGATAAAATAGTAATGGAATTGATTCTGTTGACGAAGACAATTTTAACTATGAACAAAAATCTTTAAGTCCTTTCTCAAATAACACTATCCAACCTTAAAATGTTAATATTGAAGTACGTGTTTAAAGAAATAATAGTAGTAGTAGTAATAGAAATGCAAGTAGCAGTAATAACAATAACATAGCTTCTTAAAATTAAGTTATAACTCCAGTAAATAATACAAACAACAGTAATAATAATAATAACAATACAACTATTTAAGCTTAAAATAAAGTAAATACTTAACATTCAAAGAGGTCTTCTCTTAATAGCTTAAACTCGTAGTAGAAATACGATATTAGCAATAGGTAATTTGCATAACTAAAATTAATGATTGACTTAGAAGTATAAAGAATGAAAGAAGCAATTGAAAATAAAACTACAAATTTATAGAATGGACTTCTAGAAAATGAAGAAATTATGTAAATTAATATATCTAAAATATAAGAAGAAATGGAGAAGGGTATAAATGTTCTTAAGCAGTAAAACAACAACGTCTTGCTCGAAACAGGGGTCTTAGATAAAAAAATAACAGGAATCTGGAATGAGCTGGAAAAAATAGTTAACACTTTCAATATTTTAAGTGAAACAGTTCATAAATTAATACATTTCAATACCTTAAGCAACTCGCTTGTTCTTTAAGATGAGCTCGACAAGCAAAGCATAGCTCTATATGGTTTTAGATCAAACTTTAGTGATGATCCAAAGTAACTTTAATTATCAAACTATTATTTAAATATATTTTTTCAATTTTAACTTAAATAAGAATGGTAAAAACTCTCAGAAATCCTGCAATAATGGCTTCTTCACCTGGAACTACTTCAAATGTTGCATAAAAAACCATATCAAAAGGAGCTTTCCCAAATTTAATTTTAGATCAAAACTGTATCAGCTGTAGCGGTTAATCTGCTCAAATAAATTAAGCTTTTAAAATGGCTTGTTTAGCTTATAATCCTTCTACAGTTAACATAGATGGCAGAAGCTACAAAAGAGAGGAAGTCTTAGAAGTTGCAACACGTTTATTGCAAGCAGCTCGTTAATAATATGGTCTGAAGTAAAATGTTAATGATTTTTAAGAACTCTCTTAAATTGAATCCTCCTCATAAAATGATGTGCTAGACGTATCATTAAATAGAACCGATTAAGCAAATTAAAATAACGAATAAGTCAATGAAGAAAGTAATAAGCAAGCTCCAACAAATTTTAGCAATAAAATAATTAACAATAGTGCCATAAACACATAAAATTCTGCTTTGGACAATGTAAGAACTGCAATTACTTAAAATAGCACAAGCAGCTTTTCCCATAATGGAAGATTTTATATAAATTCTTAACTTTCAAACAATGATTAGTAGTAATTTAGAACAAACTATGCTAATACCTCACAGAACAATGCTTCATTTTTAAATTAACAAAGTAAAATTTAAAACATACTTCCTTAGCTAGAAGGATTAAAGCCTAGATCTAGAGCAATTTCTAAAAACAAATCAATTTAAAATAATTAATAAAGAATAGGCTCTTCATAAAGAAGAGAGCATACACATCATTGAAGTGTATTTTTATATTTAAATGAAGCTTATATTTAAGATAAAACTAAGTTATTATTATTATTTAAACTGTTATCATTTATTTATCAGATTATTTTATATTCTTTAAAACTATTAAAAACAAACATGCAACAATTGATTTAAAATATTTTGAGAGTTTTATATTTATTTTTCTATATTAAAATAATAATAATACTATTTAAAACATTTATTATGTATTTATATCAAAATTAATTAATTAGTTATTTATTTATTTAACTTCATTATCATACAAGTCTTTCTGCTAAGTTTTAGAAAGGTAGATCTATGTTGGTATTACGTGCTGAAGAAACTTCAAAAAATTATAAATTAAGTTTCTTTGCTAAGTCTCTTGCTTGTTGAGGATCTACTTATCTAGCACCACTTAAATCGTTTTTAGTTGAAATTAAAACACCTTTTATATATTAATAACTGTCAATAACCTAACTAAAATATATTCATTTATTTAATCACCTTAAAGAGATTTAGAATTCTTTTGTTTGACTTTATCATACCATGTCTAAAGTTTATTGTAGCTTTCTTAGCTTGTGCAATCATAAACTAAAACTAAAAGATCTGCTTGTCCTAGCTATTAAAAAGAAGAGTTTTTAAAATATTGTTTTGCTAACTTTTTAATATTTTTACTAACTCAGATGTGATCGATTAGTAGCAGTCTTATCCACTAATATCAAAAAAGAAAAGCTCTACATCTTTATCTTTTTCAGGAAAAGGAATGATTTTGGAAGAAACTTCTGCAGCTTAAGTCTGTTTAATAAATAATTTAAGTTAATTTGATATAAGTAAACTTTATCATTTTAATGCAAATATTTATGTACCATATTATAATCTTTCAAGAAGGTTTAACCATTAGTTGTATACATTTATATTAAAGTTGTTTTGCCACAAGCAGCATCACCTAAATTTTATAGAAAAAGATGGATTCTTAATAAAAATCTCACTATTGAAAGATTATTGAATGAATGAATGAATGTATTCTAACCTACAACTAAAACTTTTGCTTTTATTTTCTTCATTTATTTGATAGATATTTTTAAGAATGAATGAATGAACAAATATTTTAAATTTGATTAAAAATTTAATTAATTATTTATTTATTTTAAATAATAGTTGAATCAAATATTAATTGAAATTTTTTCTATTTATCAAAAGTTATTTATTATTTTTGATTTTTAAAATTACAAATGCGATTTAATGATTGATTTCAAACTTTATATTATCATCAAATAGGTTTGTATTTGTTTGGCTTGTTCTGGCTTTATTACTGAAATAAATAAGTATATTTTTTGTAACATTTATAAACCTAATAAAATACAATAGATATTTAATCATTTTTTTATATGATTTTTTAGAGAAAATATACAGAAATTCTTTTAAGTAAACTTTAAATATAAAATATTAAAAAATATATTTCAATAAAATGATTGATTCTTTGTTTGTCTCAACAAAATAATTCATTTTTATAAAATTTTTATTCAATTTTTTTATTATTAATGCATGTAATGAACTTGAATATTTGAATATGGTTTTTTACAAACTTTAAAATTATTCACAAATTTATATAGAAAAAAATGTTTTTATTGATTAAGATATTTTATAGTTTTAATTAAAAATATATTTAATAGTATTATTGAAATAGAATTCATATTTTATCGCTTTATTATCAGCCATATAATTTCCCCATGGCTCTTTGGTTTAAGAGGATTTCTTAAAAGAGATCATCAACCGTAAGTTCATCTTAACCTTTTAAATTTTAGTTTGCCCATGCTGGAAGATAATCAGAGTCTGCTCTTAATTTCTAATTTATTTAAGTTATCAAAAGTTATTATCATTTAAAAAAAGAAAGAAAAGTTTACTGTATCAGCGAGGATTATAGTGCAGTAATCTGTTGTGTGAGTATATACACTCTTTATACATTAAGTTACTTTTGTCATAGAATCCAAGGTGTAAAAATCTTCTTCTTCTAAACCATAGATTTTTTTATCATGAGAAATATATTAATAGAATTCTTGTCTTTTTGGATAACCAAGGATTAAAACAGCTCTAGCACAGTGATCTTAGAATTCAAGATGCCTGCTAGCCCATCCGTTTGCAACACAAAAAAAGAAAGAACCTTATCCGTTATCACAATTTGTTTTATAATAATTAAATGCCTTTTTTTTATAAATATGTTTAGCTTATTTTAAGTTAAATTTGAATTTACTTCCTTAGTTTTTTCAGGTGAAAAAGGAGATTCAAAGTAAACAGGTCTCTTTGAAAGTATATCATCAACTTTTTCTTTAATAAATCTGAAAAATACTGCTATGTTTGGTAGATATACTACAATACCATCAGGAGTAAATTCAGATACTCTATTTATTATATTTACATAGTTTCTTAATTGTAGAGGAGAGTGTTCAATTTTTTGTGATTAGAATGTTGATTAGTCATTCCATTTTGTAAAAAACATAGGTTTACAGTTGAATTTAACTCTATCCTCTAAATCAAATCTTGGAAAGAAATTCTATCTTAGATTTGCTAGTTTTTGCAAACCTAATACTGTTGTTGTACGCATTTAATTTTTTTATAAAATGCAGTCTGAAGTCAATATGTAATTAGAGGAGGTGTCAAAAATACGCTTTGAAAAATTTTTTATTTGAGAAGGGGTGCAAGTTAGAATAGGATAGTAAATAGCTTCCTTTAAGTATTCAGGATGATCTTAGAAGAAGACTCTTAAAGGATAGTCATTTGACTAGTAATACAAATTAAAGAAATACAAGAAGTCACCTATTATATAAAGACTTTAAAATGTATCATCCTTCTCTTAGCTGTTTTCTGGGTATATGTATTTGAACATATATGAAAGTAATTCATCAATTACAAGTCTAATTAATTATTTTATTCATTTTATATTAAATGAAATAATAAAATAAATTAATAAAATACCTTAATTTAATTTTCATCGGATATAAGTTTTTCAAATTTTGCAAATCTTCTTTGGGTATTTTTTCATTTACCAAGATTGGAGCACTTGCATGGTGAGCATTATTAAAATTATTTTATCTATCTAAATCATTTCTAAAAAATATCAAATTATTATTTTAAAAAGCTAAATTTTACAATTATACTACTTTTTCTTATTGAAATGATTTTCAAACCATTAATTTAACTCAAGAGAAACATTTTGCAAAAATTCTACCAATAATATCGGATGCTTTACGTATGCAGGAAATTATTGAGGCTTTTCTTGAGCGCCATTCTTATTAGTTTAAAAATCAATTACTAAATAAAAAAATTATTTAAATTGTTCCTTACTTCTTGGTCATTTACTGCTTTTAACATTTATTTTTCTAATTTAGACATTAAGTCATTGTAATCCTTTTTAAAAAAGTCTGTGACTTTGTTGTTTTTTACTAATTCGTTTTTTTTTACTAACTCTACTTGCTCATAAATAACCTATTTTAGCTACCTGCATTTATTTACAGCTTAATGGATGACCTGCTGCTCGATGTTAAATCTAATTTTATTTATTAATAGAATGAAAATGAATTCCATAAAATATATTTTTAAAAGTTACGTATTGTAGGTTTAGATATCTTCATAAAGGTATTAAGACTAGTCAACAAATAGAAATGTGCCTTTATTTTCTTTGTTTTGTTGCATAGGAATAAATTAATATATATCTTATTGTTTGTCTTCATCTTTAAATATATTCTTATGTTCGCATATTATAATGTCTGCATCTTTAATAAGTTCATTTTAGGCAAAATAAGAACAAAATCCTTTCATTTTACCCTCTTATACTAATTTATTTTAATCGTATATACCCTTTCGATTGCTAAGTTCGCTCTTATTTATACAAAAAAAGATAGGATTTAACAAGATGTTAGGTTCATTATTAATATATTTTTTTACTTTAACAATATTTCTGAATTCTTCGTAAAATTTACATTTATTTGTATCAACTTTTCTTTTATATTTACAAAATATTTCCTCATCATATTTATCCTCTCTAGTTGGTTCAATGCAAAGATTTCTTTTATTTGAAACCTTTAAAATAAGTAATTTTTCTTTAATTTCTGGGTATTTTTCAGCTAGTTGAGTCGCCTTTTCAAAATATTAAGTTGTATCTTAGCTTCTCTAGCAGCATATTACTATCTTTTTATAATTTTATAAATAAATTTTGGTTTACTTTAATGTTTTAAGAAAAAAATAAATGCTTTTTTAGCAAAAAAATTATTTAGCTTTAATTCTAAATTATAGCTAGAGAAAACATCTTTTTGCAAAAGAGCATAGGTGATAAAAAAGATGGATACCTTTTTGTAATTCTCAGGATATTATATTTTGAAATTTAGTAATATCCTCAATGTACTATCAATTTTTTCTTCAGTCCTAACTATTTCTATCATTTATGGCATCTATATTTTAATTAATTGTTTATCATGAGAGGATGAATTGAATGAAATACGTTTTTTTCTATGCAGTCTTAGAGTTCTTTCATATAATTTCTCTAATTATCAGACTTATCAACAAAGAGTTCCTCTTAAAGAGATTTAGTAGTTTCTATCTCCATATTTTACTTATATTGTCAATATTCTATTTTATGCTAATATCAATCTTTTCTTTAATTCAAGATATTTATTCTAGATGTAATTATTTTTTTGAGACACTTAAACAAATATTTAGTTTGTATTATTTATATGATTAGCTAAGCTGAGATTTATTAATTCTAATTTTATAAAACTATTTTATTACACAATTTATAAGTCTATTTCTTTAAATTTTATATTATTAATCACTTAAAAAATTATAAAGGACATTTTCTGATTAAATGAAATATATTTTTTTTTAGAACTAAAATAAATACTTACTAAGTTTTAATTTATTTGTTGAAATTATAAATTAAAAATATTAATTGTTCTAAAAAATGATTTATTTGTTGGGAAAGATTATTTGCTATGATAGTAAGAGATAAGTTAACTAAAATAAAATTTTTAAATTTGATAATATTAAACATTAAACAGCTAAAATAAAATCACATTTATTTAAATGTGATTGGAAGTAAAATATAAGAAATTCAGTGACTCACTCACTTATTTCTACTAGATTAAACTCCTACACAAAGTAATAATCAACAGATTTAGTAATTTTCTGAATTAATTTTAATTTGTTGAAATTATAAATTCTATAATATTAATTGTTCTAAAAAATGATTTATTTGCTGGGAAAGATTATTTGCTATGATAGTTATAGATAAGTTAACTAAAATAAAATTTTAAAATTTGATAATATTAAACAGCTAAAATAAAATCACACTTTTTAAATTGTGTTTGGAAGTAAAATATAAGAAATTCAGTGGCTCACTCACTCACTCACTCACTCTTCTCTACTTGATTAAACTCCTACACAAGGCAGTAATCAACAGATTTTGTAATCTAATAATTATTATAATAAATAATATTCGCACAGTAAAAAAAATAATCATAAGTAATAAGTAATTAGTGAAATTATTTAAGAAATAATTAATTAATAATATGCTTATTAATTTAATCGACATATGGTATATCCTTAGACTTAATAATGATGATGGTGAGAATAATAATTAAAAATAAATTGTGAGATAGCTAGTTTAAAATAAATGTATTCAATCAATGCTTATCTCTATTACTTTGTTTTTATGTTATTTCATGCTATTTAAATTTGTTGCTTAGATAAGAAAGAATTTTATTTGTTGGTGATGATTTGGAAAGCAAGAGATAGTTATTTTAAATAGATAAGAAAAAGAGAAAAGAGAAAATAATTTGTTTTTGTTTAAATAATTCAAGCTTATAATAAAAAATAAGGAGATAAAAAATAAGAGGTAGTTAGTAGAATTAACTAGTAGAATACAAGAAAAACTTTATATTTTTAAGCATTTCTTATAAACATGAAAGTTTTTGATAAGTAACCACCACTCAAAGAAAGGTTTTATAATGCTCTTAGCAATTTATTCCTGCTCATGTTCTTAAAAGACAACGAAAGGAATAGAACTAAAACCTATTATATTTTCTTGGTGACATTTTATTTTGTATAAATATGTGGATTTATGTGCACCCTTTCCTAAAAAGAGTCTACAGATACTTACGCTTACTACTTTTTTGAGTTTCTTTAAAAAGCAAGATTTCTTCCTATTATCAGCTCAGTCTCGAATGGAATAATCCCTGTAATCATTTTATTGATCATTTTAGTGATGGAAGTCTATGTCATCTATTGTGCATATGTGCTTAGCTTAGCTAATATAAAAGGTTAATATTAAATTTCAATTATATTTACAAAAATTTTTAAGTTTAATCCTCTCTCACTCTCATGAAATTTAAAATAAAATATTTGACAATTAAATTTAAGCGAGACATTTATTTATTTATTCATTCAATAATATTCAAGATAATAAATACTTTTTTCCTAAAATATTTTAGATGATTGTGATGTGATGAAAAGATAAGAAAAGAATATTAGTACACTCTAACTTTACTTAGAGCATCAAAAATGGATATATTGTTTACCTAAATTTGATCTGTTATTTGCCTGTTACTTTTGCAGCTCAACAAATGGGCCAATTATAAGCAGTCGCTGCGGCGCTGTGATATAATTTAGTGAATAAGGGTTTTTATATAGAGGACTTATTCTTCTACTTTTCTTTTTTGTCTTAATCACTAGTATTACAATTAGCTTGATTAATATATTGATATATCACAATCCAGGTAAAAATCTAATTAATTAATTAATTTTTTATAAATAAAAATTTTCTTTCAATTTGAATGTGCATAGTTGAAGCATTATTGGTTTTTTTCATAGATAATAAAAAATAAATAATAATAAAAACATATTTAAATGAATAATAGAGAAAATTTTTATTTAAACAAGAATTCAATGCAGTAAATTAACTAAAGTCAAGATATTCAGTTCTTAAATCAGTTGAACCCTTTTTAGAAATATGTTTAGTAATGTTTTCATATTTTGGCAGTGTATTCATTGTTTTTATAGTTGCCCATACGTTTGGAATCTTTTTGATGATTGAATATTTTATGCATTTTCCTTTGGTCGATAAAAATATTTCTGATATTTATGGCTGGCTCATTTCTGTTTTTGAAATATTTACAACCCTCTTCTTAATTAGGGAGTATTTCGACTTTTTTTCAGATAGAAATTTTGTTTTTGTTTTTTTAATGCTTATTGCTTTGTCTTATGGGCTCTTTAAAATAATCTGGAACAAAAAATTTATTCTTGCAATGACAGTAGACCCAAATAGGCTAGGAGGTAGTTTTTTTTATTATGATTCATACAACATATTTTTAATTTACTTAAATAATTTTTTTAGATTTTCCATAAGAAACCTGTCTTTATCTCGAAAAATTATGCGAACTTTATGAGAAAAACTATACATCTCTTTCTTAAAAACTGCTTTTGTTTGGAACTTTGTAGTTGCACAAAAACTTTTGCAAAGCATTGCTATGCCCTTGTAAAAATGAAGAAATCAATAAATTAGCTGGTAAAAATTTTTTTAAACTAAAGGATTTTAAATTTGAGGTATCTTATTAATAAAAAATTTTATAAGGCGATGAAAAGCCAACACTTTCAGGAGGTATGATAATTGACTGTGGAAGAGATATTAAAATAAAAGGAGTGGACTTTTCAAGAGTTTGCTAAAATGAATTGTTATTTGAAAGATGGCTTTAGAGCTTTATAGACTTTTAGTTTGAAGTATTGATAGCATTCCTTATCAAAAAGGGAGAATAATTAGTTTGCTAAGTAATTTTATTTTGATTTTTATAAAAGTATATTCAAAAATTATATTTATAGGAAGTATGTTTAAGATACTGGTTCTTCTTAATTAAATTTAAGAAAAACTCTATAAAAGCACTGTTTCAAAACAAAGTCATGACAACACTAATAATACACAAAAATACATTTTTTGCTACAGTTGAAAGAAGTCTAACGAATCTGATTGAAAATAGATTGAAGGAAAGAGATAAAGCGCACAGTTATTCTTACAGGTATAACCAATCCTATATTTTTCTATGTATGCTACAATTCAAATTTTTTTATAGACAAAAGGATAGAAGCGACGCAGCTAATAATGTGAAATTTGAAAAAATGGTTTTAACAGAAACAAAGAAAAATGACCTTAAAAAGTTAGTAGGGTCAGTGATGAAAGAAAAAGTAGAATTTATGAACTAACTTATAACTGGTTTTACTAACTACAATATAATGTAAGATTCAGCGATAAAACTGATAAAATAAGTAAGAAATATTTTTTATTAATAAATTATTTTGATTTTATTTTTTTCATAATTTTTAGCTGTACTTTCAGTTAATAATATGAGTTAAGTTTTTCTTGAACTTTTAACTAATTTATTTCTATTTTATAATTAAAGTGATAAAAAAATTAATATAATTATACCATAAAAGTTTAATAATTACAAACATACATATATACAAAATTAATAAAAAACATTTTAAATTAGGTGTGTAGAATAGAAAATGGGCTACTTTAAATGGTTGAAGAAAATCCTGATAACATTTATTTTTTGAAGTTGTTGGCTATGATTAAATCCTTCTTGATTTTTGATCCTTTATATACTCGTAAGATAGAAAGCGATTTATAAGATATGTTTAACAAAGAAAAGAGCAGTGATGCTACAACTATCACTTCTCTTACTATTCTATCTGGAAACGTTGGAAGCATTATTGCAAGTTTTAAAACAGAAAAAGATGCAGGAAAAATACTTCAGTACAGTGAAAGAATACCTTAGATATTTAGTTACGACAGAGGAGAGTTTGTGAACAAAGTTAACATTTATTATTTAATTAAATGTACCAGAGTTTTCTCTAATTTTATTCATTTTTTATCATATGATACCATTAGAGCTAAAACAAACTCAATCAAAAATTAACATTTTTTATCTTCCATTTTAAAATAAATAGGATAGAGTAAAAGATTTGATCCCTGACTGTATATCGATATTGCACGATTAATTTTTACAAAGATTAATTTAGACTGGTATTGCAAAAACTGTAAGAAGTTACAGGACTATGTTTGCCAAAAATAAGAATGGATTTATCTTCCTATGCAAATTATTTATCAATTACTATTTTGTAAAATAAGATGATTTTGCTTTTTCTGCCTTGATAATTAAGATTTAGACACACAGCAACTATATGATCCTTAACGAGCAAGGATACATAGAAGATTTAACAGAGGGTATAGTAGAAATAATGAACGCCAAAGATATTGATATTAGCTACTTCAAGCAATGCCACGTCAGCATATACATACCATAGTTTCTAGATTTCATTGAGTCATATGATCCATAAGAAGAATATGCCTTCCTTAAATATAGAACAGATTTTCCAAAAGGTAAATTTTATTTAAAAATAACATTTTATTTCAATGAATAATATTTTTAAAAACAAAAGATCCAATAAATTTCACTAGTTAATTCATCAATCACCATAAAAATTTTCATTAAAGATGGGATGTTGATAGAGATAATTGGAGGAAAAATTTGAATCAATTTATCAAAAATAGAAAAGGAAATATTTTCAGTTATGAATCAATTTTAAATATAAGAGTTGAGGAGTTCGAAGGAATAGATCGTGTTGTAAGATTGTTTATTATTGAAATAGAAAAAATGTTACCTTGGGATGAAACTAATTCGCTTTTATCTGGAAGTACAAGAAACACAGGAAAATCAAGACAAGGAGAATTTGCAACTAAAGAAATTAAAGGTAAAAATGATTTTTATTAAAAAAATAATTTAAAAAAATCCAATTAAAATCTAAGATTATTTATCAATCAAAATTATTTATTTATCAATAAAATTACATTTTTTTGCAAGTAAGATAATGAATTAATAAAGAGATTTTATCTAGTAATTTAACTAAATAACATAAAACTTCTTAAAAATTTAAGAAACTAATTTTTTTTAATAAGTTTTTTGAAACTTTTTTATTTTTTATGAATTAAATAAGTTAACATAAAGAAAAGAAATAAATTTCTTTTAAATTTAAGAAACTAATTTGTTTTTAATAAATTATAGAAACAAATTTTTCATTTTCATAAATTTTCTTTAAGAAGGAATTAAAAATTTTAAACTTTATAACCTACTTCATAAGATTTTAATTTAAATTTGCAAGGTTAATTTTTTTTATTTATTTTAAATAGCTTTTGAAAATCTTTTGTAACTTATTAGAATATTAAAAATTAATTTTTTTAAAATTAAAGCTCTAATATCAATTTATTTATTCATGTATATAAAATCAACTAATTAAAACATCTTAATTGTTAAAAAACCTTCTTTTTAAATTCACACATTTCATTAAGCTTCTTTTAAATATTTTATAAACTTTTAAAATTTTTTGACGTGTTATTTTGTTTTTATTAGGTCAAACAGAAGAATTTTTACAATAAGAAACATTTTAAGCTAAAAATGGTCACCATAAAGGTAGTTTTTAATTAAAGATTTTATCTATTTATTTACCCTTTAAAAATTAATTATAGATAAGAATAATGGAACAGATTATGAAGAAGCTCCTTTAAATGAAACATTTAACCCGAGTAGTGAACATAAATCAAATAAAAAACAATAATCTAATCCAAAAAATCGTGCAGCTGAAAAGATAGTTTAGTAATAGCAAATAGATAAATATAATACTCTTGAAACATTTTAAAAGTAAAACACTGTGTAAAATAGTAAATTTAATGACATTTAAGTTTTGAAGCCATTGAACGAAGAAGACATTTTACATTCAGCTGTTTTAAGTGAGTAAGGAGATGCAAAGCCTTTCCCAAATGAAGGTTCATTTGTAAAGGAATAGTTCTTAGAAAACATTAATTAGCTTACAACTGTTGTAGATGATTCGAATGCTCTCTTAAATGCAAATAGAGAGCATTATCAAGATTAGTTTGAAAAAATAAATGATATTATACATAATCCCCTAGGAACTAGCCAAATTAAAGAGTAATAATAAGATTAAATAGTCAAGGAATAGTTTGAAGTAGAAGCAAATTATGCTGGAATAAGTCTTTAACAAAATTAAGCAAACCAATAGCGTGATTTAGAAAATTAATAAAAATAAAATGCATCTTAAAACGTGGCATAATAATTAGTTGATTATTAATCTAATCTCTCTTAAAAATCAATTAAGGAAGGGAAATAAAAATAATAAGCAACTACAGAAGCAAATGTCTTGAATACTTCTGTAGCTGGCTACTTTGGTAATTCAACTGAATAGTAATAAAATATGTAAAATAGCAATCAAAATGAGTAAAAGAAATAAGTTGATTCATCAGATGATGAAGATTCTAAAAAATAACAAATTGTATCTTTCGATACTGATAGGGAGAAAAGAGAGCAATACGATATTAAAAATTAATTAATAACTAATTAAAATAACCACGTACTGCAAGAATTAAATGAAAATTAATCTCAATAGACAAGCATAAATAGCTAAGAAACTAGCATAATCAAAAAAATTGTTTTCAGCTCAGAAGCAACAAAAACACCATTTTTTTTAATTGGCCTCAATACTGTTTTTATCTTTTAGTTCTTTGTTTTCATAGGAGTTGTCATCGTGCTTATTGTTACAATCTCCAAAAACTTTTAAGACTACACAGGATGTAATACTTCTTTTTATCTAAATTTCCTATTTTTTTTTAATCAAAAAATAAATTATTTATTTATTTTATTTATTTATTAATTAAATATAGCTATGAATGAAATGGGAAGGTATAATCTTAATTTTAAAATTATTGAATCACCTTTGATAAATTTTTATTTTATATTGAGAAGCATTGAAGTTATTTTGTTTTATATGTGAATCCTAAAATAAATTATATTTATTTTTTATAAATAATTAGGTGCTCAAAAATACTGACTCCTGTTTGTTAAACTCTGTTAACCACAGACTTCTTATGCTTACAAAATATGAATTAAATGCCTGTTTAAAGTTAAGATATAAATAAGTTTATGACTGATAATGTTAGTGATGGTTTTTCGGATTTTATTTCGTCTTATTATAACTTTTTAAATGAATAAATATCCTATAATTACTAAAATACGTTTTATAATTATCAAATCACTGCTCTCATCTAAGCAAATTAAAACTCTTACGAACAATAAATGTTTTTTACTGAATTTCTAAAAAAGACTACAGAAAGCATTTACTAGCTCATGATGACTTAAATTTAGCGTAATTTTTTGAGATTGCATAGTTAGCCATTATAACTATAGAAATTTTTATTTTATTAATTAAATTTATGAATTAGAAGCTCTTACCATAACAAATGACTAAAGATAGTTGCTAACAAATAATATAAATAGCATGTATTAATTATTATACTAAACTTAATAAGAAATAGCAGCTGATCTGCTAAATTTAAAGAACAGCATTATAAAAGTAAATGTAATTAGCGTTGTTTTGGGAACTTTTTTAATAGCACTCTCTTTCGTTTTCATTTGCAGTCCTTATTAAATGCTTAAATAAAATACAGAAAGAATTTTGGCAGTTATAAGTAGAATGACTGAACATGAAGCAGAAACAATTGTTTCAGGTCTTACTTTTATGACAACATAACTATTCTCACTCAATGATGACTATTTACACATAGATTTTTCGAATTTAGCTTTACGGGATGACTAACACCTAGATGGTCATTAGGAATCAAAATCAAAATCCAAGAGGGATAAATCAGGATCGAGAAAGAAAAATAGCAATTTAACTGATAGAATTAATGATCCTAAAATTAAATTTAATTCATTTTTCTACACTTTGGTTCTTCTATGCTTTATGTCAACCAGCTTCTTTGTTACAGTAATTAAAGCATTTTAACCAACTTCGATATTCTATAAAATTCATTAAATTTGAATTTTTAAAGTTATTTTTCTCATTTCCATATACAAATTCATATTATAAGCTTAATGGTTAACTAACTTCCTTAGGTTTAACAATAATTCTAAATCTCACTCTATCTAGCCTATCCAAAATAAGTATGGAAAAGAAATTTCAAATCTAAAAAAAATAGGTTTAGATTTTTTTAAAATCAAATTTTAGAATGAAGGACACAATTACAAACCAACTAAATTGATAATTTTGATTAAAAATTCTTATAAAAATAAACCTATCCCTATTAAAACTAATCTGATATTTGATTTGATTAAAAATTTAAATAATAAATATAGGTATTTGTTTACATGGAAACATTCCCTTCATAATTTGACCCTCCATCCAATAGATACTAATATTTCTTGTAGGGATCCTTAGAGTTTTCTACAATGGTAAGTTCTCATAATATACTTATGATTAATTCTTTACTAGCTACTTAAGGTTATCAATCTATCTCCACGTTGAAAGTAGGAGAATTGTAATCTCTCAGGTCAAATAACTTCTAATAAGCATAAAAGTTCTTTAGTACTTAATATGACAGTTTAGTGAATCAATAAACTTCAGGAAGTTTTTAGTAAGATATGTTAAAAATAAACTAAGGAAATGCTTGCGAAAGTTCTTACTTTTCAGAAGCATAGTAAGCTCTTTGCTCTTAAACAAAGAATGGTCTGCTTCAGAAAGGACTTTAATACTCAATAACATCAATGCTTAACTAAATTCAAAATGAAGTTTATTTTGAAAATGACCCTAAATATATATAGCAAATGATAAATTAGCAAGATTATACAGAAAGTTTAATTGTTTATTAAATGATTGACCATCTATTAAAAAGCATCATAGTTCTTTTTGAGAATGAAAATGTTTCAATTAAAAATACTTTTCTTACTATCTTCCAGCTAATACTGATCTTGGGTTGCTTTGTTTATGTTGTAACCTTTTTCATAGTTATGGTTTTCTTCTTATCCACTATCAGATCAAACTATTAATACATCAAAAGAGGTATTCAGCTTATTCCATTTAAGAGACTCTGTGAAGGTAACTAATTTTCTTACAAATTTATTTATAAATTAAAATATTCTTTTTTAAAATTAATTAGATCAAATGACTCTTTTCTTACTTAAAAAGGTTTTAGAAATATGAAATTAATATTTAAACTTTACTTTTATCTGAAATTATCTAAAAAACTCCTAAAATTATATTAATATCTTAGTAAATAAATTAATAAAATTTTTAGGTAATACATATTAGTATTGAAATACTTCCAATATTTTATTTTACAGAAATTTCTTTACTTGAATTAAAAAATTTTTTATCCAAAAATATATCATTGATCACACTTTTTTAATTTAAAATGTTAAATCAAAAAAAGTAATTTTGATTTTTAAATATTTATTTAATGATAAAGAGCATTTGAAGATTCCTAATTTTAATGTTACTTTAGATTTATATTTATTAATGGTACTTCTAGAATTGAGTAACAAATAAAAAAATAAGGAAGGATTGAAATAAATATTATATTTAAATTAAGTTGCTAAAATTTGGAATTTTTTCGATCTTAATATTAAAATTTAATATGAATAAGAATGTTATAAAATTAAAACAAATTTATATTTTTTTATTTTAAAAATAAATATATTTAACAATAACTAAATAAATAATAGTCGAATACTTATTTTCTAATCATAATTATTTATTTTTTGAGCCCTGAATTGATTATTGATTCAAAATATTTTACTTTAATTTCACAATAAAATTAAAATGTATTAATAATTATAAAATTTAAAAATGATATTTTTATAATTTTTTCTTTTTTGTTCAAATTGAATATGTTAGTATTAATTTATTTTAATTGATAATCATCTGTGTAATTTATGGATTTTTTTTTTATAAATTAATAAAATCAGTGAGTATATAAAAATACAATTTTAATGAGATAAAATTATCAAACGATAATCTAAATAATTTAAAATTTCTATACTCAAAATTAAATTTATCATTTTTTCATGGTTTTAAATGTAAATATGTATTTATTACTTTTACTTTCAATGAAAAGTGCATTTTGTTACCAGTAAACGTAATTAATTACTCATAATATTTTAACATCAATATTTATTGGTAAATAATGCTTTTGATTTTAGCTGTAAAGTCAATTTATTATATCAATTTATTAGAACTTTGAATATAACCATAATCTTTAAGATAAATAAATTACCATCAATTTTATTAAGATGCGTTAAGCATCATATACTTTGTTATCATTAATATTTAGATATATGTATCACCAGTAATAAATAACCTAACTAAATTATATTTATGAAATAAAAAGGATAAATTTATATTTTAAAATTAAATAAGGAAATTAATTTTTGATGACTATGATAACACTAAAGCAATAAATTTAACTATTTTAATTTTCTTTGTTTTAAGAGAAAGCAATGAATTTTTTAGCAATAACTTAAAATTAGATAGACGTAAGCTAATAAATCAAATAGAAATGTGAAATGCAATCATTAATTTTTTCTTTATAATTTAAATTAAACTACAGAAAATATTTAGTTTAATTATATTTATAAGAATACCTCTAAGTTGGCAACATTATAAAATTATAAATTATTTTTACTGAATAAAAATAAATACTCATAATCGAATTCTAGTTATAATAAAAAGCTATTAAAGCATTAAAATCTCTAAAATATCTTTAAATATGTGTAAGTAACAAGCTTCCCTTTATTTTTTTATTTGCGAAAATAGACAAAAACTATATATTGAGAAAAACAGATTCTAAAAATTTGATAGATTCCTTTTTAAATAAGAATCTAAATTATCTTTAATAAAGTAAAATAAGTAAATAAATTAATATATATGCGTATGTGTTCAATTTATTTGATTTTATAAATATTTTGACAAAATTTATTTGAAAAAAAGTATATTACTTCAAATAAAAATTTATTTGATAAGATTCTAACCATGTAAGATACCAAAAAAAGATTCTATTAATATACGTATATACACTGACTGCTTTTTGAACAAATAAAAAAGAAAGGAAACTTTATCTTCAATGGCAAGGATGAGGAAGGGGGAAGTGGATAAAATGTATTTTTAAAATAATTTTTTAATTGAAAAAAATAAAGAAAATACATACAACATATAAACAAAATTATAAATAAATTCTTAAGGAAATAAAGAAAAGTTTACATCATATTGTTATTATTATTTTTATTATAAATGCATTAAATATAATCAAAATTGCTAGAATTAAAATTTATTTGAAATTGATAACAATTATTATTGCTATTTAATCAGTGTTAGATTTTTATAGCTTATTTATTATTAGAATAAATAGATTTCAATTTTATATTTTTTTATTGTAAAAAAGGCTAGAAAGAAATGTTGCTATTCGTATAGTTCAATTTTACTTTTTTTTTATAAATATTGTAATTTTTTGTACTTTAAGTTTTTGTTTTTGTTTTTGTCTTAGTTCTTTTCTCTCTTTAAATTATATATATATTACTTCTAAATAACTATGTATCTTCAAATCCACTTTTTAATTCATATGATCTATTTTATCTTGATTGCAAGTAAAAAAGAACTTAATTAATTAATTTATTTACTTACTTATTTATTTATTGTATCATAGATTTATTTTTTCTTCAAAATACATCAATGAAATTGAGACGAAATAGCAATTAATGTAAAAAGGATAATTTATTAATTAATTAATCCTTTTCGTGTGAAGATTGAAATTTTAATTAAACAAAATTTTTTTGATTGATTATTGATGGATAGTCAAAATTATTATGTGAATAAAAGAATGAATGAGGAGGGAAGGGAGGTATTTCTAAAAATTAAATTAAAGTTATGAATTACTGCCTGCATTTCAAACATTCATTTTTTTAAAAGCTGCATTATTTTGTTAATAGATACTCATATTTTTTAGCATGTAACTTTTCCTCTTCACATCTGTATAGTAACGAATTCCATTATTTGTTTAGTAGTAATTAGCATTTAAGTGAGTGTTTTAGTATTGGATGGGTTTGTTGTTCACATTAATGTTAATGTTTGTGTTGTTTTTATTAGCTTGTTATGCTTTTTAGGATTGTATGATGCTTGGAGTAATGTGTGATTCTGTAACACCAGAAGATTCAATTAAAGCCACAATTTTTTCTGTGTCTTCCTTAAAATTAGCTAGATTACTCCTCACTTTTGAAAGCAAGTTAGATGAGTTAAAGTTATTCACTCTCTCTGGCTGAGGGTTTGATTTGATAATTAAATCTTATTAGCTCAAGTTATAAATTGTATTATTAAATTACTAGTTCAACTTATAATTGTTCATGGAAGTATTACTTTTGCCTTGGTTAATGCTGCTTTCAAGATAGTTTTAGGTGAAATCTTTGTTATTGCTCATTGTCATGTTGAAATTTATAGGTTTAATACAGAGAGGATAATAGAATTAGTTACTGGTTTGCTTATTACTTAAGTGTTGTTTGTTGTTATTGTTGATATTATTACTATTGCTATTGTTGCTTGCTTGTTAATTATTGGTGGAAACTATGGGCTTATTGTTTGATCCAAGAGTAAATTAATTAACTTTAATATCTTCTTAGCTAGGAAAGGTAGGTTTAGTGTTAACACTTGTTGGTGTTTACAGTGTTGAAGGACGCTAAGTCTATGGAACCTGATATGGATTGGTGTTTTAGATTGGAGACTAAAGATTAATAAGGGGTACTTGCTTCTTTGGAGGCTCAAGACTGTTTGTAGCATTAGCACTCTTACCATTATTCTATGATTTCATCTCTATACCTAGGTTATACTAATTACCTTAAGTAGATTACATGTTACCAATAGCATAGTTTTGATTTGTATTAGGAAGAGGTGGTTTGTTCTGGTTTTCAGCCTTGTTGCTGCTTGCAAATTACACAGTTTAAGCTGGAACAGTAGAATTTAATTAGTTTGAAGCTTAACCAGAATTTAAACCAAGGATACCTCCACTGCTACTGCAGGATTAATCTTGTATACTAGTAATGCTTTTTACTATAGGAATATTCATTAAAGTCTATTCATTTTTTAAGAGAGCATTAGCTGAGGGGTTAGCACTTAGCATGTTATTTTTAACTCTTAACATATATGGTGAAATGCACTCAGCTGAAGAATCTAATAGAGTTGTAGATCCAGAGTTACTTAGTTAGACAACTGAGGAATCAATTGATACACATTTATTGAATATCAAAATATCAAGCAAATTATCTTAAATAAATTTTTTTTCTACTTCTGCATTGCTATTAAAAGCAATCAGCTTGGAATAATTTTCTAATTGGGATTAATCGAGAGGGAATTTCTTGCATAAATAATCAAACACTTTGCATTTCTTAGCTAGTTTTTTAGGGATTTGCTTATGATTAATCAGACCCATCATAAAAGCGCTTACACAAGTTTACAAAACTTCTAGTTGGCAAGACATCAATATTACTTCAAATGTTGTTGAATATGGTATAAAGTATAAATTATTATGCTTTTAGTAGTCTTAGGCAATTTAGGACGTAGTGGGTTTACCAAAAATAGTTTAAGAGTCGTTTATAATCAGAAGGAAACCCTTTTTAAGCGATTAAAATTTATGTTGCCTTTATTAATAGGGTTTTTTTTAATTTTTCTACTTTTCTTTATATTTTACTTGAAAATTGATAATTAATTAATTATTTATTTACTTTTTTTTTTAATTAATATATTTCAGTTGATAAAGTTTCTGTGTATCTTATTTCACCTTAAAAATAAAACTAAATAAAGATAGAATAACAAATAAATAGAATGAGTCATACATACATTCATTCATTCATTCATTCATTCTTACAAACATACTTATTATGCAATTAAAAAATAAACAAAATGAAAAGAGGAAAAAATTAAAGAAACTAGATATTTATTTTTTCTTTATATTTGCAAAGAACTGATAAAAATTAAAAAATATTTATTAAAAATTTAGAATTTTTTATAGTACTTATTTAATTTTTCGCAGTATCAATCTTCGGTCATTATCAATCAAGATATCTTGTACAGTCAACTATATTAATTTAATAATAATTATTTATTTCAGCACTTGCACATAATTTTCATTCATTCATTTATTAATTTCTTTTACCTTTTTTAATTTTTTTCGCTGAAAAAAAGAAAACAACCCATGCCTTCTGCTTTTATCTAAAAGCAAACCATTTACTTTCTTGATTAATTATCAAAAATTAATAAATTTTAAATTTACAATATTTAATTTAATTGAGCAATTCCATGATCTACAAGCTCAAATAATAGCTTGCTCTCTTATTTACAACAATTTATAAAAAGCTAGTCATAATGTGTACTAAATTTAGTGTAAAATCAATGATGCATAATATGAAAATATGTAATATATTACTGACAATAGTAACAAAAAAACACGTACTAACTGCTATACTAAATAAATAAATCCATTTCAAAAGTTAAGTTAGAATTCAAAATCTCAAATACTCCAACCATTACATTCTACACTAAGAAAATTGCTTAAATTATTTGTTAATATTCTTTGTAGATCTTCATTTTACTTTTAAATTGACAACACAAGAATTAAGATTATTTATATAATTTACAACCAAATACATTTTTTTGAATCATTTGAAAATATAATTTATTTATTGATTCGTGCTTATTCTTATTTAAATATTTTAAAAAGGAGATAATTTAAATTTTTTGAAAGTTAAATCTTTAAAAGTATTTTGTCTTTTAATATATTAATTATATGTGATAATTAATATATTTATTATTACAATAGGAATTAAATTTTGTCTATAATTAATATTTTTACAATATAATTTATTATTTTGTATTTAATATTTAAAATAGTTAATTTATTATTTATTTTATAGTGTTTATCCATTTCTTTACCTATATTAAATTCAAGCATATATTTATGTTTAGAAATAACAAAATATTATATTATCTATGTTTCTATAAATTTTTTTGATTAAACGTAAAAACGAATATACTTTTAAATTCTTAGAAAAACAAACATTCAATAGTAAATTATTCTATCACAAAATCAAAAGAGAAATAGATCAAGCATTCTTACACTTAATTTTTCTAAGTATAAAACATAAAAGATTTTTAAATTTTTAACTATTTTTTTTTTAATTTAACATACATTAATGATAAATAGACTTGATTTAGTCTAGAAATCATTGAGCTTTTCAATTTAAATATATTTTTTTAAATTATTACAAATTGAAAGATAGATAAAACTTCGTTTGTTTATTTAATTAGAAAGGGAAAATCACTTTTAGCTCATATAATTTATGATAATAACCTATATAAATAATTTAAATATCTATTTATCAAACAAAATTCATCTATTTTCTATAATAATTTTAATTGATGTAATCTGAAATGAAATTATTATATATATATTCCTTTAGCTTTTTCTTATGCAATTATTAAGTAATTTTATTACTGTAATAATAAGTTTTATATTTCTTTATAAATTTTACTGCTATAAAAGTTTTACTGTCAAGTAAATAAATTTATTACTGATGCATCATGTAACAAATAATATAAAAAAATTCTATAATATTATATTTTATATTTTTATATAAAATTTTATATAATTTTCCATTCTTTTCATGAATTTACATTTTTTTCCTTTTTTTTTTATTACATTTACTTTTTTGCCCATTCTAACAACTGGACAGTTTCAACCCATCTTTCTTCTAGACTCTTTGCTCCTAACAAGATAATTATTAAATTTATATTTTCATGATTATACCAACTTGCTAAGCATGGACCAGCACTAGGTGTAATTCCTGTTTTTAGCCCCAAAAATCCTGTTTTTTTGAGCATTTTATTTGTATTTTTCCATATTGTAGGTGGATTTTTAAGTTAAAGTGTTTCGGTCATTATATTTGCATTATAGGTTTATTATGCCATTATCTACTTTATCAAAGGATCATGTATAAGATAATAGGAAAGCAGACCAACATCATAAGAAGTAGATTTGTTCTTTTTATGCATTAAACCATGAGGGTTAGTAAAATATGTGTCTTGCATATTTAATTTTTCTGCAAAATCATTCATTTCTTTGATAAAATAAGTAATTGGATTCTTGACCTATACTCATATTTTTTATATTTAATAAGTGAGCTTTTCGATTTTTGTAATTAATACTACATTAAAGGTAAAATAAACAATAATTTAAAAAATAAATTCTAATAAAAATCCTACCACATATTATATTAATTTTAGCAAAAGTAGATTATTTTTGTTCAATTTTATTTTAAGATATAAAAAGGATTTAAAATAATCATCACTAACTATTTCTTGCAATTAAAAAGAAAATAGCTTGAATGATACTCGTGATTATTTATTAACGGATATATCCCAGAAATAATGCAGGAAATAATTCCTACTTAATTTATTTGTTTTAATTAAATTTGCGAAAATCAAAAATTTTTAATTTTATTTTGCTTGAATCAAATTTTAATTTTAAATTTTTACTGGTAAATTATATTTTTACTTTTATTTTATTGATTTGTTTGAAGATCAGGTATTTTGTTTTTATTTAAATTTGGAGTGTAAAAATTCACTTTCAATAATTTTAACTGGACACATCCGTTAATGTTTAATTTAAATATTCTATAAATAAAATTTATTCCTTTCTAATTAATTACTTTTAATTTTTTGTTTGTTTAAGCATTTCCATATTTCTCTTTAAATTTATCAGTTTGCATATATAAATAAACTCCAAAATTTTCAGCTAATACAAAAGCAGCATCATTACCACTTGGAAGCATCATCCCATAGAGAAGATCCATTATGCTTACTACATCTCCTTCAGTTAATCCTGCAGTGGTACCTGATTAAAATTACACAAAATTGTCAATTATCTCAAATTAAAAATAGAATTTGATATTAATTTTTCATAAATGTACATAAGATGAGTTCAAAATAAATATTAAATGAAAAAAATATTTGCTAACATTATTACCTGGTTAATTTGCAGCATGAGCTGAAACTTTGAAATATGTTTTTTCTGGAATCAAATTCAGCTTTCTTATATAATGCACTACTATATAACAAGTCATCATTTTAGTTAAAGAAGCTATCTCCCTAACCTAATTTTCATTCTAACCTGCTACCAACTTTTTATTTTTACCATTTAGGATTATCCAGCTTCTACTTGTTATTTTTGGAGGTTTTTATTTTAATTTATTAAATTTTGCTATTAAGATATTTAAAAAAATAAATATTTAATTCTAAAATTTATATTGAAATAAATACACATCAGAAATTTAATTTACTGATCAAAGTTAAAAAAAATATTAATTTTTATGTATTTTTAGATTGATACCTTTTATTTTATCAATATTTGGGAGGTTTTTACCATCTCTCGGACTTTGTAATACTCTAAAGGATTCTCCTTGTTTTATATTTAGATATTCTCCTATTTAAGATTTAACTTGTTTTTTTTTTAAAAGATCCAAGGTTAATTTGCTTTCGTTTTTGTTTAGTTCGAATGTTATAATATTTTTTTTTTTTGAAGAATTAGTAGAAACAATATTTTTTATTGAGTTCTGTGAGCACTTTTATAATAAATCACTATTGCTGACTTTTGTGCTTTATAGATCCAATTAAGTAGATGAGCTTTTAGGAATAGACATGATTATACTATTATTTAATTAAGCCAGGCTTTTAATATTTTAATTTTATGATGAACACTCATTTTCATTTGTTTATAATCTATCTTAATCTTATTATTCCCTATTCAAATTATCTTTAACTCCTTTTTTCTAGTTTTATTGTTATAAAACATCAAGAGTAGTATAATCATTCTGCTTTTTTAATTTGTTTATAGAGTTGCTACATTAAATTTAAATAATTAAAATATTTTTTTTTTTAATAACAAACTATACATCAAATTCTTTTTTTCATCTGCTAATTTGCTTTCATTATTTGTAGCTTCTTAAAGAACTGTTTTACTATGAAATAATAAAATTTAATAATAGAATCTCGATTGCAATTATACATATTTTAAGTCAATTCGCTTCTTTGAGTATTTTGAAAATTTTTATTTATCTTTTGTTCTACATTTTTTTCTTAAAAAGGCGATTATAATACTTCTTCCTCTTCTTCCTCTTCATAATCCTAATCATCATCAGAATAATCCTCTTCATAAACATTATTATAATCAAAAGAAGCCTCCACATTATTTTATTCTTCATAATCAATACTGCTATCCCTGCTTGAAGAGCTAATGATATCCTCTTCTATTGATTTAGAGCAATCCATTAGAGATGATACGTTTATATGAGATTCTGTTTATTTAATAAGATATATTCTACTATTTAAATCAATTAATTAATAAATAAGCAATAGAATTTTAAAATAAAAGTATAGTTGATCATTTAAAATATAATTTCAATTAGCATAAATTTTAAATCCAATTTTTATACAACTATATTAGGAAATTATTCAATAAACTTTTATTCATTTATTGATTTTGAAAAAATGTTTCAATTCAAAAAATGAGTTATTTTAAAAATAGATTTTATTTTAAATAAATTATTAATTTTCAAAAATAACTTATAATAATTTAGATCATTAATAAACAAAAATTTAATGCATATCTATCTACTTTTGTTTACATATATTTATGAAGCTTTAAAATAAAGTAAAATATTGTAAATGTATTAAAATTAAAAAATAATAAATTTAACTCTTTTAAAAAAACATAATTCATACTAAAGCTATTTTGCTTGATTATTAAAATAAGTAACCTGTTAGTAAATAAATATATTCAATAAAATACCATGTTACCTTGATTCAAGTTTACAAAAATTGTTTTAATGAGAGGTATTTTTTTTAAATTTATAAAATCTAAAAATTTAGATGTTTTCTAGAAAACATAAGCACTTGAATAAGTATAATTAAAGTAATTATTTTTACCAGATGAAATATAAAGTAGTAAAATAAAATTAAGAGTAAATAAATATTTGATAAATCTTTTTTACTTATATGTTAAATAGCATAAAATCTAGATCAACCATATCTAATGTTATAATAATTATTACATGTAAAAAAAGTTTCCTTTTTTGATACATGATACATAATGCAATTAGCTTATTTTTCAAATTTATTGTCTTTGTATAGTATCTTAATTATATTAATTAAATATATATCTTTTTATAAATGACGGTATCTCCTTATTGATTTTTTAGTTAAAGGTTAGTAAAAAAAATTTTATTTATTTTGTTAAAATATTTACATTTATCATAATTTTTAAAGTTAATAGTTAAAATAACTATTTTTATATCTCCATTAACTAGTGGCGTAATATTTACTTTAAAATCTAATGTCTTTAATTCTAATAAATGCTTAGATTAGCTAAAAATTATAAAGTAGAGTAAGGAATTACTGGAACATATTGGGTTGATATAATCAGTAAAATTTTTGAATAATCTGAGAAAAATTAAGATATTTCCGCTAAATTTAAGAACTGTGAGAGAGTAAATAAGCTAGATGAAGACGAAAATAAGGAATTTTTTTCTCTTTTGTTTCTACTCCATCTCAATCATTAAGAAAAGCTGAACAAAATGAAGAATTTAATCAAAGTATCCCAAACTAAAATTAAAAATGTATTAAATATTAGTGGATTAAATGCTTACAAAAACATAAGGTAATGCTAATTAATTAAGATTAAAATTATAAAAGACTTGAATTTGTAAAAGAAGCGCACTCTTGGACAATCAGATGGAAAATAGTTTTGTTTTCTGATGAGATGATTCTCAAAAATGGTAAAATTGGTACTAAATGTTTATGGTACTCCTCTTTAAATACTATCTAAAGCGAAGATTGTTATTAACTTGAAAAATATCCCTAATAATAACTTTATTTATGGGAAATTTGTGCTGTAATAATTATAGTAAAATCTTACAAAATTTTATCAATTAAATGGAGATTGCTTCTTTCAAGACAGACTCTTTTACAATAGAAAGAATTTGGGCTACTTGAAAGACCAAATCAATGGTATTGATTCAGAAATTAAAGATGATTTACTTTTCAAATAAATAGAATCAATATTCTTTAATACTAAAAAGATAAAGCTTTCTTGCCTTAAAAAATTAATTTAATAAAAGAAAAAAAATGAGATTTAATTAATATTTGATTTTTCCTTCATACTTTGATAGTAAAATAAAAATAAATATTTTTTTAATTATATTAAATAAAATTATCAATATAAATTATAATAAGTGATAATATTTTATAATTTACGTTTTGTCTTTACATCATTTTAAAAATAATGTCAGTAGCAAGTTTCATAAGTTTCATGGATTTTATAAGGGATACCTAAGTTTTATTACATATAATATGTTATAAATAATTCATCTTTTAAATAAATTGCATTTCATAAGTGGTTCACTTCATATTATATTTACTTTGTACTATTGATGTAATTTTATTTATTACATAATATAATAAGCAATATGCCAATAGAAAATCTTAAAAAGTAATATTTAAATTTATTACTAAATTTAATATTAATACATATAATTAATTTTAATTTGAAATGTTAATGATTATTTATCTTTAATCTGTTTTACAAATTTGGTTTTTATATGAATTTTTGAATTGAAAATTTCAAAATTGGGGCTAATTTTTTATTTTTAAATAATTTCTAAGAATTTCTCAAGAAAAAAAGAATTTCTTCACAAATCATTTTAAGTTAAATAATAGTCTTGCTAAAATTAGTAAATAGAAAATTCTAACTTTCTATGAAAATTATGAAAATTGAGAGAAAATATTGTATCTCTAAAACTAAAATATAAGAATTTGGAAGTAAAAAATTTTTTGAAAATAAAATTTAATAAAAAATGAAAAGTCTTTAATAGATTTAAAATTAATAAGATTATTAATCAAAATCTATTTTATATAATTTAATTTTTTAAAATATTATAAAAAAATAAAGGCCTTTCAAAAAAAAGTGATGCCCTATAATCAGATTATAGAAAGGTATTTAGCTATACAACTTAAAACCTTTTTTTAATTTAATATTTTCAAATTTTTTGATTCTTTTAGTTTAAAACTAACCCACATTAAATTTCTATTAAACCTCAAATATGATTGAATAATTAATGTGTATTATTTAAATAATCTTTTAGATAAAATACCTATAGGCTCTAGGTAGCAAAGAAACACAGTACTAAAAAAAAAAATCTTTTTTTATATAATAAATTTACATAAAAATGTTTAATAAATTTACTTAATTATATTAAATAAATTTCTTATAATTACAAACAAAATTTATGTATAAAAATAAAAAAGATATTCATTATTCACCTTACTACAGAATTAAAACCAGCTTACAAAAAGCAATTAACAAAATTTCTATTAAAAAACTAAATTTACAATTAATTTAATGCAAATATTAACAATATAAATTGAAGTTAATTATGAAATCAAGTAGAAGCTAAATTTATAAAATAAGATGTAATGTATATCTAAATAAGAAATTTAAGTTAATTATTGTGAAAATATTTAATTTTGTTAAAATTTTACAGGTAATTTTAGGATTGAAATAATTTGTTCATAATTTAAAAGAGTTATTTAGTTAATGAGTGGAGTAAAAATACTAGAATTAAAGACTTAAATTATTTAAAAATGTATGATTTATTTTATTGAATTTGTTAAGTAGTAAAAAGAATAACAAATTCCTTATACAGGTTACTTCCTTTAGTACAAAAAATAAATATAAACTGGATTTTAATGAATTAATTAATGTAAGTGACTACACAACTATATGAGATCATTTATTTTAGTAAATATATGATGCAATAAAACATGTAATATAATTACTAGATTTGAAGGTATTCTTGATAAAATTGCATAAATTAGCCAATACTAATATTTTATATATATATCTTAAGAAATTTATTAAAATTGAAGGGTGGGTTGGGTATATAAATTATTTAATAAAGGTATGCTAAAATCAAATAATGATATCCAATATTAAATTTGTATCTACAAGCTGATTTTGTCTCATATATAATCAAAGAACATTAAAAAATATAAGTATTATTAGAAATTTTATAAGTAATTCAGTAGAAATAAGAGTTTGCATAAAAAATCATAAAATAGCAAGTTTATAATTTTGAAGCGATGGGAGGCTAAGATAAATTAAATAATCCTGAGGAGTATGAATTATAGCAAGTTCTTAAACTCCATGACTAGGAAAGCAATTAAGAAATCATATAAATACCACCTCCAGTAAAAAAAGAGGATGGAGGTATTACAGAGGATCAAATGAGATATAAAATATACAATTTCTTGTTTGAAGAAGAGCTGACTCTTAAAAATACTCCTTCAAAGGTCTTAAACTTACTTCGTGCTTCTATCCCAAACATATTTACTCAGCTTAGTACAACATTCTTCTTGTTTGTAAATATGTACTTCATTCAAAAGACAAAAAGTCCTCTTATAGTTGGTGCTTATGGCTTAGCTACCACATGGTAAATATTACAAAAAAATATTTAGTTCTAGAAGAAAATTAGAAAAATCATAGAAACTATTCATTTTTTTTCTTCTATTCATATATTTATTCATTATTAATTTTTCTATTTAGCTTTTACATTTTAACAATTATGTATTTAGGTTCCATTCTGCTTGTTATTCTGCATTACTTTCTTTGAATAATGGATTGTTTACTCAAGTAGCTTAAGCTTATGGAGCATAGAATTTCAAACTTATTGGATAGTTATTTAATAAAGTAAATTTTTTATTAGTATTTTTAGCATAATTAAGGAATGTATATTATAGTTTATTTATGTTCTTTTTTTTTAAATAGGCATTATCTATAGCACTCACTTTCTCTTGTCTTGCATTAATTATGATTCTAAATACAGCTAATATTATGATATTTTTTGGAATCAAAGAAGAAACAGCTATAATAGCTTAAGAATTTGTTGTATGGTTGATCCCTTCATTATTTTTAGTAGCAATATCTGATTGTTTGAGAAATGCTCTTTTAGGTATTTAAAAGATGGATCTAGTCATGAATTCCTATATGCTTTCTTATTTGATGCATCCTATATGGCTTCTTATTTTCTTTGACCATTTTGGAATGGTAGTAATCGGTACTTTATTCTCAAATTTCTTTTATTAAAAAATTTCGAAATTTTTATTTTATTTCAGAATTTATTGTATTTAAAAATAATAACAATTATAATTTTACTCTCATTAAAAGGTATGTCACTTGCAAGATGCATTTCTGATTTAAATATTTTACTCAATCTGTTATACAACATTCACAAAGAAAAGAAAACATGCAAAATATTAAATGAAATATATTAGCCCTTTTTTGAAATGGAAACTCTTAGAGGATGGTTAAGTAATAGCTTTAAATTCAATTTTTTAAAAAATATTATTTTTTTGCAAGACTTTGCTAAAAATTTTTTTGAAATTAGAGTGCTTGTTGGTTAAAATTTATTTTAAAATATTCCATTCAAAGCTAAAAATGATTATTAATTTGCTAATTTTATTTCTTTTTTTTAAAGAATATTTAAAGGTTGCTATCCCAGTAGGATCTATTGTTTATTTAGAATGGGCTTTTTATGAAGTCACAACTATTATTGTTGGTATGCTTTAAGATGATAATTAATTAGCTGGTCATACTTCTTTCTAAAGTATGACATTATTCTTTTACATGATGCCTTTAGGTCTTTCTATGAGTGTTAATTCTTTCTTAGGTAGCTGTGTTGGTGATGGAAAAAAGAAAATAGCAATTAATTTCTATAAAATTTCGTAAAAATTACATTTTTAATTTATAAAGAAACTAATTTTTTAATCATTTTGCAAATAGAATATATGCTTGTCTATTAGAAATTGTTGTTTTCATGATTGTTGGTGTCGTGTTACATCCTATATTTAGAAGCTTTTTAGTTACTTCAGAAGAAATTGGTTATTATTATGATATATGCTATAACATTTATATTTTTGGATATATAATTCCTGATTACATATAGTGCATTTTTGGTGCTATCCTTCGTTCTGCAGGTCTTGAGTAAAGAGCCATGATGATTTACATTATTGGGTTCTACGCTATAGGTTTCCCTACTTCTCTTTTCATGGTTTTCACTTTAGATTTAGAAGTTGCTGGTATATGGTATGGTCTTATTATAGCTTCTGGAGCATCTTCCTTGATATTTTACTATGAAATTCAAAGAATGGATTGGGATAAATGCATAGAATTTGTAAAGGAAAGAGTAGATAACGAAAAATAAGAATAAGAAAATTTAAAGTAAGTTAGCAACAGAATGTCTTCAATGATGGGAAACCATGATTTGTAAGTTGCTTAAATTAGACCTAGCATGCTTTGATACAAAAAATTATAATTCCTTTTAATAAAAAATAAAGAAAATATTTTAATATAAACAATGAAAAATTAACTTATTTATTCTAGTAAATTAGATTTAGAAAATAATAGATTAATAGATAAACATAAGTGTCTTTTTATATATACATACATGTAATTAAGATTATATAGATAGATAATCTCAATCAAATTATTTTCTACTTTTAAAATATTTTTTTAGATAAATTTTAAAGTGTTTTGTGAAAAAAAAATAAAAATAAACTTACACTTAAGCTTTATATTTGATGGTTTGTAAAAAATAAGTGAGGGATTAGAATAAAAATACCTTATTTTATTAAAAATAAATATTATTAATTATATTTTTTATTTAAAGTTAACTGAAAATCGCTTTGAAAAGGAGAGAATTAGCACATTTTTATATATTAGATGAACTGAGTTTTTATATTATTTAAATAAATTATTTGTTAAACTTTTAAAAGCTTAACCATTATGAAATAAAATACTATTTTTAGGATATTTTTTATTGAAAACTATATTTATTTAAAATAAATAACCTCAGTTTTGAAAATGTACAAAAAAGAAGTAAATTTAGATATTTAGTGCTAAGATGAGAATTCTTGTGGTTGATGTAAAAAATATTAATTAATTTGGCGTATTTAAGGCAAATAGGGATGAAAAACAAAATAAATGGATTTAAAGTAATTAATAAGAAGAAAACTCGTTTATTTGAAATAATTAAAATAAATAAAAATTATAAACAAAGGAAATCGCTGTAAATATCGAATATTTTAAAAATTAAAAGCAAAAGAAAAGAAAAGTTTGATATAGCTTTCCTTTATTGAATTTTCTTCCTAAAAAGATACAAAAATATGTCTAGCTAAGATTTAGAAGAAGGAGAAATATCATTTTAAGAACCTTTAAATAGCAATATTGTATATGATTTTAAATCAGTTAACAAGAATATTTTTTGTCGTTAAGACTTAATAAGCTATTTTTATAAGTGACCGATCAATATTGTAAAGAACGGCTTCACTTCGCTTCCATACTCTCTCTTCCAATTTATCTTTCTTTTTAACCTATTTTGTTACTAACTCTTATTTCAAAATTTTATGGTCTTCTACTATTTTTTACGTTTAATCTTTTCCCTACCTATCTTTCTTTAAAGTACATATGTTTTATATGAAATATTTTAGAAACGCGACTAAGATGATGCTGGGCATTCTTCTGATCTAGAAAGCTCTGTCCCCAAGTACATTTTTTCATAGATAAACTCTTTAAGTTATACCTTATTTCATATTTTTTATCAAAAATTGATCAGAAATAGGAGAAGAATATTTTTATTTTTTATTCAATTAATTCGTTTGTGAGTGATAATCAAATGAAGGATATAGCTTTAAAAAAATGTATATGGCATTCATTTAACCTGTATAATTATTTAAATTAGGAAAGTGAAGAAAAAAGGAAAGAAGAAGGATAGCTAAACAGTTGATTAGAGTAGTAGTTAGCAGAGATAAGCATAAAATCATTTGGAATCTAGCGCAGAGAAAAAAAAGAAAAAAAATAATAATAGTTCTAAGACACAAAATTATTAACAAAAGCAAAGTAATAAGAATGGATCCTCAAACAGCTAAAATGGCAATTAAGAAACCCCATAATTTTATTCATCAAATTACAAGACTGTACCTTGCGAATTTTTAAAAAAGGGATCATGCGCTAAGGGAGCAGATTGCACATTTTCTCATGACTTTGAAGTCAAAAAATAGAATGTAATTAGATTTAAACAATTTTTAAAAAGAAATATAGAGCAAATAAAAATAATTTTAGATGCACATTTTTGTAAAGATTAAAGCAAATTACATAAATTATATTATTTTTTGGCAAACAGATATATTTTAATTCTCTTAAATTCAGTTTTAAATATAATTTTAATTATTTCTAAAAGACTATATGCAGGTTCTTTCTTGGAAATTCTTGTGAAAAGGGTGATTCTTGCTAATTTTCCCATTAATTAGAAAACTATCCATGCAAGTTTTATTTTACAAGAGAATGTGACAAGCATACAATGTGTCCATTCAGCCACGAAGAATATAGATTTTTATAGACTGACCAAGAAGGTACTTACTTACTTATTTATTTATTACATATGTGCTGATTTGTTTCTTATATTTTTGGATAACTTGTTTGCTGACTTATTCAACAAGCATCAACATCTATCATCTTATTTGCCTAAAAAGCTTATTCAAGAATTAATTATAAACAATATTCTTAGCTTATTTTAATGTTTGTTGAATAAATAAATTTAAAATTTATTTTTTTATTTATAAATTTCAACAGCGTTTCAGTTTTTTGATGAAAATAGTTAATTTTTTACTGATCTATTTAAGAATTAAGGGAATGTAGGTAAACTTAACAACAAATATTTAAAGTTTTTAGAATAAAAGAGATAGTAGTAAACTTAAATTGACTAAGAAAAGAATTAAAATTTGCTTATCCCTAGCTAATTAATGAGTGGTAATGGTTCAGGCTAAATCCAGAGCCCTTAGTATCAGAATTAGGAAAGAGGGAAAATGCAGTAACCTTATTATAATAATAATAATAATAATAATTAATATTCAAATTAAAGTTAAAACTAATACTCTTGGAATCCTCCACCTCCACCACCACCCCACATTAATTCTCATTTAAACTCATATAATGAGCCTTATTAGAAAGGAAATATGTATAATTAACCTCCTTAGTCTTAATCTTAAGCTGATAACGAAAGAAAAGCTGGAGATAGGGGATTTAATGATGAATATTAGGAATAATTTAATTAAAATTAGTATTTCAAAAGTACATCAAACAACAATTTAAATGAAAAGTAAAATAATTCATTTAATAATTATCCTTCATCAAATAATCAATAAGTCAATAATTCATCTCCCATGAATCCTTATTATGGCAGTGGTATTTAAAAATAAATGTAAGGAGGCATAAATTAACCACCTCCTCCTCCTCCACCTACTGGCTATAACCCTCCTACTAATCAATTTAAATAGCAAATAAAACCTCCTCAATATAATAATCAATTCGAGCATTCTCAATAAAATTAACCTAATTATTAATCATAGAAAGTAGTTAATTTAAATAAGCAAGGGCCTCCTTTAGCTCCATCTTCTTCTTCTTCATCATCTTAATCATCAAATTCTAGATTCCCTCTCCAACAATAAAGTGGGAATTTTGATTATCAAAATCCTACCTAGTAATACCAAAATTAATAACAGTAACCTCCACCTCCACCTCCTAACCCCTAAATGTATAATAGCAATAATTCTTAATATAAAGGAAGCTAGCAAATGTCTGTACCTCTACCTTCAAACTCTCAATAACAAAGTATGAATAGCAATTAAAATTACAACACCAACTATTAAGCACCCTATAATAATAATAATTAAAGTATCTACAATAACAATAATTAGAATAATAATTCAAATTAAAATAACTTTAACTAATATAGTCGAGAAAATAACTAAATTAATATAAATAATGGTTAACCTCCACCTATGTAAAACAATAACTATAACAAACCTCCTTAGCAAAGTGTTCCTCCTCCTATGTAATAAAAACCTCCAAATATACCTTATTAGAATCAATACATGAGTAATCAGGCCTCGTAAAGTAAGCTTACTCAAAATAATCCTCCTATACCAAATTAATAGCCTCAGTACCAAATGAATATAAACTAAATATCAAATAACTCAAATAATTAGAGCAGTTCTATCAGCAATAGCTCTTCTTAAATTAATTAGCAAAATAAGATTATTTAGTAAGGAAATAATTAGGGAATTAAGTAAAATTTGTATGGAAGTAATTAGAGTATTCAACAAGGTACATACTCATCATAGTCTATATAGGACTAGCAATCAAATTCAAATAACTCATTGCAACCTTAATAAGATTTCTTCCAATCTTCTTAACAAAATCCTTCACTTTAAAATTACAACAACACTTCAATGATTAAAAAGGGAGGACCTTAATAATTGCAACCGCCAAATCTTCCATCAATAAGTTAAAACAATCTACCTATTTAGATGACTGCTTAATAAACCAAATTATATTAACCTCCCCCTCCACCACCTCCACCTATTTAAAATTAATAGCAGCAACCTTAATAATAAATTTAAAGTTCTCAATCGTCTTAAAACTTTGGAAATCAAATGAATAACTCCAAGATACAATAAAGTCAAAGTATTTTAAATGTTCCTAAAAATATATCTATCCCACAAATCTAAATGAATTCGATAAAAATGAACCAAAATAATATAAACACTAATATTCCACCTCCTAATATTACTACTCAAAGCTATGAAGGTAATAAAATGTAGAATAATCAAATCAATAATAACAACAACTTCAATTAATAATCTCCATCTCAAAGCATTCCCATACCAAACCCTAACTAAAATTCTAGTCAGCTTAGAGGGTTCGAAAATTTTGCACCTTCACCATTTAATATAGATGATAGACAAAAAATATCTTAAAATCAAGCCAATAACTAATAATTTAACTTCAAAAATAGACAAAATTCTAGTCAATCTTATTAACAACAAAATTAGCAGTAATAAGGATCTCAATAAAATATTTCCCAACAATCAGGGTTATCAAAAGTAAACTCATCTTCTAATTATCCTTAAGTAAAATTTGATAATTTTTTTCATTATTATAAATTCTATTTTGAATTGTTTTGAATATTTTTAGAAAGAAAAAAAATTTTTATTTAAACCTTTTTATTAGAATAAAAGAATGAATGAGATAAGTGATTATATATAGCCTGAAAGCGAAGGAAACAAAAAGTTTTAATAATAAGATGATTTATTTGAAACTGAATAGGATAACAATCAGCAAGCCCCTGATTAATTCAAAAAGTAAATGTAAGCAATAGGTATACTTTAATAAATGAATGAAAGCAAAAAAGTATCTGGTAAAAAAACTCCTAATCATGAAAATTAGCAAGGTAGCACTTAGAGCTTGAGCTCAATACTTGAATAATAAGGAATAAATAAGGGTAATTAGTAATATTAGTTTGGATAGAATTACAAAGATTAAGATGGAGGACTAGTAAATAGAAGTAATTCAAACAGCATGATTAGAAATGAGGAAAAATATGGGGGAAATAGCATGGATAATATATCAAATTATTAATAATCATAATAATAAAAATTGGTTTTATAAGCTTAAAGCAATGAAAATAAATCAATAAATATGAAAGACCCTAGATAGTTAAGGAAGCTTCAAGAAAAATAAAAAACTGAAACAAATAATTCACTCTCAGACGTTTAAGTGAATTTAATGGATAGAATAAAATAATAAGAATCTCAGGCAAGTACATTAGCTTCTTTAGTATAATAAGAAAATAATGTACAATAAGCAATTAAAAATGAAAGCAGAGTTAAACAGCCAAGTATAGATAAAATTGTAAATTAAAGGGATAATAAATATGATAGCGATGATAGTTAGATGTCATCGTCATAATTAGTGTATCTTAAAAAAAGAAAACTTACTCCTACTAAATAATAAGAAGAAGATACAGGTGAAAATTCACTTAAAAAATTACTCAAATCTGATAAATCTGATGGTGATTCTCAATAAAAACCTTCTTAAAAGTATTAGCAAAGACAAAATTCTCAAATATAAAATGATAAAGAGTAAAGCAATGTTCTAGGAAATTCAAGCAGCAAAGTTTCTTTTTCTTCTCAAATTAAGAAATTACCTGTAGTAGACGTAACAGGTATGGATTAACCTTCTAGATTAATACATAAGATAAAGTCATTTATGCAGTTCTAACCTCAACAAGCTATGAATACAAAAACCAATAAATAAGAAGAATAAGAAAAGAGAAAATAAAAATTAGAAAAATTACAATAAAGCTTGGAGAAAATAGGATCAAAACTCATTTTCTAATGAATTCATTCATTCAATCACTCACTCAAACATATACTCAAAAAAAAAAAAACATAAAATAAACACTAAACTATTTAATTTTTTCTTAAGTAATTGGTAGCAATTAATAAATTCTTTCTTTCTTTCTATTTTTGTTATCAAACTCTGTGAAATAATTTATCATAATATTTTAAATTCTTAAGCTCACTTGTTTGTATATAAATTTCAAGTATTAACAACTTACAATAAATAAATAAATATCTTTCAATAAAATCTGTATTCTAAATTTTTTGTATTTATCTTTATGTTTACATAAATTTATTTTATTTGCAATAAATATTTAGTAAAAATTTAGCTTTTTAATTTAAATATTGATTTTTAAAAATATATAATGTAATTAAATATTTAAATTAACTTTTATTCCGTTCTTGATTTTACTCATAGCTTCTTTAATTTGATTTTTAAAATTAGTATTTTTAAAATTTAAAACCTTAAAATAGATCAATGATAGTGTATGAGCTAATTTAAAAATCGTAGTTGCAATTAAAAATTTAATATTTGAACATTTTTATTTAAAATAAAAAATAGTTTTATTGAATAATTTATTTTTAAAGAAATAATAAATATTTTTAAAATAAAATTTTACTCATCTTAAAAATATTTTTTTAAACTCAGATAAAAAATATAATTTATAAATCATGAATAAATAAATAAATTAATTAGTTTGTTCTTTATCATTCACTAAAAATTAGAATTAATGAAGATATGTAGATTGGAAAATTTTAATTCAGAATTAAATAGATATAAATGTATCAAAAATTGTATTTAGAAATCTTTTACTAAATATAGGAGAAAATTATGCAGGTAAGAGTTATCTGGTTAAGTCAGAAATATTTTGTATTAAAAATACATGCAACTTTATAAAAGATTAATTATATTAAGAAAAAAGAGAGAGTTTTGATATTTATTTTTTAACAAATTAACTTTTCTTTTCGTTAATACTTTTTATTAACTTTTCAAGATTCTGAAAAGTTACTATCAATTTGTTCAGAGTGTTTATGGAAAGATCTGTATGGGTGTTAGGGAACTAAATTATTATCTTAGTCTAAAAATGGTTCTTCTTCTTCTTTTTTATTAATATATTTCTTTAAATTTTTGTTTAAACCTAATAAAGGAATCTCAATTGTTTCATTGTAAACCAACGTACCACATGTTATGAAAATATAAGCAACGAGCTAGAACCATTAGAAGCTTTCCCATTTAACAGCCAAGCAGAAAGCCCAAACCAAAAATGGAGAGGTTATATTCAATAAAGACCTCACAATACAAGAAGCGTATTTTGTTACAGTAAGAGCAAGCCCATTAACAAATAAAATTACTATTATATATGCAAAGAAGGTAAAAAATAAGACCAAGTTTTGCATAGAAAACACTTAATACATAAAATTAGGGAAGTCTTCCATATTTCCATTAGGTGGGGCTTTAAAGTTATTAGGAACTGGGATGAAGTTGAATATTGCAATAGCTATAGATGTAATTCCTATACCCCAGAAACCTTCTATGCCAACACCTTAAAATGGATGCAAATAATATTAACTGAAGAATTTTTCTTCAACAACCATCTATGTAGCAAAAGTGAAAAAAGAAAATACTGTAAGTAGAATACCAATAAGCATCTAGGCTTAATCATCATCACTATTATTGGTATTAAGCATGCTCATAACTCCCATAAAAACTGAACCAGCAATTGCCAATCCTAATCCTAAGTAGTGGTGGTTGTAAAGAGTCTTCTTTAAAAAGATAATAGAGAAGATTGCAGTCACAATAATGTTACCTCCTTTAATCATAAGATTGATGGATAGAGGCATCATATTAATGGCAAAGAAAGAAATTGTAGAGGTGATAAAATCGCACATAGTAGGAAAGCTAAAAATCAAATAGTTAATCTTATCAGATGCACCTTTTGCTACAGCTACTTGTCTACCCTCTTCATATCTGGCAGCAAATTTTTTTTTGTATACTAAGAAAACTAAGAAACAAAGAGCTTCACCTAAAAACATTTATAAACTTTGCATGAAAGGATGAACGAAATCATGTCCATCAACTGACTACTTTTATTACCATTTTGATATAAGACTTGAGCAAGTACTAAAAAATACTTTCGATAAGCAGAGAATATTGATTTGGTTTTAATTCATACCCATTTCTAAGTATATTTTGCTATATTTCTTTCGCCTATATTTTTGTAATTAATTAACTAATTATTTAATTATTTTTCAATGATAATATCTACTTTGTATTTATAAAATTAAAGATTTTATAACATCATATTCGACTTAAATAAGCTGAAATTTTTCTGGACCTAAAACTAAAAGAATTGAACAAACATTATTTTATCTATTCTCCATATTTTGAGATGAATTAATAAAAATCTATATATATCCTTCTTACTCACTTCCTACTAACTTAAAATTATAAGGGTAATAAGAATAAAATAAGGTGAAACGACAACTTAATTAGAATTAAAAGCTATTGAAAAAAAGATAAGGAAAATTAATTTAGCTTCTATTACAGATTAAATGTAAATAAATTATCATACTTAACTTTTTTTAAATAAAAAAAATACTTTCAATAAAATTAAAAAATATTGTAATAAATTTGTATATTTCATTTTATCATTAAAAGAATTTATTTTTCTAACTAATTTATTGGTCGGTTATGAATTTGATGTACGATATTACAAAATTTCGTTAAGAGAAATTATATTTTTCATTGAAAATTATAATTTGGTTTACTTTAATTTCAAAATGTTTGTTTTTTAGATTAATAATAAAAATATTATTTTGATAAATCATAATTAAGATATATTAAATTTATTCTTATTTTTAATAAAAAATTCTAATAAAATAGCAACAATACTTTCAATAAAATTAAAAAAAAATATTTTAATTTGTATATTTCATATTGTAGTAAGAAGATTTTACTATTTTTGCCTAATATATTTGCGTCATATGTGTTTAATATATAAAACTATAACTAAATTATCATTATTAGTATTTTTCATTCAAAATTATGATTTTGTTTAATTTTAAATTATTTTTTTTAGATTAAAAAATATATCTTATTTTCAAAAATAACAATTAAGTATTATTTAATTTTAATTATTAGGTAAAATAAAATTTTGATTAATTTTAGTAGGCCTTTTAAGTATAAATATAAAGAAAATAATTAAGAATAATTAAGCTATATAAAAAAAAAAATTTATCAAAAATATAATGCAGGAACTGCTATATAAAAATATAATTTATAAATTCTAAAATTTAAATATATAAAAATATTTTAATGTTATAAATTTAGAAATGGATTAACAACATTGATCTTCTTTTCTCTACCTAATAATTGTTCGTATTTTCAATTGTTTATTTTTAAATTCTATGTGTCTTAAGATTTTTCTATGAAACAACCATTTTATTAAATTTAATATTTTTTGTATTAGTAAATAATGATTTCTCCAATTATAATATTAATTATATAGCATGAGGCAACAGCTTTTAAAAAAATATAATATTAAAGTCAAATTTCAAAAATTTTAAAATGATTTATTTTACCTATTTAATATGCTGTGCCTTAATCACCAAGAATTCCCCATAATACTCCAAAAATTATTCTCAATGTAATAGCAGAGCATGTTAATGCATAGTTTCTTGTCATCCAATACTAGTGTAGAGTAATATTTTTTTTTACTAAGATAAAAAAAAGAGCAACTAAAACAGAGAGCAGCCAAATAATGTTAAGAATAAGCAAACTAACTTAAACAACAGTTCCGTAGGCAGAATATTAATAAATTGCAAAAACAGAGCCAGAACTAATCAACAAAGAAAGCACATAAATTCTGCCTAACCAGCAGTGTAAAGTAGGATATTTCTTCCTCATGGAGACAGAAAACTAAAATATACCTAAAATTAATACTATTGGACCTGTTATAAAGTGGATTCTTGCTGGAACCTAATGTTAATTCCATGTAAAAGGTGAAAACCAAAAGTATGAAATTTGTCTGAATGTGAGTCCATACATAGCAACTAAAAATGCACAAAATGCTAAAAGAATATACCAAAACTTATTGTTGATTAATTTGAAGTTCATTAGTTATTTTTTGTCTTAGTTTTAACTTTAAAGAGTATTATTTGACATTAAATTTTTATTATAAAATATTTAAAAGACAATATTATATTTTATGTTATCCGTTCTATACAAAATTAGACCATAAATTAAAATAGACTCATAAATATGAAATTCAAGTTATTAATTTAACTATCAATTATTAGAATAGAAGAAAATTTTTATTCCTTACCAGATTCCCTAATTAAACTAAAGGATATAGAAACAAATATTGTATTGTATTATATTGTGTATTTATACTTAAAATTTTTATCAAAGTGGTTGTTTGTTAAAAGAGATTATTTTAAAAATAAAATTATAATAAAAAGTTTAATAAAGGAAAGAAAGAAATATTTTAATTTTTATAAAATAATTACAAAAATAATTAAAGAAATAGTTAGCTATGATTCATTACTATAAATTAAATCATTTAGAAATTTTGATTAATTTTTCATTAACTAATTAAAGCATGATTAAGGTTTTTGTATTATATTTCCTTTTTAAAAATCAAAATTTTATTAATCTTTATCTTCAAATTATTTCTCATATTTGAGAATTCGTCAGATTTTAAAATAGCTTTACACCAAATCCAAAATTATTTACATTAAACAAAGAAAATGTTAAAAATTATCTATGATTATTTAATAATAATTTAGTGTACTTTAAAAGTAAAATACCTATATGGTAATATTATTATAAATTTTTTAATTACACTTCAATTGTAAACTAAAAAAGGAAAGAAAATAATTTACTGTTCAATCGATTACATCAATTTTCAAATTAATTCTTTTATTTTGTTTACTCCAATAAATAATAAAACTTAAATTTTTGACATAATTATACTAACAAACTACTAGTATTTTAGAGAGTATTTAAATAATTTATATTAATTTTTTATATAAATTACATTTTATATAGAAAGAACGGTAACATTAATATATCATAAGCCTAATTAATAACATAATTAATTGTAAAAAATTAATTAATTCTTATATAGCTAATACATTTAACCATTTAGTTAAAAACATGAACACATAAAGTTATCTAAAACTTAAAATCAAGTAATATTTAAGTGAATTTTATTTTTATTGAGAATGTTTATTTAGTATTATAAAACAGATGTTTTAGTTATCTTATCTTATTTATTTTTTTACAAATTTTATCCTTTTATAAATAAGAATACCATAATTGCTTTTTTTGAATTACTCCTGAAAACTAAATATAAGTTAAATGCCTTTAATCTAAATATTTTAGGTACTTAGTTATATTTCAAAATAATTTTTTTTGTATTTAGGCTATTATAAAATATATGTTTAAATTCCTCAAAAGGTAATATATCAATTAATAAATAATCTTAAATTTTCTTAAAAGTTTTTTCTAATATAATCTAAACTTGATATAATTTTCATAAAAAAATTTATGATAATATTTAAGAGTGAAATTACTATTTGTATAATCATGCTACTTTTTTGTAATTTTGATTATTTTAAAAAGAAAAAAATTAGAATAAAATGGATAATTAATTTATTTAAATATTATTTTTTAGACAGACAAATTTATTTTGTATTTTATTTTACTTTGATATAATTAAATTATTTCTTATAATAAGTTTTAAAAAATTTAAAAAGAAACATCTTGTGATTCTAATTACCAGAAATATTTTATGCTAATTTAAATAAAAGTATGGTCTGTCTGATTTAATTGCAACCATTTTATTTCATGTATGATATAAAAATTCTAAAAGTTTAATTAAATTTCTAGAAATAAATTTACAATTATTTTTTCTACTCTAATTATAGCAGGCATAAAGCTGACTTTTTATTTATTCGTTGATCAAAAACACTATTTATTTTTTTATTTATTTATTCATTCATATGCTAATGCATGTACTGTTTCTATGTTCGATAGAATATGTAAGAAAAATTAAGAATATCCTGTAAAAATCTTTTGTTTTTGATTTGATTGGCAAATAAAAATATAGAGAGTTTGCTTGATATCATTCAAATTAAAGGAAAAATAAGAAATAATATATACATACATTAAGGATAAATAAACAAATTTATATAAAAAATATAAATATGTTATTGAATTCTACTAAAAGATTTGGATAGCTTCTACTATAGTAGTCGCGCTACATAAATTTTACTAAGAAACTCACTAGCATTCCTCAAATGCATTTTTGCTAAGAGCCTCCTTAAGGTAAGCAAAAATAATTAATTTCAATATTGCTGATGTAGAATATGATAGAAATAATAGATTAAATTCATATTTTTATAAATATTCAAATCAAGGATTTAAGAAATTTGATCGTAGAAGAAGAGGTTCTAGCAATCAAAGAGATAGGGGAAATTAAAAAGATAAAGAATAGAATGAATAAACAATAGAAGTTGAAGAGTAGGAGTAATAAAAACATAAAGATTAGCAATAAAATGAAGGATAGTCAAAATAAGATAATAACGAAAAATAAGATTAATCTTACATAGAAAGATGGAAAGAAAGAGTAATGAAAGAAATATAAAAACAAGATTAAGAATTTAAAAAGAATTTAAAAGATTTGTAAAATAGCATGCAAGAATAGGAAATTAACAAAAGTAATTAAAAGAAATCAGATTAAGATGATAAAAATGATAAGAAGAGTGAAGATCACGAAGAAAAGGAAAAAAAAGATGAACATAAGGAGGATTAATAAGAAGAAACAGCTAGTGAAGGCAGACATCATCATAAGTCAAAGAAACATAAAAAGCACAAAAGCCAAAAAAAAAACGAATAACAACCTGATAATTTAATGCGTATAGAAATTCCTGTAGGAAGAGCATTAATTTATGGTGGTCTGGCATTTGTAGTGTTCAATATAGCAAGTGAATTTTTAAATAATGCATTCGAAATAGACTATAAAGTAATTTTATTAGATGAATTAAGGATTATGATAATGTGAAAAACTATTTTATAAAGGCATTTGTCAAAGATTATTTAGAGCCTGGCTTGATTTAAAAGATCTACATATACAGAGATAATAAATATACTTTTCATATTAAGACTTATGCAGTTATTGTCACTAAGGATGGAGCTGAAAGAACATTAACTGTTACTGATCCAGATTGTTTCCTTGAAAACTTAGAAATTTATTAAAAAAGTAAAGGAGTTCAATAAGATAATATGATTGCAGTGGAGTTTAAATATGCAACAGATATCCAAGTATTAAATAGCACATATAAAAAATATTTTAACTGATCATTTTTGTTAATAAATATTAGCGTTATTTGTACACACTTAGGAAATATTCTCTTTCAATGCTTATTATTGCCTTGATATTTTATACAAATAGATTTTCTAAAGGATTTTTAAAAGATATGAATCCAAGCTTGGGAGGTATTTTATATTAATTGATTACTTTATTATATAACTAATTTTTGTAAAATCAAGAAAATGTTATTAAGGAGTTTGGAGTTGACTCCAAGATTAAAACTAAATTTTCTGATGTTGCTGGTCAAGCTGAAGCTAAAAAGGAAGTTATGGAGTTTGTAGATTTCTTAAAGCATCCTTCCAAGTATGAAGGTTTAGGAGCAAAAATGCCAAAGGGTGCTCTCTTAACTGGTCCTCCTGGTACAGGAAAAACTCTCCTAGCCAAAGTATGATATTATTTTAGTTAAATATTATTAAGTAAATTATTTATAAGGCTTGTGCAGGAGAATCAGGTGTTCCATTCTTTTTCATGTCAGGAAGTGATTTCGTTTAAATGTATGTTGGTGTTGGCTCGTCTAGAGTTAGATAGCTTTTTGAAGCAGGTGAAATTTGATTATATTCTTGAAATAATTTAAAAAATCTTATTTTAAATAGCAAAAAAGAAATCACCTTCTATCATTTTCATAGATGAAATCGATGCTATCGGAAGGAAACGTGATGGTAAAAAGCATATAAAATTTAAAGCGATTAATTTAATTTGACAAAATAATAAGATAGAGGTGGTGGAAGTGATGAAAGAGCAAACACATTGAATTAGTTGCTTGTTGAAATGGATGGTTTTTCTACTGATTCAAAAGTTATTGTATTTGCTGCTACTAACAGAAAAGAATTATTAGATCCAGCTTTGATTCGTCCTGGTAGATTTGATAGATAAATTGAAATCACAAATCCTGACATAGAGGGTCGTAAAGAAATATTCATAGTACATTTAACTCCATTGAAGATTGATCCTTCAAAAACTGTTGAAGAAATAGCTAAAAGATTGGCCACATTAACCCCAGGATTCAGTGGCGCAGATATAATGAATCTTTGTAACGAAGCTGCTATTCTTGCTGCAAGACAAAATAAGGCATACATAGAAGCAATTGATTTTGAAATGGCTTCTGAAAGAGTTATGGCTGGCCTTGAAAAGAAATCAAGGAGTGATGAATAGGAAATGAAAGTTATTGCAGTTCACGAATCAGGTCATGCAGTATGTTCGTGGTTCCTAGAAGGAGGTGATCCTTTATTAAAAGTAAATTTTTAAAATATTAAATAATTGATGTAATGAAAAATTATTTAAATTTTTTATAGCTTACAATTATTCCAAGAACTAAAGGTTCTTTAGGGTATGCTTAATATCTTCCAAATGAAAGCAGTTTATAAACAAAAGAAGAATTACTAGATAGACTCTGCTGTATACTAGGTGGTAGAGTAGCAGAAGAGATCTTTTTCAATAAAGTAAGAAAATTTTGCAAATTTAATAAAATATAATAGATTTGTTATTTTGTTAAAAATCAGATAACAACTGGAGCATACGATGATTTAGAAAAGATATATAAAATGGCTCATGCTATTATAACTAAATATGGTATGAGTGACAGAATAGGCTATGTAGGATTGAAAGAGGGTGATTATCTAAAATCTTATAGTGACAAAACAAACAGAGTAATAATTTATTGAAAAAGAAACATTTTATTTGAATAAAAATCTTAAAAAATTTAGATTGTTGACGAAGAAATCTCATTAATGATAAAATAATAAACAGAAAGAACAAGAGAAATTATTTTATCTAAAAAAGATTTAATATAAAAGTAAAATAACATAATTTTTAATTAATTTATATTTAAGAGAAATTAATAAACAGATTGAGCGATGCACTACTGGAAAAAAAAACATTAGACTTATCATAAATAAAGGCAATCTTGGGAGAAAGACCCTTCTCTCCAAAATCAAACTACAAAGCCTACTTAGAAAGTAACGAAGAGCAGGAGAAAGAAAAATAAAAAATAGAACAAGATTAACAATAAAAAGAACAATAATAGTAATAATAACAACAATAATCATAATAACAATAAGAACCAAAACCATAATCATGAATAGATAATACTTGAGAAATATGGACAAATATAAAAAGATATTACTCCTATCTATTTTCATTAAAATTAATTAATAATAATAATAATATTTTTAAAATCCTTTGTATATAGAATTAATATATTTAAAGCGAATTTCTAATTTTTAAAAAATAAACTATGTAGCATTCATTTCAATTCAATAAATTTATCTTTCTAATTTATGTCCATTCAGTTATCATTTTTCATCCAAATTTTATTATCAATAATTAATATTCTTAATTGCTTTTTTTTTGTTTATTTACCAAAAAAAAAATGAATAATAAATAAAATATGAATAAAATAAAATAAAAGAAAATATTGATATTTATTTTGAATACAGTTATCAAAATTAGAAAAATTTAGAAGGATGTTTTCACAAGATTTAGGATTTATTTTTATAGACTCAAAATCCTTTAGTTAAGCAACTAAATATTACTTAATTCGAATTTTTATCAAAAATATTTGATAAATAAATAAATAATACTTACTTTATGTTTTATTTGCTTCTAAATAAATTTTTTTTAATTAAAATACTTAAGAAGTGGAATACTCATTTTTTGTTCATAAATTATTTTTTAAGAAACTTATTTATAATGAAATCTACTTTCGTAAATATTTTCTCATATTATGAAAAATTAAATAAGAGTAAGTGTTAAAAAGATAGTTAAGGAGCTTATGCTGGGATCAAATAATAACGTATGCTTTTACCTGAAATATATTATACAATCTCGCTTCATATCAGCTTTATATATAAATATGTGGTAAAAAGAAATATTTCTTATTTTATGGATAAGTACAAATATTTTTTAATAAGAATAGAGCCAACCAATCATACTCATAAACAAAAATTATTAAAATATCTTGTTTATAATAAGGATTCTTACTAAGTAAATTAATATCTTTTTAATCAAAATAATTATTATTAATTAATTAACACCTTCACAATTAGATTTTTTGATTTAATTAATTATTTGAATTATCTACAAAAGTAATAATACTTAAGAGAATTCTAAAATATATAAAAAATATGAATTGGCTTACATTTCTTTTACTTTTTACTACCATAAAACAAGTCTTCTCAGGTAACAATTATTTCTATGAAACCTGGAAATCATTTAATAACCATTATATATGTTTTTTAAAAAATCGTAGTTTGGTAACTTGTTTATAAAGAATTTTAAGACCCATTTGAAGCCTATAACATTTTGAACTGGAATAAATAAATTGTTCGTGCATGTACTCCCACATTGAGTCAAAATGGAATAGATATTTTTGCTACTAACTCTTTTGGTAAGTATCTTTATATAAATTATATTTTTTGTCGATATACATACATAAGGGATATATCTATACAGTTAATGATTAATACATACATTAATCAATAAAATATCTTTAATAAAAGGTGTCTTAGGAAACAGCGCAGCAGGTTAATCAACAAATAGAATAGTCGCATAATTTCCTCCTCATTTTTAATTGGAGGTTGATATGGATATAATGGTGCTTGGCACTGCTTGGGTAGGAGACAATATTAATATTTAGCTTGGCCCCGATACATTATTTTTCTTCTAATATTATGCTTCAAGCAATATTAACAACTTTTGCCCCTCTGCAGCAAATCCAGCAGGTAATGCTTTTCTGCAAACAGTATACAAAAGTCACTCCTTATAAGGAGATCTATAACTTATAATTAATGACTTTTACAATCCAGCTCACGATTTAAGTGTGAAAAATATTTTTATTTATGTCAATACTTGCCATTACACTTGTGCTACTTGTAATGGAGAATCAAATACATCTTGTGTTACATGCCCTGTTGGTGCTCTTTAAAGTGGATCAAGTTGCTAGTGTAATGCTAATTTGCTTGCTTATAATGGTGTATGCAGAACTACCTGTCCAGCAGGAAATCTGGCTAACCCATCATAAAGACTATGCATTCAAACTCCTAGTATTAAAAGCATTTCAATTCTTTCGATTTTATTAAATTTAAAATAAATAAATATAGCATAACTATTTAAATACTATTTTATAATAAATAGGCTAACTTGTCATGTATAACAACTTCTTAGCGAATTCCTTTTAAAATATAATTGTTGATTGGACTTTTACCCCTACTTAGACTAATTTTGTAAAAGAAAATAAATTTTGAAACATGATATTAAAATAAAAATTTATGATAAAAGGTAAGTAATTGTGGTACTTAGTCTTTGGTTGGTGGATACCAATTATTTTAAGTACAATCTATGTCTAAAACTGTAAGTAACCTTCCTTCTCACTTTAATGCAAGACTAGGGGCATTGATAGTATTTATAGGAGGATATGCAAACTACAACATAGTAATGAAAATAGATGGTTCACAATAAACAATCACATTTTCTGCTGCTGACACTTATTTAGGGGCTATTTGTGGCGACCCAGCAAATACTAATGGAGTTTATTCTAAATACGTTGAATTTGTTGTTCCTCATACAGCTTCAACTGTAACAGTATCATTTAGTTCTAATGCTCTCACTAATCCTGTGCAAGGTTACTGGGGTGTAAGAGAAATATTTGTAGATGTTTCAGGATGTTTTTTAAATTGCTAAAGTTGCTAAGATACTCAAACGTGCACTGCTTGTAATACAGGCTATTTTTTATTGAACAGTAAACTTTAGTTGATTTAAAAAATAGTATATTATTATTAATATATTAATTATCTAGATTAATGCTATAGCAGATGTCCTCTTTTTACAAATCAAGTAGGATCAACTTGTGTGGAATAATACTTAAGCTAGTTTAACAGTAATTTTTAAATGATTTTTGTATAGAAAAAATAAATTAAAAATATTTGTTAAATATTTAAATTTACAAATTTACTATTTAGATGGACTCTATATTTTACAATCTTTATGGTGGTAAAACTATGGTCATAATGATATTAATAATTGGGGATATACATTTTCTGGTTTCTATTCAACAAGAAGATACAATTTTTGTAGTGGAAGAAATATAATAGGAGGATGGGGAGTAGGTTCTTCATAAGTTGCTGGTACTCCACTTATTATAGAGAGAAATTTTCCTTCATTAAATCCTCATTGGAGATTGAGACTAATTGCAGAATTATTTTTAATAGACAATTGGAATGCTGCAGATAATGTTTAGATAATAATAGATAATTTACCTGCACCTCTTACAACAATCTCATAGTAAAATTATTATATCTATTTTAGAAATTTGATAGTTCATAAAATGTAATAGAACTCCTGCAAATGCTCCAAATAATATTTGTGGAACCTACTCATAAAATGATGGTTACGTTGTTTATAATCAAGTAATACCACACTCTATTACTAGTTTAGATGTTTAATTTAAATACACTATAGCTAGTTCAAAGCTTAGCACAACTGCTTCATTTGGGCTTGGAGAAGTGGATATCATCATAGATTAAGTAATAGAATTTTTTAAAATATTTAATAGATAAATGTGTCTTTTATCGTGATAAAAATTTTCATTTATTAAAAAACTAAAATTTTTTACTATCAAAAATATTCTAAATATTGAAATTTATTCCAATTTTATTTTTTAAAATTACAATTGAGGGTATTTGACCAAATAAATAAATATCTATGAGGTTAAACTATAAAATATTCTAATTAGGAATTATAAATATTATTTAAATAAGAATTTAAATTAATAATAAAATTTAGTTTTCTAATTAACAGACATGACCTATACAAACAAACAATAAATAAATATATCAACATTTTATTTCAAAAATTAAATACTCCTAATTTTTTATAACAGAATGGAGAATTTATATTATAATACTTTTTAAATAAATGCAAGTCTATATTTATATAATAATTACAATTGAAAAATAACTCAAACTTTTGTTTTAAAATAAAGTGCCCCACTGGTTGCTTAACTTGTAACAGCGCAACTGCATGCTAAAGTTGCTTACCAGGATATTATTTCCTCTAAGATGCATAGGCTTGTTATGCTGATTGCACAAATATTCTTCCAAGATCTAATTTTATAAACTAACCTGCTACACCAACAAGCGTAGCTTCTTGTGTATGTGCTCCAGGTTATTATTATTCATAACCTGCTATTGATTGTAAAGGTAGAATTAATTTTATTTTTATAATATTTTTATCTTTGAATTTAATATATAAGCTTGTAGCTATTAATGCACTTAATGCACTGGTCCTAATGTTTCAGATTGCACAGTTTGTGCTAGCATCAGACAATAAGTAAAACTACAAAAATAATTTATTAAATTTAGCCTAAATACTAATCTGTTGTTATATCAATTAGACTGGACTGTGTAGCTGCCCAAATAATTACTTTGATGTTGCAGGTAATCATTAAAAAAAAAAAATTATTTGATATTTTATATTCGGAAAAATAGGTAATCCTATCTGTTAACCTTGTGCTGGGGATTGCTTATAATGTTCTTCTTAAAATACTTGTATAACTTGTGTAGGAAATAAGAAGTTAGTAGGTGGGTTATGTGTATGCCCACCATAAACATATAACAAAGGTGTTGGAATATTTTGTCCAAGTATTGATTTTTTTATTTAACTATAAATATGATTAATTATTAAATAATTTACAGACTGTGATATATATTGTTAATCTTGCACTGGACCTGGATAAAATTGCACTAGTTGTCCTCCTAACTCTAATAGAGTACCCCCAACACCAGGAAATACAGGGTGTCTTTGCTAACCTGGATATTATGATAATGGAACAGCTATCTGTTAATGTACATTTTCAATTAAATGATTTAAATTAACTATTTAACACAATTATTTCTTTAGAATGTAGCCCTTAATGTGCCACCTGCTCTGGATCTTCTTCTAACTGTCTAACTTGTAATGGTAGCAACTTCTGTAAATTATTCAAATCAAAATTTGGCATTTACTAATTTTTTTATTGTTTTGAAGTCACTATGGTAAACAATTAATGTGTCTGCATGCCTGGATATTATATGGATTCGAGTGGGGTTTGCTAACGTAATTTATTTATATAATTCATTCAATTTACTATAAATAAACTATTTTAAAAAGCTTGCTAATAATATTGCAATGTATGCTCTGGTCCAGGACCAAATGGATGTACTTAATGCTAAGGCTCAAGGACAGTATTGATTTTTTTAATTAAAATAAAAGCATTAATAAAAAATTAATTTAGGGTACAAATTGTGTATGTGGAACAAACTAATATTCTCTTCCTAATGATGTTAATTGCTACAATTGTAATTATTATTGTCTTGGATGTACTCTTTAAGCATCTAACTGTATTGCTTGTGACCCAAGTCGCCTCCAAAATCCTACTTGTTCCTGCCCTAACGGCTATTATGATTAAAATGGAGTATCATAATGTTAATGTAAACTCAATTAATTTAAATTTCATAAAAAAATTTAAAATTATGGAATAAAATTTTATTTTTGTACAAAATAATTTGAAAAAATTACAAGATTCAATTTGAAATTAGAAAATCTAATAATTTATTTTAATTTGTTAGAATGTTAATTCCCATGTAGTAATTGCACAAGTTAATCTAATTGTTTAACATGTGTTGGAGCTTTTAGAACATTGCCTACATGCGCATGCTAACCTGGATATTACGATACTGGAGCTGCTAATTGTTAGCAATGTGCCCCTAAATGTGCTACTTGCTCAACATCTTCTGTATAATGCTTGACCTGTGCTCCAGGAAGAATAAACTCTGATTGCTCTTGCCCTCCAGGATTTTGGGATAATGGATAAAATCCTGAGTGCTTAAGTAAATATTTCAAGTTAATTTTAATTAAAATAAAAATAAAAAAAATAAATAATTAAAAAAGAGTGTTATATTAGTTGTAAAACTTGCTCAGGAGGTGCTATTAACTAATGTTAAACATGCAGGACTGGCTTTATTTATGATCCTATAACATCTATGTGTAATTGCCCAACTGGCTAATATATGGACTCAAGTAAAATTTAATTTTGTCACAAAATTAATATTAATAAATAATTAAAATATTTATAAGATGGTAATTGTTCTGGCTGTCACTATTCATGCTCTTCATGTTTAAATGGAAGTCCTTAAGGGTGTATAAGCTGTTAAGCAAATAGAAATTTAACTTCGTAGGGTACTTGTCCATGCATTACTAACTTCTCAGAAATAAGTTAAATCTGTGTACAAACAACTTTCCCTCTAAGTAAATTGAATTAATTTAAAAAACTAATTTTAAAAATAAATATAATTAAACTCAATTTAAAATATTTTCATAAAGCATAAAATATATATTCAGGTATATTAACATAAATAATTGACAAATATAACGAATGAAAAAAAAAAAATTAAAAATAAAATTTCATTAAAAATTAAAAAAATTTTTTTTTAATCAAAGATTATTTTGATAAAACTATAAAAAAAATTAAAATTTAACAATTTATAAATGTAAATTACTAAAAAATTATTTGAAATATTAGATGTTCCTTCTAATTGTAAAGTTTGTGTTGTCAGTAATGTATGCTAAGAATGTAATGATAGTTTTGAATTAGATGTAGGACTTTGTGTTTGTCCTCGAGGTACATATTTATCTCCTGCTACTAATAAATGTGTTTAGTGCCCTTCCTAATGTAAGATTAATCATCATATATTTATAATTAATTGAAATAAAAAAATTTTAGGTAAAACTTGTCTTAGCAACTCAGAGTGCATAGATTGTAATGATGGATACTTTTATAATTCTTAAAAGCTAATGTGCCAATAAGATATCACAAACAGTAGTTCATATGATGTTGAAATGATTATTGTTGCTGTTTTATTTGGTTTGTTCTTTGCTGTAGCTATTCCTTATTATTATAATAGAGGAATAAGTAAAGTGTAAGAGGAATATAAATAATTGCATTAAAACACTACAAGATTTGATCAAGAAAAATAAAATTAAGGAAATAGAAGAGATTCTTCTCTTGTTTTAGAAAACATAAATTGATTATTTTAAAAATTGATATAAAGGCTATTAATATAAAAATGAATTGAAATATAAAATATTTTTTAATAATTTAATAAATAAATAAAAATTAATTTTAGTATAAATCTATTTATTGCTTGATTTCTTGGTATATTTCTTAACTTAAATGAAATAATTATATATTTTACAATAATTTCTTAATTTTATTTGTAAAATTGAAATTTTCAATCTCTGAACTAATCTCTATATTTTCCTATTAGAGAATAAAGCATTTAGATTTCTTTTTTAAAAGGGTGGTTGTCTTAAGTCATTTTTTAAATTCTATCCCATATGATTCTCTCTGCCTCTTAAACATACCTATTTAAATATAAGTATAATGATAAGGTTAATATATTAAATTATATTAAATTACTCTTTCTAGTTATCAATTAAGTATTTATCATTAATTTAAGTCATAGACTCTTGCTTTAAAGTTTAACTTGAATCACTTTTTAATTAAAAAATAAAATTTTATTATTATTAAATAAAATTCAAAAATATTTTACATTTGACTGACTTAATTTTTGACTAGATTTATAAATCCACCTTAATTACTTCCTATTATTTTTTGTAATTCGTTAGCTTTGTGTTTAAATTATTGAGTGTGATTTGGGTCTCCAAAAAGCACACTGATAAACTCTTTTTGTTGTTCAATAGTTGTTTTTCTTTTGTCTACGAGAACAAAATATTGTGAAAAGAAATCCAGATAATCAGGCTGTTTTTCATTTTCCACCAAATTTTTTAACTTCCTCTTCAATTCTGGATTGTAATTCAAGCCAATTGAATTAAGTTTGTGACTATTAATTATTTTAGCATTTTGTATAGCTTTAAATTTTAATATTTTAAAAACATACTTCATGAATTTTTAGTAAAGAGAATAAGATCTAAAGAAAGAAGAATAACCAAGTTTACACCTTGCTCTAACCATATCTAAAAATGTTATATCTTCAGCATTAAACCAAAAGGATTTTATATTTTATTTTAAAAAACTATCAATCTATATTATTTATTTTAATAATTATATATTCTAGTAAATTCAAAATTAATTTCTTACTTTCTATAATTCGTTTTCCATATTTTTTAAACTATCATGAGTAAATTCATTGTTTTGCAACTCAACAGCAAATAAATACATTAAAGTATCGTCTTTTTTTATAATTTTTGAGTTATTTATAGGAAGTCAATGATAATTTTTTACTTATTTTAAAGTGCTATATTTCATTATTAGATTGAAGACATATTTCATAAATGTCTTTACACAGAATAAGTTATTCCCTTATAGCTTCAAATTCTCTATAATATATTTTAAATAAATATATGCTAAAAAATCAAAAATAACAGAAAATATTTAATAAAAAAAACATAATTTAATGCAAAAACTCAAAATATAAATTATCTTTGATACAATTTAGGAAATAAATGAGGAATATATATAAAAAATATTGTTAAAAAAAATTATATTTATTTAGTAAAGATATAGAAAATAATATAGCCAAATAAATAAATAAATCTCTTTAAATTAAGCAATACCTTCTGTATTCAGTGTTAAGGTGATAATGACATTTAGCAAACAATCTGATAATATCTGCTTAATATATCATATTTTAGCTAAATAATATGCTGTCAGAGTAATTTTATAGATTTTCGTAAATACCTGGATTTTATTTCATTTTTGTTACTCTTTATCTTATTATTTTGAAGGACTATTAATTGTACAACTGCTCAATAAAATTTAAGCATTTCTAAATTAAAGAAATAATAAATAGATAAATTTTAATAGAAGAATGTTAGTTACTTCATATAAGCACGTGTTAAAGTACATCTCTGCAAACATAACTAAGCACTCTACCATAGCTTCTTAATTATCCTAAATTTTAAAATTCAAATATAAAGTTGATCAAGAAAGTGTGTTTTTTAATTATGTTACACAAATGGTATAAAATTTAAAGCTGTAATTTAAACACTGTGAAAATACGTAGATCTTTTAAATATTAATCAGTTAATCATCTACTTCTAATACAAATTTAGCAATAGATTTCAAAATAAAGGCTTTAGTCTATTTTATAAAATTCAATTCATTGTATTTAATTTTATTATTTTTAGAAAATTTTACATTATAGCTAATTGCTTAAAAATTTTCTGGATCCGTAATGGATACCATAACTTCTTAGTATATCTTAATGGCCTCTTCTTAATCATATTTTAACCTAACCTCAGCATATTTACAATCAACTATTAATTGATCTTGTGGATTTGCATATTTTGCTTTTTTTGCCTTACCTTTATGAATTTAAATAAATTTTAATAAACTATCAATAATAAATTATGATTGAGATTACTAATTGCTATGTCAGCCTGTTTTAACTTATTCAATTGTGTACAAACAGATGCTAGTTAGGCTTAAACAACTTCAACATCTTTTTGTATAATTTTAAGTGTATTATCTTAAAAAACAAAAGCTTCCTTGTACACTCCGAGCTTGCAGAATTAACTTAATAATTATTAAAGTTTTTTATTTATTTTGATGTTTTTTAATAAAAAATTTAAATCTCAAAAGAAGAAAAAATTAAAAAAAAATTATTTACTTTGCTACATATGTACATATTATGGCATATCTTTGTTTCTAGGTTTTATTCACAACATTTTTCTCGTAAATAGATTGACAAATATTCATGCATTCATAGAAATGATATAGTGAATTCCATTCATTTTTATTTAAAGCATTAACATATCCAAGAATAAATCTAAAATCAATTTATGAAATTTGGTTAGCTTTCTTTTTTTTCTTTGTTGTTTATCCACCAAAAATTTTGTTATAACCTTCTTGGATATACTGAAGGGCTTTTTCATATAATCCAATATATATGCAATTTAATGTAATATCAATGTAATTGTTTATTAAAAAATGTTGTTATGACAACTTGTTTAAATTTAATTCATCTTTTTCGTATTCATCCAACTCCAAATTGTATCTATAATTCTTTTCTATATCTTTTTCTTTTGGTTATGCATCTGCTTCTTCTATTTCTTCCAAGTTCTCATTTTACTAATTTTAATTTAAATTTTACTGGCTTTCTTCACTTTCCTCCTCTTCTTCCTCATCGTCTTTGAAAATATCAGGAACAGCTTCTTCTTCTTCTTATTCCTATAATGATTCTATCAAATCTGCCTTCGTTACTTCTTCCTAATCTTTCACCTTTATCATTTCTATTTTTTTTGAACCAGGGGTTCGAGGACTACTTTCAGAAAATTACTTGGATTGTACTAAATTAGATTTAGGAGATTTGAGTGGGCTTGATTTTTCTAAATTATTAAATTCTTGATTTTCAAACTAGTTTAACCCTTCTTCGAACCTTTTAAATCCTTTTTAAAATATAATGCTATGGTTTTCTTAATATAATAAATCATATGTACCTATGTCATCTATCTAGAGAATAAGAGCAATTAAACCTGAGAGATTAACAATTTCTGAATAGAGTTACCTTGTAGTGTAAGACAGCTAGAATTTTGGAATACTATCAAGCTACCCTAAACTCTTTGCTAGTGCTTACAAGCTCATTTCGTAATTTTGGTAGAGAAAGAAAATTTTTCCCATTCTAAGTGAAAATCTATATTGAAGTCAACAAAATAAATATTGAAATGATATATAAATTAAAAAATTTTATTACCTAATTTATACTTATTCATTTTATGTTTAAACTTAATTCATAATCTGTTAATAATTTAAGAAGCACTCTTTTGATTATGGTAATTTATTCTAATAAAAATAGAGATAGCACAGCCAGTCATATATATTTGCAATAAGAGCCCTTTTATGTGTATTTATAAATTATTTAAAATCTTTCAAAAATGTTAAGAACGATTGGTTAATTTAATGATCTTAAAAACATTTTTTTATTTAAAAAAAAAATTAATTACTTATCCACTAAATGAAGATTAAATTAAGGAATCTAAAAGTGATAGAATCTAAATTTAAATTTATCTCTCTCCATATCGAGCAGCTTCTATTTTCTAATTTTCTCATTTTCAATTTTATTAAAGATAATTTATTGCCTTGTCTTGTATGTTGATCCCTATCCTTTACTCTTGTAATCAAGTAATACTTTGCTAGATTCATTATAGGCTTACAAAGCATCTAAAAATTTCTTAATTTAATTATGAATAATAAAAATAATAAATAAAAATTAAAATTTTACATTGATGCTACCATTAAAATCTCCTGCATAATAATGTGCTTTTGCCATAATGTAGTAAATTTGAATTTCATTGTGATATAAATTTTTTTAAACCTATTCATTAATTAATTATTAGAAAATTTGAATTCAATACTTGAATAAAAATTTATAATAAATTTACTTTAGATAAACCAATTTATAATATATCAATAAGTTATTTGATTTCTGAATTTACTAATAGAACTGGCAAAAATTATCCAAATTTATTGAGCCATTTCAGAATAGTATCTACATAATCTCCTTCACTTCTTTAATAGACCTTTATTATTTTTTTAGAAATAATTCTGTTTGTTTTCATTTAGTTAAATTATTTAGATGTTAAAATTATTTATTACAAGTATTTTATCATAACATTTTTGAGTGTAATTTGATAATAATTTTAGCTCATTCATTTCGAATCCGATTACACCGAGATAACCCATGCTCATCAAAATAACATTTTATGAAAGAAAGGGGTTATTTCTTTCTTTTATACACCTAATTGTTTATTTGAACTACAAAAAATAAATTTAAATGATATTTTATTTATTAGAAAACTTACTGCTAACTCTGATTACTTATAATTACCCGATTAAAGATATTAAATACCCAAGCAGTATATGATATCTATATATAACTCTTAATTAAAATTGTTTTAAAGGCACCATTAACCAGCTTGATTGTATACTTATTTCAGTTTTCTGATTGCTAGTAAATTGTTATTCATATCGCCAAGTATATTAGCTCTAATAAAATAAGAATAATTATCAATAACTAGTTAACCTGCAAATAAAATTACTCTAATATTTAAAGCATGCACTTTGACCAGAAATAATATTAATTTAAATAAGATTCTGTTAGGCTTTGAAGTTTTTCTATATATTTAAGAGCAGAATCATACTACTCTTCCATAAACGAGATACCAGCTAGATAGTAGTAAGGTCTATAAAATCTGATGTCTAACTAATTCTTCTCAATATATTCCTTTGCCTTTAGAGTTACAAAAACGTTTATTATTTAAATTTAAAACATTTATTCAAAAAATTAAAATATACCAATTATAATTAGTCAAAAAAGACAATTTTAGCATTTGCCAATTTTCTTCTTTCATAATAAGTAAGGGCTAGTTAAAACTGAATCTAAAGTATACGATCGAGCTGAAGGTTTTCAGTTAAGATTTCATGATGGTTAAGAAGCTCTTTATATATTTTACCAGCTTTTTAATAACTTCTGAGATCATAATAACCCTGAGCTACTTTATATAGATTGTATATTACTTCCTTTTATTTGTCTTAGGATTATTTGTCTTAAGATTATTTTTCTTAAACTTTTGATAATAAATAATTTTTTTATTAAATCAATCTAAAAATTTAACAAATTTTTTACATTAAGTTAGAAATTATTATTCATTTGATTAAGTTTAAATCTAGTAAAACAAATCATCTGTAGGTTTTGATGGTGGTTTTTTCAACTTTTAAATAAAGCCTTCAATCTCTTAATGTGTGAATCTTTTATCTGGGTTAAACTGTTTTTTTATTTATCAAAAAAAAATATGTCCCATAATGCTTTTTTTAATTATTATATTATAAGCTTTTTACAGCAATCATTCTTTTGAGCAAAGGGATGAGTTTAATAAATTATTTTTATTTTTGAATTATCCTAAAAATTTGAATAAATTTTTCTTTTGGTGTTTTTTTAGGATTATTGTAGATAGATTCAAGCTTCCCTTTTATAATCATTTTTATAGCAACCATGCCTAGACTATAAATATCTGCCTAATTTTATGGTGATTAAAATAGATTTAATTTATTATTGTTAATTTAAAAAATACTTTGAAAACATCAACGCTTCCAGACTCAAGATCCTTTCTTATTTCATCATATTTTTCAGCAATTAGCTTTCTCATTTATGACTACTGAGCAGGAGTTAGATAATCTTTACTTTCTTCTAATACAGAATACACCTCATCAAAATTGTTAATCGTTTTAGGTCTTTTAATTAATATAAAAGCATTTCAATTTATATTTTACGATATTTTTCTTACAAATTTTGATGCAAGTTAAAATGCCCTTGATTATCTAGTTGCTTATTCAAAGATTTTAAAAATTCTAATTATCTTTTTTTAATATCTCTGCTAAAATTGTCTGCTTCTTCCTTTAATTTTAATGAAAAATTATTTGGTTAAAATAGCAAATAAATGAAATTTTTTACTTTCTATTTATTGTAATTTTGAATATTCTTTTTGTATAGCTTTAAAATTTCTGGTGCATGAAAAATAAGAGAATTCTAATCAACTTTTTCACTTATTCTATTTCTACTCTATGGAGTGTTACCAATTTTTCTAAAATCTTTGTCAAAATCATAAAACATAAAATCTCCAAGTTTATACCTAAATGAATTATGAATAATTATGAAATATTCATTCACTTTTTAATATTATTTAAATTTTAGATTAATTGTTTTACGTTTTGAGATCAGGAAAGAAATATATATTTCCATCATTAATGTTAGAATGATAAACATTTAACTTTTTAGCTTCTTATAGAGCATTATTTATAATCTAAATTATGTAAGCTACTTCAACATCTTTATAGTTATTATCTTACTCCTATCTCTTTTTTATTAAGTCTCTCAGACAGTGCTCCCCTGTTTCTTTTATCTCGACAGTTATGTATAAAAGCTTTGAAATAAATAATGTCAAGTTTAATTATTTTTTAAATTTATTTTACAGAACCAAAGAATATTTATTGCTAATAAAATGCTGTATGGATAACTTTTAAAACATATTAGCTTTGCATCATTTGATATTTTTCTCTAATTTTTTTTTGCAGCTTAAATTCTTACTCAAAATAATTAGCAACATCCGCAATAGTCCCATCAATCCAATTAATCTCTACTTAAAGCTTTGATGCAACAAAACGTTTATTTTTAGCAAACCAAACCTTAAAATTTAATTTACAATTAAAAATTTTTAAAATGCATAATTCACAATTAAATAAATAAATAAAGATTTTACTGTTCTTCTAATAATACCTGTTTTCTCTTACATTTTATTAAGTTATTTTTTTTATTAATCTATATTTGCCAGAGCATTTTATATTACTTCCAGAAGCTTATTTTAAGCTTCTTATCTATCATCTAAATCTTCATAATCATTATCTTAATCTTCACCTTCATTTTATTCATCATCCATTTAAAAATCATCAAGTTAACTATTTGAAAACTCATCATTTTGGAACTATTCCAATTCTTTTTCAACTTTTTCTTCTTATAGCTATTGAGATGTGGGTAAGCCAGTATTATTTTCCAAGTGTTAAAGAGAAATAATATTATTTTGAACACTTATATCCCTAAAAAAAGAATAAATGTTTATTTCTGTTTTTCATAAATATTTAAATTACTGTATTGAATGATCTTAAGGAGTATTTTTACTTTTACCCTACTCTTTTACTTTTTAGAGAGTTTCAAAAAATTATGTTTATTATTGATGTGATAAATTGTTTTCTTGATAAATATGCTAATCACCTTTAGAAGATATTATATATATCAATTCTATATCTTTTACCCATTCCGTTGCATCTTAAATCAGCATATCTTATGCCTAAGAAGATTCATAAGATTCTGGTTAGCATTATTTATTATTTATAATTGATAAAGTCGTAAATGATAATATATCTTTAATTTATGGATCTTCTTTAAGAATGTTTGAGTTGAACTATCTTTTATCTATTTAGGCTTAATTATTTAACCTTTGCATTATTTCTTAAAAAAATCCATCATTTTTAAGACCTTTTTACTCCAAGTATATACCATCAATTTTGAGTTCATCCTTTTATATAGTTAATGTTTAAAAATAGCATAATCCTTTTTTACTAAAATTTTGATAAAACGATATAAAATTCAATAAAGTATCATGCTCTTCTATAAATTAATATAAATATTATTGCTTAAATTGCTTATTTAGCTATCTTACATTTATGTTTTTATTCATAGCATTTTCAAAATGTATCTAAAATTTCTTCAATAAAATAAATTTACTTTTTTCTTTTTAAGCTTTTTTCTCTCCTGTACAAATTTTTACAGGTTTTTATAAAATTCGCTGTTCTTAAATTCGATTAAATTTTCTTTATCATCTTCATCTTCTATATCTTTTTCTTCTGCTTTATTTATAAATTTATGTATTTCTCCTATGAATTCATTGTAAGCATTCAAATCATCTTCATATCCAAATTTTTTTTCAAAATTTCGGATGAAGTAATCTATGTTTTTTTCTTATACTTATAATTATTTTAGCAGTGACTCTATTTCTCTTTTTAGTATTTCATGTGGTTTAGTAGCAGGAAGTTGTTTTTCTTTTGTATCATCTTATTCTTGCTAATTCATTTATATTGCTTAAGTAACATTAATTGTAGGTTTTTTTTTCCCTTCATTATCTCCATTTCTGAAGCAGAGTTTGGAAGCAACAACATCCATAAACTTACTGCACATACCAACCAGCTTATCCATTTGCTTAAATTTTAGTTAATCTAATTAATGATAATGTCTACTAAATAAGTTTGTATAGATAAAAAATAAATATTATGTTTTGATGCTTTATAATAAATATTCAATAATTTAAAAAGTTACAGCAATTAATTGCTGACTAATTATAAAATTTTGAATCTAAAGATTCGCAAATTATTAATTAATAAGATAGATGATATTAAGCAAATTTCTCCAACAACTATAAATCTCAAATTTAAATTCTTAAGTGTAATATTAGATTTATTTTAAAAATATTTTGAAAATAAAAAAATTATTTCCAAATTTTTATTATTATTTTTTTTACTTTTTACTAAATATTTAAAATGAAATAATTTAATTTAAAAAATGAATTACTCATTTTTTACCTTTAAAAAAAATTTATTAACATATTTATGTAAACATGAAATATATTTCTAATAGGAGAGATAATAACCAATAATTTATTCATTTAGAAATTTATTTGACTTAAAATCTAAAATATCTGCAAAATAATAAAATTTAATAAGTTAGATTCAATATATACTAATAATTTTGTAATAGTTAACCAATAAGAGTGCTATCATACTTAGCAAATATAAAGCTCTTTTGTAAAATTCCTATGTCTTAATCTCCTCCTCACGCATTTCATTACAAACTTCATGAAGATGTTCGTAAACTTCTTGAGAATCTTTATCTTAAAAAGATTGGAAAGAATAATGAAAAACTTAACTCTTAAGTTTTGAATATGATTAGTGATGTCTTTGATGGCAAAAAGTAACAACTTAAATAAAACTAAATTACATAGTTAAAAGAAAGATTAGAAACTCTTTGCAACTCATAATGCGATCAAGTTTCTCCTGATAAAAACGTATTTATGTATAAACATCAATTTCAGGAATAAGTAGATAATCAATAAGGTGATTAGCAAATGAAGCTTCCTAAACTCTTTAAAACGAGAAATACATCAAATGAAGTGTATTAAAAATATCAACAAAATAATGAAAATAGAATTAATCGATTAGAAAAAACTAATTTAAATTCTTAACGATAATAATCGCCTTAAATGGTTTTGTAGTAAAGAGAATAAGCTTTAAAAGCATATTGTAATCCCTATAGCAAAACACCTAAAAATAATAATAAAGACAGAAATACATCTTAAGATGAATATATCTAATTAAATAGTCAAGACTATAAAAGAAAATTAGCATATAAAGGTAGATAATCCAATAATCCTTCGCCTTCTAATTCTTTTTTAAATGATGAAAAATTAAAAATCAATTAAAGGGCATCTTAATCTTTTAACAACTCACCTTCGAGACCTTAATTTCAAAGAAATCACTATAAAAATTTATCAAAATAGGATGATGTTTAATTAGATAGAAGTAATAAATAATTACTCAATGCTAAAGAAGTTAATATAGATGATAATTTATCTTAAAATATAAACTAAAATTCGAAATTGTAAAAGAGGAACAAGTTAATATTTTTATCATCATAAAAAGCTGAAAATCCTAAGAATATATTTGTAAATAATTCATAAACCTTGATCAACGAATTTACTGATGTTATTTAAACTAAGCAACTCAGTACAAAAAATAAGCTAAGTTAAGTAAATGATCATATTTCTAAACAATTATTTAACTCGAATTAGAATAAAGCTAAGACAAATAACATTTCGGACAAGCAGGTTCTTGTTGAGCTGAGCAAAAACTAATAACCTTTAACAAGTTATTTTTAGAACCAAACAAGTGATTTAAAAAATAAATATATTAACATTAAAGAAAGAAGTTTTTCATAAAATACAAATAACAGAGATTTGAATTTTAGCTTAATAATAAATCAAAACAACGCTAATAATTTACCTCAATAAAAGAATAATTTGAATAACTCTATGATAATAACATAAGAAAATAACATTGTCCCAAATGTATTAAAGTAATCTTTGTAAAATATAAACACTCCTAATACATTTTTAAAAGATATTAAATCTACTTAAGATTACCTGAAACAACACAATAATGATATTTGGACTTTGATTGCAAGGTTTAAAATTTAGAAAGAAGAGGATAAAAAGAAAAGAGATCAACTTAAGCAATAAGAGTTAAACAATAAAATTAAAGAAGACTTAGAAAAACAGATTCTAGAAAAACAGTAAAATGCAAAAACACAGTTTATTATTGATTAAGAGTATGAGCAAATAACTAAAAAGTAGCTAGAATAAATGAAAGAAAGTAAATAAAATTAAAAATAAGAACAATTGTATAAAAAAAGAATGCAAACACAATTATTGGAGGAATAAATATAGGAAAAGTAAGAATAATTATAAAAGGAGAAAAAGTAGATAGAATAAGATAATTTAAGACTCATTTAAGATTTACAAAAATAACAAAATGATGAAGACATCTAAAAAAAAAATTAGATTAAAAAATAAAAATAACTTTATGAAGGTATCAAATAAGATTACTTCGAAAGGTTTAAGAGAGTCAACATGAATGAAACAAATGAAGATTCAAAAATTGCATTTGAGAAAAAAAGGATTGCAACATATGTTAAAGAGTTAGAGAATTAAAGGCAACTTGGCTCAAGTAGTGAGTAAAAATAATAAGGAGTAGATAAACTTATAAAAAGAGAAAAAATTAAACCTGTTGATGACGAAATACTAAAAGATTGGGCCTAATAAATTAATTAAAAGTAAATTAATAGTAAGTTAGAGAAAGATTTACAGAAAAAAATGTTAGAGGAATATTTAGAATAATGTGAAAAAAATGAAGAATAAGATATAAGGAAAGGGATAGAGTATAAAGTAAAGGTTGCACTTAATCACCAATCAATAAAGGAACAGATTGACCAAAAAATGTCAGCTAAGATTCCAGAAGCATCTAATTTTGAAATTCAAAATAATTTATCAATACTAAGGGAAATAGATGAATATATCAAAAATGCTTAAGAGTGAAGCTGAATTAACTTATTTAATATTATAGAATATTTTTGTAAAAATAGTTTAAAAATATAAAGAAATAAGAATATAAAAATATAACTATATTTTGTGTTTATTTTATAAAATTTATATATTATGTTCATAACTTTTATTAATATATGAAAATCAGTATAAAAATTAATATATAATAAAGAAATAAAAAATAATTTGCTTGACTTATAATTTTATAAGTACCGTACATATATTTTCATTAGGTTATATATTAAATAAGATATATATATTTGTTTTTAAATCTTTTAATTTATTTTTAATTATCAGATAAACAGGAACAAGTAATAAGTTGTTTATATGTGATAAATTTTTAGGTTAAATATTGGTTAAATAAATGTAAGAAATAATATTAATTTTAAATGTAAAAATTAAATAAAATAAAATAAATTAATTTAATATCTAAAATATCAATTTCACTTTTAATGAAAAATAAGAATATATTATTAAAATTTGATTTTATTTTAATCTATTTCTTAATTGAAATGTACAACAAAAAGTCAAAATAATTAAATGATGTTAATTGTGTATTTTAAAGATGATTTTCACAAAACAAAATTAAATATTTTACACGTAATAATTATGGAAAAATATTGCAAATTTTTATTGAATTTGAAAGAAATTTAGATAATCATCTAAATAAAAATATATTTAAATTATTAAATTTTTTGAATTAATTTTTAAGAATAGCATAGAAGATTAATAAATAGATTTTGATAGATATGAGTAAACAAAAAGGCAAAAGTTTTGGAAGTTATTTAAAGATTGCTTTAACAGCAGGAAGCGCTCCCTCATAGGAAGATTTATTCTCAATATTATTCTATTTTAGATAAATCCTTGGTTTGATCTGTGGTATTGTAGCAGGTACTTTAGGTTTTACTGGCATATTCACAATTGCTGGATTTTTAGCTCTTAATTGCTTAATTACTTATGTCTATGCCTACATATATTTAGGTGTTGAAGACCACAAAGTAGAGTAAAATACTTTGTTTACTGAGTCATTAATGATTTCTTTTATGAATTTCGTTGTTTCATGGATTTTCTCTTACACTAATATTTACCTCAAGGCTACTGTTCCTATTCCAATAATTCCTACATCTACTTAAGCAAACACTGACCTTTGAGAAAATCAGCTTTGAATAAACTAATAGCATTATTATTTAATAACTTATTAATCATTCATAATGTAAAGTATATCAAAGTATGTTTTTTTTTAATTCAGAAAATTTTTTCATTAGCTACAATCCAAATTTAGAGATTATTCTTATTGATTAAATAAATACATCATCTAAATTTATAAAATAGTAAAGGCTAAATATTTTGATAAATAATAAAAAGATTTTTTATTTTTTGTTTGAATGCCTTTTATTTGCTTATATAATTTGATGTTTGCTTACAAACTATATCTAATAAATTCATTTTATAATACAAAATTTGTGAATTAAGAAATCAGGATTGTTTATGTTATTAAGATATTTATTTACTTGTTCAATTGCAAATAAGATATTAATTCAAATCTTTTCTTATTGCTATTTTATTCATCAAGCAAGCAAGATATATATGTGATAAAATACTTCAATAATTATTTATTGATTTAATAAACTTTTTAATTATAATTTTGACGAGTTTTAGTATATATTTTAGCGCAATTAAATGAGAGCTATTTAAGTTGCAAGATATGGAGAAAGATTGAAATTAAAGAATGTAGATATTCCAAAATTTAATCCAATAGATTAGTTTTTGGTTAAAATATGTTATGCTCCTATAAATCCATCTGATGTATATTATGTGAAAGGTCTTTATGGATTGCGAAAGCCTCTTCCAACTATAGGAGGTTTTGAAGGGTGTGGAATCATAGCTGAAGCAAGTGATAAGAGTTTAATCGGTAGAAATGTGATGTGTTGGGCTGATGATTCAATTAATTATGGAACATGGGCAGACTATTTTCCAGTTTAAAAATAAAATTCAATTATCTTAGATAGTAAGATAGAACATAACAATCAATTTGATTAATATTGCAGCCCTTTTATCAACCCTTTCACGGCTGTCGGATTTCTAGATATAGTTAGAAAGTTAAATGCTTAATGTGTGGTCCTAAATGCAGCAAATAGTGCAGTTGGAAGAATGAGCATAAAATTATTCAATAATTAAAATATAAAAACAATAGCAATAGTGAGGAGACAGGAACAAATTTAGAATCTCTATGATATAGGAGCAACTCATGTTCTACTTAGCACAAATGAAAAATTTGATTAAGAGTTAGTTCAAACAATAAAATAAAATAAGGCTAAGGTATTTTACGATGCCCTCGGAGGTGAATATTCAGGTTTGATTTTTAAAAACCTTGAAAATTCTGGTATGCTAGTAGGTTATGGCCGTTTTTCTAACAATAAAATAAATGATATAGATCCAATAGACTTAGTTTTTAAACAAAAAGAAATAAAAGGATTTTGGTTATCAAAATGGTATGAGCAGAAGGGAAGTGAGGAGTAATAATAAATAAAAAAATTAGTAGAAAATCAAATAACTTCCACATTTTCAACTCGTATACAATAAACTCAGGTGCCTGATGATGATAATATTAATGAGTTAATTAAGCTAGCCTTAAATAATTCAGGCTAAGGTAAGTATGTCTTAGACTTTACAAAATGAAATAAATATAAACAAATTCAACAAAATATTATTATTTCAATATCAAAAGTATTTTTTAAAGAGTAAACTTAGTAAATTGTAAAATTATTTGTAGAATGTCTGTTTAGCCTATGAATAAATGTTATCCTTTATCATTTTAAAAGCCAGGTTGCTAATAAAAATGTATCCACAATAGATTTTAGTTAAATTTATTTTATAAATTTGTATTATTTTTATTTATTTCAAATAAAATTCTATTAAGAAAAAATTCTCAATTAATAAAGATTAACAAATTTTTATTAAAATTTAAATAAGTAGAATATTTTTAAACAGATAAAAATTAATTTCAAAAATTTAAAGCATGGACTGAAGAAAGAAGAAAATAAAAATATACTTAGAAGCTCAATATTCAGATTCGAACTTAGATTAATGATGAATTTATTTAAAAATAAAATTGTAATTTAGGGTTTTTCGTGGCTAGTATTTAATTTTAGAATTAAAAAGAATACATTTTAAATAAATCCTATTTGATATTTTTTGTAGAAAAATAGAGTGTTTTTTTTTTTGAAAATCCTAGGTGTTAGCACAGAGTATGTTTAAATATCTAAAAAGACCAATAGAGTTTTTCAATTAATTATCAAATAATATACTCTATTTATATTTCAAATTAATAATATTAGGCTATGAAAAAAATATAGCACATATAAATATCAATATTAAAATTTGTATTAAATATTACATTATTTTATAATATTTAGACATTAAATTTCAAGGTATTAGCATACATAAATACACACATAATTTTAAAAGAGCTGAAGTAAATAACCTCGTTCTATTGTTTTTGGATAGCGGAAGGAATTATTTTCAGACAACTTAGTTTTACGAGAAGGAATATTCCCAAAAAGTTGCAATTTTATTCATGAAGTAGTCATTCAAGACATCAAATCATCTTAAAGATTATACTTCAGCTCAATTATAGCAAGCATTATAATTATCAAAGATTTCTGAAAAGAATTAATAAAATATGTTTTCTGTTTCAAATTCAAACTAAGAAAATAAATAATAAGAGAAGGCTTTAGCAAAGAAAAAAATAAATTAAAGCAAATGTTCTCCAAAAGAAGATACTATTACTCATTGCAGTTGTTGTCCATTTTATAACTAGAGCAAATAGCGTAAATTATTTGATAAAATTACTAAATAGATTATATTTATGGAAGACGACTTTGATACTTATTAGTTGCACAAATTAAAATAAAATGAACAAAACAGCAAATTAAGTGATACTAAAAACCAAAATGAAGGTCTCTACTTTTCAAAAAGCGAATTGGAAGCTATTAACCAAGGACCTTTGCCAAAAAAAACTAATCAATAGGCAAAATTAAATAATGATAATTTTTAACAATAATATAATACCTCGTAGTCTCAGTCTTAATAACAGTAATATAACCCTTTTCATCAAAATAGATATTAAGGAGAAGATGATGATATGCTATAGAAAAGAAAAAATTTTTATTTAAATTCAGGTCACAGCCGAACTAATTCGTATGATTCGTATGCTCAAGCAATCTCAAAGTAATGGTTAGAATAGATTTCAGAAGAAAGAGAAGAGCAAGAATCATAACTAACGTTTTAGAATAAGCATCTTAATAATGTTTATAGCTCTTAAAATTTGAAAAGCGAAAATAGATATATGATTAGCAGTAATAGGAACAGTATATGCAATAACGGGAATGGAAATACCACAAGGAGAAGCAGTATAAGTGGAGGAGATAATGAAAAATCTTTATCTTCTTTATATTCATAATAAAATCAAAAAGGAATTTAGCCTTCCCAATAAAACACGCCCTAAATGTCTGTAGTAGCTCCTTCCGTAGCATCTTCATCTACTTATATGCCATAATATTCTTTAAATGTAATTGATCCTCATTTAAATAACAGTGAATTTGAGTCCAACAATTAATTGTCACCTTTAGACAGGAAAGCAAATAACGATCTATTTAATCAGCAAATTCATAGAAAAAGAAACTAGCATTACAGGAGTTAAAGTTGCCCTTATTCCTTTCCTTACTTCAAATATAGGTATTATTTTTTACAACATATATTATAAACCATTATATGAAAAGAATTCCTAACATTCATTCTTATTAGAAATAAGAATGATTAGATGAGTTTTTAAAATTATATCATTTGTTAATTTACATTTTAACAAGTAATTTATTTACAATTTAGATTTAATGTTTTAATTAAAAGCTAAAATTAAACTAACGAAGAATCAAACTTATAAAATGGTCAAAATATAAGAGTAATGACAATACATGAAGAAGAGCCTTATCATAATTATGTAAATTCTAGCAGTTATTAACATAGTAGTAACAATAGTACTAGGAACAAGTATAGGTAGCAGCAGCCATATAGATCTAACACAAACTATAGATCTGCTTCAGGTGGTGACTATTCAATCAGTAATTTTTACCAAAACACATCTTAAACACCTACAACAATTGTTTTGGAGAAAAAACTGTAATAGAATACAAATGCAAATTTACCCTTCACAAGCACTCCTTTCTGTTTTGAAAATCCTAGTATGGGTTAAAATAATCATGCAGCAACTGATCAAGCTGATGAAGACTAATACCTGCAAGAAAGTTTCTACTCACAAGTATATGATGGAGATCAAAACCACGAATTTTCAGTTATCAAAGATAAAAATACTGTCAATGTTTCAAATAAACCCTCATTAGGTATTTAAAATTATTTGTATGATAATAAGTATTTATAGCAAAAATTAGAAAATAAAATAGATAGAGAAGAAATTGAAAGCAATAAAGAATGTAAGAATAACAAGTTAAAGGCTTAGAATTAAATTTAGCAATTGCACTTATCGTCTTCAGCATAAAATAATTAAAATACAAGTAATTATTTTCAATAAGTTTAAGTTTTAGATTAATTCAAATATTGTAATTTTTTAAAGGATACAGAGGTCCTAGCTTAGTAAACGATTTAGGAAACAATAGCAATAGTTGTAGTATGAATATTGTTAAATCTCTTAATCAGCTAGACACTGATCAGGGTTTTATATCGTTTAGAAAAGAACACAGCTGCTCTAGCTAAGAAGGATTTGTAGAAAACTTTAGAAGCAGCCATAATAGCATAGACATAGATTTAAAATAAAAGATAAAAGAAAACATTGACAAAATTTTAAAAAGATAAGCAAGTAAGAGATAAAATAGATTAATCCTCATGCTAAACAATATACTAAATTAATTTGAAAAGTATGATCTAGATATGAATGATTTTCTACATTTGCTATCTAAAAAATCTAAATTAAATATCATTTAAAAAGCAAGCTCTTTTTCTCAAAATGGATCATCCTCAGGAAAAAATCCATCTATTCCTTTAATTTAATCATATTAAGGTTCAACAAATGCACATTCTTTTTCAATATAAAATCATGCATAGACAAAGGGATATTAGAGAAGCAAAAACTTTTGGAGTTATGATTTTTCTAATGCAAGTAAATCAATGATTCCAAGCGACACGATATCTGCTTATAAAAAAGAATTCGATGATGAAAATAATTTGAGGAAAGCTATAATGGATGGATTTTAGAAGATATCATAACAAAAAAATCTCTATTCGTCTTAAATTCTAAGTTAGATTAATGATAATCCAGCTAATAGTACTTAAACTTCTTCCTAATAAATTAATTATCAATTTATGTAACCAACAGCTAAATTTATAAACGATTAACACAATCTTTAGCTACCTTAAAAAATATCTGCCGAGACATTTAAAAAAGTTGCAATTCCACTAAATACGGCACCTTCATCATTGTAATAGTTTTAAAATAAAGATCTAAGATTTAACATAAATAAAAGTGATAGTAAAAATAAAAATAACAGTAATAACAAAAAAAATAAAGAAGTAGATTATTCCTCTAATTTTTAACCTGCAACTCAAAGCAACGTAGGCTCAACATTTACATTTATTGGTAATCACAATGAATCAAAAAATATTACAAACCCTCAAAATGCTAATAACTAACTACAAAGCAGTATTCCTATCATACAACATAAAAGTGGTTTCAATTAAACTCAACTAAACGAAACTAACTAATAATACTCTAGCAATTAAAATGTTTTAGTTTAACCTCAACAGCAAAAAAATTTAGAAGCTACTCAAACTTCTTTATAAGCCAACTAAAATAATTAATATTAAAATCATAATTATTCATTAAATAACTTAAAAAACTAAACAAATGGAAATAACAATCCTTTAAATATAAAAAACTAACAAACTAACCCTAATAACTAGCTTTCAAATAATCTTTAAGGATTTGGTAATACCAATAACTCTATAAATAACTCAGCAAGTCATAATCTAAATAATTTTCTGCTGAATAGAATTTCTGAGGAGTGTGAATCGCCTGCAAATACAACTTATAAATAGCATTAAGAATATTTAAATTATGAAAGTGAGCAGTATTTAACTGGCTCAAAAAGTAAATACCATAAAAAATAATAGCTGATGGCTAGTGGAGAAAGTAATAACACAAGCAGTAAGCCATTAGATGATGGTTCCTCCTCTTAACAAATATAAATTTTAGATAACCTTTTATAGAGCAATGAAAATCAAAAAACAAATAAAATTGAAAACTGTTCAACATAAAATCAATTGCAACAAATCCCTAGCGAGTATAAAATTTATTATAACCAAAATAATATTCATAACATTTAGGAATAAAAAGAAATATCATAGAATTAGAATACTACTACTATATTTAATTTACTTAACCACACTATAGCTAATCCTAATAATTTAAATTAAAGCAACTAACAGAACCCATCAGCAAATAATAGTTGGCTTTCAAGCAGGAGTTATGAAATATTTATTCCAGAAGAAAATAAATTGAAAAGTTATGCTGATGCTCAAATGCTTTCATTTTCTAAAATAAAAAATGCTCCATCTTCTCACTTATCATCTTAAAAATCATTAAACGGAGTTAACAACAATCAAAATTACAACCAAGACTTCAATGATCTCCAAAGCAATCCTTAAGCAGCAAATTAAAATTTTGCTATTAACCAAGCAAGTATCTCTATCACTTCTATAAAAAGGGTGAAGAGTGGCGAAAATAGTCCAAATGATGAAGATAATATTAGATTTAATTAATCATAAGAAATCTAAGAAAACCTTAACAAAAAAGAATAAAATCTTCTCAAAAGAAACACAAATGAATAGAATTTTTAAACAGCAAGTCAAAGATTCGAATATATGAATGGCTTTTAAATAATATAAAACCTAACAAAGAGCTTAAATCAGTACTAAATTAAGAAAGATTTGCAGTAAGCAGCTTAAAGCTAATATCAATCAGCTTCTTCAAGCTAAACTAAAAGTAAAGAGGGTGTTGAGAATATTCACTCCCCTTATCTATCGAAATTTCCTTCTAAAATAAGTGAAGAGTAGTCAAAAATGGTTAGTAGCGGAAGCTATTTTAATACAAGCAATAATAATTTAAACATCAATGTAACTAACCAAAATAAAATGATGTTATCCTCTAATTAATTCAGTAATGCGTCATAGCACCTAAACACTTAGAATGATAATTAAAATAATGTAATACAGAGCATCACGACTGAAAATACTTTAGAATAATACAACTCTACAAAGTAAAATGTAATTTCCAATAATAAGCAAAATGTTCATCTGACGAATTCTTCTCGAATAAATTAAAGTAATGTAAATAATATGAATAACATTTTAAATTGTTCTAATTCTAACCATAACACCCATAATCTAAATAACAATCAAGTCTGTAGTCATAGAAGCAGCAGTAATAGTAACAGTAATAGCAATTTGCATTCTCATTTTAATGACAACCAAACATATTAGTCTGTAGAGAGATCAACTGAACCTTATTTATAAATAGAAATTTAAATAGAAAGAAAGTAGAATAATCATAATCTACTTATTTAAGCATTAAAAAATAAGCTCCAGCACACAAACCCAAACATTTTTGCAGAAATAGAAGAACATATAAGAATGCGACCTAGCTATTGTTTCATATTAGTACTCTAAGAAGATCAGTATGAAAGAGCAGTAAAACAACTATTAAATATTAAATGAGTTTCATAAAAAATACTTTTTTAGAAAAAAATTCCCAAAATACTTCAACAAAAATTTTCTTTTTAAGATAATTTAAATTGATAATATTTTTATATTTAATTAGGTATTGAAAGGAATTTTTCATGTCGTAAATAGATCTTTGGCTACTCTTAGCTACTAAATTTAAGAAATACAAAGCACAATTAGAATTGAAGATGTCGATTAATTTCTAAAAATAGATCAAACCGATTACTCATTTAAACTAATTGATGAGTCTAATTCATTAAAAAAAGTTGATGGAATAATCCTTCAATCAGAATCTTCATAAAATATTTCACAATGAAAAATAAAATAATAGATAAATAGATAGATAGATAAATACTAATCGTCACAAATTTATTTTTTCTACATTTAAAATAAGACAAAATTAAATTTTTTCTATACAATTAACATCATTTATTGATTAATTAGAGTCTAGGAAGGACTGAACCATAACAAAGGATATTAAGCATACTTACATTAAACTTCACTTTTTAAGTACAAGATTGTTTAGATAAATGTAAGCAGGTATTTATCCAAAATAGTAACTCTAAATTTATAAATTACAATAAGAAATAAATATAAGTATTCAAAAGCAAATCAACTGTTAAATAAAGTTTATAAATAAAAATGCATCGAAAATATTAAAATCTGATTTAATAAATCAAATACGATTAGGAGAAGTCTTGATATTAATAATTCATAATAAAAATTTTAATACTCTTTTAAAATCTAAAATATTTCAATATCTTTTTTCAATTCATAAAATAATTGTATATAATTTAAATACATAATAAAGTATATTAGTTTGCCATCTTTAAAATATTAAAAAAACTATTTTTTATAAAATCAAGTTTATTTTTACTTTAAATTTAATATCTTAAGAATATTATTATTATTCTTAATATTTTACATAGATAGAACCAAGTGATTTATTTATTGTAACCATAAAAAAAATAATAATATAATAAAAGAAAATAATTGTTAATTTTGCTAATCTTAAATGAAAAAATGTATTTATTTAAGTCATGATTTACTTGCATTTATTCATCTTTAAATTTTTTTGAAATTCATAGTATTAAATTTATTTACTTTCAAAAATGAATATTCATTAAGAAGAAAAAAAATGTTTTAATTGCGTTATAATATACCAGTAATTCATTTTTATTTGTCTTATTTTAATTTTTTAGTGATTATTTAAAATTAGATTTTTTCCCTATGAGAATTTTTATAAATCAACTATTTTATAACTTATAACTATCCTAGAAATCCAAAAGAAAACAAAAATATATTTAAGAATAAAAGAAAAATTATTGCTAAAAATATTGCACAAATTATATCCTTATTTTTGAAATTTAAATATTATTATTTAAAATAATCAAGTTAATAGAAGTTAACTAGAAGAAATTTTTATTAGTACGATATGTATAACTATCGTAAAGGAGAAATAAAATATAAAAAATTACTTATAGTAAAATATTTTATCATGGAAAATAAAGGTTTATTTAATTTTCAAAATAATATACAGCAAGTCATTTTTATAAAAATGAAGTGGATGGTGTTGAAATTTGATTTAAATAGAGACTTTTCCTTTAATAATAATTTAATGTAAGCTAATGGATTAAATCTTTTAATTATAACTACTTAAACTAATAACTTACATTTTCATTAACATTTCATTTTCATTGTAAATTAAATTAATTGCTTTTTTGTTTATTTATAATGAAATGTAAAATAAAATTGCATTAAAATTTATATTTTAATGACTTAAAAGCTCAATCTTCAGTTTTTTCATATTTAGAGTGGTATATTAAAAATATTCTCTTCATTACCCTGCGATAGTTATTTTTAATAAAATGGATAAATCAAATATTTTTAGGTATTTAAATAAGAAAAAGCTCAAAATAAAAAAATTAAATTGAAAACAAATTAAATTAGTTTGATGTTTTAATTGCAACTATCAACTACAATAAATTACATAGAAAAATGAATTAAAATAGTTATTTTATATTAAAATGACATAAATGTTTGGATTTAAAATATAAAAGTAAAAATATGTAATTAAATTGTGAAAAAATTTGTATGATTAGAATAAATGATTGATTATATTCTTTTAATAAAAAATTAATATGTGTAAAATTGTAAATATAAAAGTGGGGTTTTTACAAGAAAAAATTATTAATTATGTGAAAACACAAACAAAGAGATATTATCTTTTGTTTTTATGGTAAATAAATGAAAGTAAAATAAAAAATATTTACCCAAACAGCGCATAAATTGCATAAGTTAAAGTGGAATATTACATATCGATTCAATAGCTTAATTTACTAAATTTAGTAAAAAAGATAAAAAATAAATTAAAATTGATAAGTTTTATTTTTGTGATTAAGACAAGGAGTTGAGGAGTACTTAGAGAGTGTAAATTTTAGTTAAAACTAAAATTGAGACAATAATTGAGCTATAATTAATATAACTAAAAAGTGTAAATTACATATTAGATTATTTATTCTATTCGATTTTCCAGCACAAATTCATTGATTAGATGTTATTTAATTTACCAGAATTTAATCATACAAATCAAAATCTTACATAAATAATAAGTGAGAAAAGAAACTTTATGAGTAATTTAATTAATATATCAAAAATTAAATTTCAGTAACTTTATTTTGTAATCTAGGCATAGATCCAGATATTGGATGATGACGCACATTTCGAAACCAAATTTTGTTCTAAATGTTCTTTTTCCTATTATATAAAATTACTATCAGTCAGCTAAACCATTGGTTGTTTGTGAGGTTTTTGAGATATCTAATTGATTTTTTGTTTTTTCTACTTTGATTTAGCAGTTTTAAGAGAAGTATTGAGAGAAATTTATTGTGTTATTAAGCTATTTATGATTGGTATTAGGACGAATAGATTGGTTGACTTGCATAGGAAAAAATATTAGCTTTAAATAATATGTGTGAATTTAGAGGTGTAAAGATAGGGTTTAATCAATTGTATTAAATTGAAATTAATATATAGAATTAATCAAATATCAATCGAAAAAAATTCTAAAAATTGCATTAGATTAGTAAATTTTTTGTATTTAGAAATTTCAAGACAACAATTAGTTTATATATAAAGACAAAGTAAGAGAGGTAAAAATGAGATTATAAATTTTAATTTGAAATTATTTTTATAATAAATAAAAGTTATTTCTTTTATAAATATACTGTGAGAGTATTTTAATCAATAGTTTATTCTTTTTATGAGCTTTTTTTTGTTTATTTGTTTGTTTCTTTTGATAGTTGATGAGTTTGTAAGTAAATTTTTATAATATCAATTAAGATTTTTATGAATTAATGTTTAAGCTATATTTTTGTATTTGTACTCAATTGAAATAATTGTATTTTTGTCAATAAATATTTTTATCAATTAAAATTTGCTAATGTTTTTTAGTGATTATTTTAGAAGATGAGATTGTGTGTAACTTTATCAAATCATTCTGTAATTGATCAATAAATGATAATATTTCGTTTCAAATAGAACCATGATAAGAAAGAAATTAATTAATAATAAGATATGCATTTGCTGCTATTAGTGGCAATTAGGAATTCTTTAATCGTCTATTTTTTAATTTAGCTCGATAGTAATTTAGATATAAAATTTTTAGTCATTATATTTATTTTTAAGGAATTGTTTTTGAAGACCAAACTGGGTTTGGTCAATTATTTATTTATTTTTGCTTTCAGTAGGAAATAAAATCTTTAGCTTTTCTGCTCTTTCTCTTTTATTATCCTTTTTCAAAAGTTTTACTGGCTTTTTAGATCGATTTTTTAGTCTTCTTAGAAGATGTATCATTTCTACTTTCTCCGCTTGTTTCGTCGAGTTAAAAGTCACTTTATTAAGGTACTTGGTTCAAAGTTTTTAAGTATCTTTCAATGAAAACAGATTCACTAACATCAAACTAACGTTTTTTAGTTACAAATTTTTTTCCTTTAGTGGAAACTTAGAAATCAAGAATATGAAGTATTTCGAAAACAATAATAGATTCGGATATGCTTTAAAGAGAAGAGCCTTTTAATAAATAAACAGAAAAAACTGCTTCCATAGCCTCGTCTTAGCTTTTGTAAAACTTTTGCTTGATTTTTAATGGTTCGTTTTAAGAAGAAGTCATAATTTAAGTTGGTAATGCTTCAATGATTGTTTGCATATTACTTATAAACTCATTTGTCATCATAAATCTAATTTTAATAAATAATTTTAGAGCTCGAATTTACAATCGAAATTGATCTATTATTCATTTAAAAATTAATAAAAAAATAAATAAATTACTCATTAAAACCTGTGATTGAACACTTAAGCATAAAGCTGTCAGTTTCGTATCCAAGTATGTGAATCATTTCCTAGGAGAAGTGGACTGAAAATTGGTGTCTAGAGCTTTTAGGATTGAATGAACCTGAGAGAGCAAACATTCTTTTGTCTTTCTTTGAAGCAAAGTGTTCGTTGATAATATTTTTAGATCTGGAACCAAAGGTGTTTTGCTAAGAATTGCAAGAAGAAACTGAGTTGTTCATATTGATTGTCAATTAAGCTGCTAATTAAAGCTTCTGTGCGAATGATTAGTATTTTTCTTCTTAAACTGATAAATTGTTAATTAGACTGTAACTAATTTATTAAAAAAATCTTTAATGATTCTAGAAAAAAGAAGTGTTATAAACCAAAATACAAAATATCAATGATAATAGTTTACGTTTAAGGTAATACAGCAATGTCTTAGTAGAAGATATGAACAGCTTTAGTGTCAGAGCTCATCTCACAAATGTCAACATTACGATTTAATTCGCTGAGGAATGAGAAATTTTTCTTTCCAGATAAGTAATTCAAATTGATAGGGAGAACCTATTAAATAAAAAATCAAGGAATTAAATCTAATGAAAATAAATTTCAAAAAATAAATAAAGTAATTTAGTTTAATGAAGGCAAAGGCTTGAAGAAAATAGTTACATTGAAGGCATAGAAGAAGTCAGATGCTTGTTCTGAATTCAAATTATAGAAGAGATTGCAGGGTTAAATATTAGTAAATTTTTCTTTAGAATTTGAATTTTTTAAGATAACTTTGTTAGGATTAAAAGGACAGGAGAAATAATTTTTAGAGGCGCTGTTGTTATTATTTAGTTATAAATGATTTTATGACTAAGTAGAATTATTTTCGTCTAATGAAGAAAAAGTCATGTTGTTATTGTCATATTCATTGTTTTCAGAGTCAAATGGCATGTTTAAGTTTTGTTGAGCGAAGCTGGGAATAGAATAAATAATGTTCATGGTATAATAGAATTTTTTATTTTAATTATTAATTGATTGATTTATTATTTAAGTTAGAAAGTATATTTATTTATTTATTTATTTGTTAAATTAAAGGTGATTAGTTAATTAATATTATTATGATTGTTATTACTTTTTTTTTGTAAATAATTTATTACTTTTTAATTAATTATGAAATTTTAAGGTTTCTATTTTCTTTTCAATTAATCTGTATGCCTTCAGTAAAAAAAAAATAAAGGTAAAGTCAAAGCTTAAGATTGTAAACATATAAAGTAAATTCTTATTTTGATCAAATTGAATTGATTTTTTAATTTATTATTAATCGTGTATAATTAAGAATTGTAAGTCATTTAATGACTACTTCTTTTAATAAATGCAATTTTCTCTTTAACATACCTACAGTTTGATTCACCATTATTTTATAGGCAAATCTATTCCTAATTACTTTTTTATTGCACACAAATTGTAGACTATCGGTCTTTAATTATATTTAGAAAATTTTATTGATCTTTTTAAATTAAGATAGTCTTTTTTCTGAGATAATTAAAGGAAAATTTATTTGCAATATTTTTATTGTAAGCGCTTTTGATATTATTTTACATGCAAAAATTTTATCAGAAAGCATCAGGATACTATTTTGTTACAAATAAATAAAAGTGAAAGATGGATCATTAAATTTTTTTGTTTATTAGATCTATAAAATATATATTGATTAAGAAATTTGAAATTATCAGACATTATATTATAAAATAAAATCTTTAAATATTTTTGGTAATATTCATCAGTATCTTACACACAATTTAAAAAAATAAAACAGAATATCATTTATTTCAACAAAAAAATTGAAGCAAGTTAAATCTAAGTTAATTTGTAATAAATTTTTAAATTAGTATAAAATAAACTTCAAGTAAATTTATAAAGAACATTGAAAATAAATATAGTAGAGTGTTTATTTTATTTTATAAAACTATTTATTTTATGGAAAAATTCCTTAATATAAATCTAGATCAACAAGATATTTTTTAATTCAAATTTAATTTTTGCTAGAAATTAAAAAATTAACATAGGATAATTCAGATAAATAAATTTTTTCACTGAAAAAAATAGCTCGTCAATTTTGATATATTTTCTCAACAGAGAATACCTTTTTACAATGATGTATATGCAAGTACTGAATATTATTTTTAGTAATTTATAAATTTTTTGACTTTAAAAAAAATGGATTAATTTTTTGTAAAAAAAAGTAATCATCTTTTTATCTAGATTATTTTTTGGTTAAACCTTATAAAAAATTAAATTTAATATAAAAATAATTAATATCGCTGTCTATTTTAATTTAATTTGTAAATTTATCGCATATCAGTTTGTAATTTAGGATTTTCTTTCTTTCTTTCATCAAGTGATTACAAGTTTTGTAAAAATAAATATATCTAATTATACAATTTTCGGATTATTTTTGCTTCTTACAACAATCTCTTACATTAATTCAATTAAATTAAATGTTTAGAATAATAATAAGTAAATCACTAAGCTTTGAAGAAAATAAATGCAGTTTGACTATTACATTTCTTATAAATAATATCTTTTAGCAGCCAAATCTTAATTTTAGAATAAAATTATTCTAATCTGACTGATTATTATTTTTGAATAACTTAGCACCTTATCATTATTTCTAATTTCCTTTTTTAGAATAAATTAGAATATAAATTTGAAAAGTAGATTGATTTAATTTTCTTATTTGCGATAAATCAAAACTTTAAACAAATAGTATTAATTTTTTTTAAAAAAAATTATAATATTAGTGTTATTCATTGTAACAAATAATAAAATCTAACAATAAATTATTTGATTTTTGATGTCAGAAATTATATTTTTACCTGTCTTGCATATTTTAGAGAAATTTAACGAGGTAATTTCATGAAATGAAGTCAATTTAAAATAACCACAAATAAATTTTGAAAAATATTGGATTACATCAAATCTAACAATTTTTGTAATGTTGGAATAAATTAAGGTAATAAATTAATATCAATAATATTATTTCCATATCAAAGAAATATAATATTTATCTATTTAATATATACCTTAAATATGAATCTATTTCATCTAGAATACGAACGCTTTTGAAAAGTAACATGTAAATTTAATCAATTTGATATTTTATGATTCTAATTTTATTTTACATTTAAAATGAGCTATGGTTATTGATTTTAATATATTTCTTAATCTCCATTAAACTATGATATAACATTTGCCATTATTTATTAATAAATAAATACATCAGTATAAATTCAAATTATAAATACAGCATATTTTTTTTATGTAATATATCATTGATATTTTTATGATTGATTTTCAGTAATAAGACCTTTAATTTTAAGAAGCAACTGTACTGATACTCTAGTATCTATTTAAAGAATCCATCATTTGTCTTGTATCTCTATAATAATTAGCATAGTTATCCTTTTCAAAATGCTAAGGACTAGACAGCATATTTGGATGCATATCTTATGGTAGTTCATATGTATGTTTAGCAATACTTTATCTAAATTTATTTATAGTATTGGTTATAATAATAAATAAAAATAATTTAAGATTTAGCTTACTATTAAACAAGACCATATCTGGGACTACTTAGCTATTCTTGAATTGATTTTTCTGAAGACTGAACTTAAGGTTGAACTATTAGAATTTCATTTTCTTTATTTTTAAGAGGAACATTTTTAGATACTTTGGCCCATTAATTTTTTTCTTTTAAGTTGGTAAGATAAGCTACCTCCTCTTTAAGAGTCTCGTTTTGGAAATGAATATCTCCTATTAAAAGCTATTTCTTATTATTTATTTATTCTAAATGATCTATTTTATATTGCATTTATTAGTTTAAGTTCTCTAGCTATTGAATTTTATTCTTGCTTTACTATAACTCTATTTCTATTTTTTGGAATTCCGAATCTCTAATTATCTTCATACATTTTATTATAAAAATTGTAAATAAAATATGCTTATTTTAATAATTTAATGTATTCAAGATAAAATAATTAGTTGGTATTTAAAAAACCTATCTCAAAATATTAGATAAAAATATAAAAGATTTATGAAATGATTTTTTTGATTTTTCCATAAGATTGATTACCTCTAATTTTGATATTCTAGTCTTATCTAAATCCTAAACTTAATCTTACAATTAATTTATTTTTAATCTCTAATTTTCTAATGTACGAAGCTTATCTCTTACTTCACTCTCATATTCATTTTACTCTTTTAATCTCATTCTTTCAAGTCTTTTGATTTCTTCCTTTAAAGAAATGTTTTCAACTCTTAAGGCTTCTTTTTCACTTTCTATTTTATAGTTATTATTTCTAAAATCTCCCATACTTTAAGAAAGCTGAGTTAACTCCTTTTATTATATATAAAAAATAATTAATTAAATATTTTTTGATATAAGACAGGAGTGAGAACTAATAATGCTAGCTAATTACATTCTACAATTATTTTATCTAATCTGATTGTTTTTCACTCAACAAATCACTGTATTTTTCACTTCTATATTCCTTTATTTAACCATGCTAGTCTTTGATTGTAAGACTTGTATCAAATTTTCTCAATTTTGCCTTTAGCTGGTCAACCAAATCCTCTAATTCTTCTAACTTATCTTCTTTTTTTTAAAGCTTCTTTTTTAATTCCTCATTTTCTCTTTTTATGTCAAAAAAATTAAAAAATATATTTAACTTAAGAAACCCTAAAAATAATTACTAAACTGCTATTTCTTGCATTTTAAGTTTTACCCTCAATTCATCCTTAGCATTTTTCTCTTTTTGGTAATAAGATTCTTATTCCTTCATTTATTATTTTAAGTCTGCTATTTCGCTATGAAGCTCTTAAATCTTTTACAAATGTTCATCTATTTTATCGTTAGATTGCTTATTCTTCTAAATCATCACTTCAGTAAGATTTTTGTTTTCATTTTTTAAAATCTAATCAAAGAAAGTTAGGAAATATGTATAAATAAAATTGAATTTACATCACACCTAGACATCAAATCTGTAATTTACAAATTTAGTTTATCTTTTTAAGTTTCCATGTTCTTTTTATCTTTGTATAACTGATCAGATTACCTATTTACATCTACACTTTATTTTTCAAGTTCTCTATTCTTTTAATAAGAAATTTATTTTTTATTTGAATTTAAAAATTGCTTATTTCACTGACTCAGTTGCAAATAAATATAATTTTCTGTAAAGATTTAGTTGGTTTTTTAGTTTTAAGTACTTAAACCTATCAAAAATTTGATTTTACGAAAACTAAATTAAAATGATAAAATTTACTCTCGAATTAAGCAATGAAATCTTTTCTTGCAATTATCTCACTAATTCTTCATTTTTGTCTAATGCTGTTTATAAATTTTTATTAGTTTCTTAAGTACTGTTAAGCAATCTCAAATTTTTATTTGACTCAGTCTTTATTTTATTGACTGTTTCATTCAAATTAGCAACTTATGATTTCAACTGTGAAATTTCTTTCTTATATTTTTCCTCATTCTCTTTATGCATGGCTAGCTTTCCCTATTGAAAGTTCGTACTTTTTACGTTTGATTATGTGCTAACTTATTATTAAGCATTTGCAGGTTATTTAGCATTTACTTGGACCTCTTGCTACTAAATTAATTATTTATCATCTTTTTTTTCATTTAATTATTTTTTCAAATCAACAGCATCTCCAAGGGTTTCTTCAATTTTTTAGAGAATAGCTTGATGCTCTTCTGCATCTTCTTCATTTATCACATAAATTTCATTATTGTTTTAACTTATTTTTACAGTTTTCTTATTTTCTTTTGCTTATACTCCTTTTTTGTGCTACTTATTTGAACTCATTACCTTGTATAATTATTTGAAAACTTTATAAATTAAATAATGCTTTTATTATCCAGATATTAAAGTATCTTCATAAGGCTCAAAAATTTATAGTTATTTATTTAAATTTTTCTAAAGATATACCCTCAAATAAATTAAAATATTAAATTATAAATTAACAAAAATTATTCAAAAAAATGATTTGTTAGAATTGCAAATAAAATAAATTATTTTTTGATAAAAAAATCAATAACTTTAACTTACTTACTTACTTTATTTGAAAAATTGATATCCATTTAATAAATACAATACGCACTATTTCTAAATTATTTATTTAAAAAATTTTGTGAATAAAATTAAAAATACCTAAATAATGACATATTTTTTTTATTGGAATCAGTTCATTAAAGTAAATGTATATCATATAGAAATAGATGGGTATTTACGATTTAAAATATGATTTGGAGAAAGAAAAAATATTGATTTTTACGAATAATTAAATTTATTAGAATTAATTAATGTGAATTTTCACAAATATTTTAAGAAAACAAATTTTAGCATTTACAAAGTTAGTATAGAAATCTGTTATTAAAGAGTGAATTGCCAAATTAATCTTATATTTTCAATCAATTTTATGATTAAATAGATAATTTTTTTGCTTACAAATCGTAAAAATTAAGAAAAATAATAAACTTTCTAAAATGATAGGAGAAGGATTTAATTTTTCAATAATTTAAAGAAGCAGCTAAGAAAAATCTTAGGTCAATATATATGATTCAAAAAGCAAATCACTTCTCGTAAAACTGTAAAATATATAAAGCATACCTAAGGGTGATTTGCAAGGTTTAAAATGAAAATTATTTTCCCTTTTTAAGCTAAAATAATGAAACATTTTTTAACTAAAAAGGTATGCAATAAAAAGATGAAAGTAACGATCTCATGAAGTTAAACTTATAAGACATGATTAAAAAATTTAGTAGTGAATCTAACGAAGAAGACTAAACAAAATAAAAGACAGAAGTCCTAATTTAACTAGAGAGTTAGTTTAACGCTCAGCAAAAGTACAAAAATTTATCATCATTAAGTATTCCTATCAATAATTTTGAAGAAATCAATAAAGAGCAAGTCCAAAAGCTTGATACTATCTAAACAGAGACTAATCAAAATAACTCTAAGTAAGAAAATACAACAACAATACAAAAAAAATAAAAACTAAGAGAGAGGATCTTCACTTTGAATTTGTTCGAATCTGCTTCAACATTCTCTGATGAGGGATACTTTAAGTAAGACAAAGAATCAAATATTGAAGAGTAATATAATAGAGTCAAAGCAGACATCACACAGTATAAAAGCTACTTTATTAAATTTAGGTGGAAATATTTATTCGAATTCTCATTTTATCATTTTCTTTTCTTCGTAGTATGTGGGCCTCTGTCAGTATTTATCATCAAATTATTTGGTAAAAGCCTACCAAACAATCTCATATTCACTCTAAGAAGTTAGCCTTAATTTTATCAAATTGTATTCTTCGTTTTTACATTTTGCGCCTATACTTTTTATTATGTCTTTGATTGTCCAAACATCTACTTTCAATCAGAAGTAATGTTAGAAATAGCAGTGATATTAATTCGTTGTATTTCGATTGCAATAAAATATGCTACTTTTGATCCTGTTAAGATTAGAGTGATAAAAAATGAAAATCTTACTCTAAAAGAAATCTTTTCAGATTTCTACTTAGTTGATTGGGCAAATTAAACTGATAAGGTAACCAACTAATTAAATTATTTATAAATACTTTCAACGTAAGTTTATATTTTATAAATTTTAAATAAAAGATTATTCATAATGAAACTTATTTTGGACTCAGAGTTTATGATATAGATCCAAGTATGTTTTTTTTAGAATTTATAGGAGAAACTGATAGCGAAACTTTGAAAAATGCCTCATAATATTTAGCTGATTTAGAAGTATATCATACTTCTAGTAAGAATTAATTCGTACCAGAAAATAATACGATTACAGTCCCTGGATAAGTGAGTATATATGGATATTCTATTATGAAAGAGTTTTCTATTTAATTTAAAAAAGAAAACGAATTTATCTTCAAATATGCCTATTATTTTTCTTAAGGATTTGCAATTTACAAAGCTACTCTTCCAATTATATTTAGATTTATTGAAGGTAAATATCCTTAAAATTACTATTGGTATGAGTATATAATTATGTTTGGAGTGGCTTGGAACACTAGGTAAATATATTTCTACACTGTGCTTTAACTAATATATGGCTTTTTAGATATCAAAAGAAAGCTTTTTCAACAAGAATAATTAGCTTTTATGATTGCTCCAAGAAAAATCAGGAATATAGATCACTTTAAAATATTCCCCACAATCAACATTTTTAAAATTAGCACTTTGAAAGCATGGCAATATGTAAGATAAGTATGCTTAGAGTATGGAAGAAGCTATTACGTTAGAGTTTAAGCTGTCTTTGGTTTATTATTTATTGTTATGCTTATATTTATCACTATGCTCGGTTTAGCTATTTTTAAAATAACAAAGCTAGAAGTTTGTTTTATAACCATCATAATATCTGACACAAGTTTCTTATTTATTATTATTTTAATGTTATGCTATTATTGCTGTAAAGTAAACTAATCCTTTTTAGTGCATGAAAATATTTTGAAAGGAAATAAATCTATTATCAGTGACATCTATAGAAATAGGCATAAATATTTCTCTGATTCTCTGAAAAGCTAAAACTTTATATATAATGTTGGAATCTAAAAAATAAAATAAGAAACCATTTACTTTTACTAATAAGACCCAAGCCTATATACTTTAGAACTTCTGAGAGATTATGATGACTAAATTGAAGATTTGCAGTATGATTTCTAAAATAATCCAATTAAAATTTTAGGAATAAAAATTACTTTTGGGTTAATATAATCAGTTACAATCACACTTTTTAGTATTTTAGTAACATTTGTAGCTAGTTTCTTAAAGTAGCGAACTAAAGATTGAACAAAAATGAATTAATTAAATAAATAAAATTAGGAAGGCTGGCTATCCATCGATGTCTTGGCAAATTACAATAAATAAGTAAATCAAAGAGAGATCAGTAATTTTAAAAATAAACTGACTCTAAAATTGAAATTTTTTATTATAAAAATCAATTAATTATTAATTAATAAATAAATTATTTTTATAAAATTTTAGTTATATTATTATTATAAATTTACATTACAATAGCTAATTAAATCAAGAGTTATTTGTTGATTAACTATTTATAGTATGCTTAATTGTACAGTATTTTTTTCATGTTTTTAGTGTTTGCTCATAAAATATGATTTAATTTTGTTTAGTTATAGAAAAAAAAATTGTAATAAAGGATTTTAGGTTCAAGAATTATTGATAATTATTTCAATTATATTTATTTGAATATTTCACATATTATTCTTTTAAGTATTTTGAAATTTTTTGTTTTCCTTCATATTAATAACAAAATAAAAATTTCAATTTCTAAATTATTGATTTTTGAAAGCTGAAAAAAGAATTTATAGGATGTAAAAATATTATTTTAAATAAAATTGAATAATAAATAAGCAATATTTTTTAATTAAAAATTAAAATATTTCAATCTATATTAAAATTGTATTATAAATACAAAGGCATAATATTGATTACGTAAAAAAATTAATATATTTTAACTTTTTATAAGATTTAATATTTAATAAATTGAGAAGTTTGAATAATATTTACATATAATAATTATATATGGGATTTTATTTGGTTTTTATAACTATTTTATAATTTAAATTTTTAAATATTATAATAAATACTAAATATATTTTCCAATTTTAGATCTTAATTCAATTCTTTCTTAGTCAGTTAGTTAGTTATAGAAAAATAATGCAAAAATCTGTAATTATAAATTATTTATTTGACTTTTTTAAGGTTGAAATATTAGAATTAATAATTCATTCATCATAATTTTTTAGATAGTAAAGTTATAAATATAATTAAAGTTTTTGAAATTATTTATGAATGAAGTACTAAACAAATCTTCTTTCACAAAATCATAAAATATGAATAGCCCGGGAAAATAAGATTTTGAAAAGTGTAAATAAAAGTTAACTAAATTGTAATACATTCCTAGCAAAACAGCAGACTTTAATGGTAAAAAAATTTGAGCTTATTACCATTTTTATTAATATAATTTATTATAAAGATTGGAAAAGCAAAGATGAAAGCAAAGAATTAAATTAGTAATTTATGTAAAATGAGATGGAAAAAATATAAAGTTTATCTTTTGATTGTGAACCTTATTTTAAATCAAGAACTGAAAGAGAAATATTATAAAATAAAAGCTAAAATAATTTTTTAAAGTGCCCGTAGGTAAAGTCTTTACCAAATAAGAATAGTAGTAATGATAAAGTAGAAGATTAATAGATAATTCTTAGAGGTATAGAAACGAAAAGAGAAGATTAACCAGAATTATATTATGATTTATCGAAGAAAAAGTTATCAGATAATCGCTACTCATTAAAGTTATTTAACTCACAATCAAGTATTTTCAAGGAATAATATTTTATGTAAGATAAACAGTCTTTGATAGATTAGTAATATAATAAAGTGAAAGCTGATATCACAAAATATAAGAGTTATTTTGCTAAGTTTAGGTGGAACTACTTCTTTGAATTTACTTTTTATCATATTTTGTTCTACATAATTTGTGGACCACTTTCAGTTTTAATTATTAAGCGCTTTGGTAAAAGTTTACCCAACAATCTCATTTTCTCTATGATAAGCTTACCTTTGTTTTATCAAACCATTTTTTTTCTATTCACTTTTTGTTCATATGCTTTGTATTATCTGATGGACTGTCCAAACATTTATTTTTAAGCTGAAGTGATGATGGAGATTGCTGTAGTTATCTCTCGTTGTTTAGTTATAGGAATTAAATATGCCATGTATGATCCTGTCAAAATTAAAGTTATCAAGTAGCATAACCTAACTTTAGAAGAAATCTATTCAGATTTCTACTTAGCAAGTTGGGCTAATCAAACAGATAAAGTAACAAGCTTTCTAATTTTAAATATTTATTTATTTATTTACATATAAAATAAAAAATAATAAAAAGATAATTCATGATGAAACTTATTTTTGTTTGAGGGCTTACGATATTGACCCAAGCATGTTTTTCTTAGAATTTATGTGTGATCTCGATTTAGAAACTATTTAAAATGATCAATAATATTTGAAAGATTTGGAAAAGTGGCATTCTACTAAACCTTTCGTATCTGAAAATAGCACAATTACAGTTCCTGATTAGGCAAGTTTATTTGGATACACTATTATGAAAGAGTTTGTTGTTAAATTTAAAGAAGATAATTTATTTATTTATAAGTATGTCTACTACTTTTGCCAAGGATTTGGAATTTATAAAGCAATATTACCAATTGTATTTAGACTAATTGAAGGTAAATATCCTTCATCTTATTAATGGCAAGAATACGTTATCATGATTGGAGTTGCTTGGAATACTCGTTAAATATATTTTTATTGCGTATTATAGCTTATGTATGGATTTTTAGATATCAAAAGGAAGGTTTTTTAATAGTATTAGCTAGCCTTTATGATATCCCCTAGGAAACCTAGAAATATTGATAGCTTTAAGATATACCCTACAATTAATATATTTAAAATTGAAACCTTAAAAGCTTGGTAGCTTATTAGATAAGTCTGCTTAGAGTATGGAAAAAGTTACTTCTTAAGAGTTTAAGCTTTGTTTAGTATATTCTTTATAATCATGTTAATTCTAATAACTTTGCTTGGATTAGGTACTTTTAAAGTTATAAAATTAGAAGCTTGTTTTGTAGTTATTATTTTATCAGACACTGCTTTCTTGTTTCTAATCATATTAATGTTATGCTATTATTGCTCATAGGTAAATGAGTCTTTTTAAAAGCATCAAAATATCTTAAGGCAAAATAAATCTATTATTGGTGATATATATAGAAATAAGTAGAAATTTTTTAAAGAGGATTATAAAAGCCACAGTTTTATCTACAATATTGGAATTTCAAAAATATAATAAGAAGCAAAGTATAAATCATAGGGGAATCCAATAACTTATACTCAAGAATTATTAAGAGACTATGAAGATTAAATACAAGATGTTAAATTTGACTCTATTAATCACCCTATTAAACTGTTAGGCATTAAAATCACTTTTGGACTTATTTAATCAGTTGTTATTAGTCTTTTAAGCATCATTTTAACATTTATTGTTAATTTCTTAAACGTACACTCCAAAAATTGATTTAAACATTTTAAATTACAAAGGATAATAGCTAGAAAATATTAAAATTTTAAATTTTAAATTTTCTAGATATATCTTTTTAGGAAAACAAAAATTTCTATATTTTTAAAGAGGATTATTAATAAAATTTATTAACTAAAAAAGAATTAATTCAATAATTTTATAAAATTATAAATAAACATACACCATTTATATTTAATAAAATTATAATTTATGTTTTTATTAAATGCTTGAAAATGCATTTATCAATCAACACAACTTTCATTAATAAATAAATATACTCTACTTAATTAATTACCAAAATTTGTTTTTGATTATGTATTAATATAATTCTCAAATAAATTTATTTATTCAATAAAAATTCCAAGCAGTAAATATATGAAAGAATTTGTAACATTAAAATTATAATATTGTTTAAATTAATAAAATATTTATGAGAAATTACCTTATTTAATTGTATAAATTAACTATTAAAAATAAATTTATACAGATTTTAGTATTCATAAAAAAATTAAATTGAAAAAATATATATTTACTTATAAATTGAATTAAAAGATAATTAGAAATAAAAGGTATGAGTTTTAATCTATCATAGCATAAAATAGAGTATAAATACTAAAGTTTTAATAGAAATAGAGCTGAAATATCAATTTAAATTGTAATTAAGGTAGAAAATCTTTTATCTAATAGCTAATACTGTTTAAAGTATAGCGAAATCACTGAAAGTTTAGAAAAAGAAGATATTTTTTGTAATAATGGCCAACCTATTTCTTATTCAAAAGATGGCGAATAAGGTTAATAATGTTAATTAAGTGAAAATGAGTTTATAGAGATTGATTTAAATCTAAGTAGCACTATAACTGATAGTAAAATAATATTTATGAATGCAGGATTTGGATTATAATAGTATAATTTCATTTGTTTTACTTTTTAGTTTAGCTGATTTTTTTTTTAGCAAATTAAAATAATAAGACATGATTATACAAAGCTTACAAAAACAAATTAATGAAATAAAAGAAAACCTGGTTAAAATTCAGAATAATTAGATTAAAAACTAGGTAGATATTTTATTTTTAATAGGAATGCCAAAAAAGGAGAATTCAAATGATGTTAGTTGTGAAAAAGAAATTAAGAAAATATAAAGTGTTCTATACGAAAATAAAATTGGATGCACAATTAGCATAGTGAAAACAAAAGAAAGCTTCAAAGAAATGCTTTCTTTAAATCCATAAATTATACACGTAATTTGCCACGGAAAAAGATAATTTGATTCAAATAAATTCACCACGTATTTAGAAATAGAAGATTAAAAAGGAGAACAATAAATGATCACAGTAAGTTTTTCATTTAATTAAATTAAAAATATTTTAATTTCTTTTATTCCACATTTAATTATTTTCAGCTATTGGTTAAATAAATAATATTTTACTCTAGCTATTCTAATGTATTATATTTAATAAAGTAATATTTATAGTTCTACTAAATATATATTTCTTACTCACAAAATAATTATGCAAGGATAGATAAATATATTTTACTAACTTACATTATATTTAAACTTTTTAAGAAGTTTCCCCTTCATCATCAAGTGTTGAAAATTATATATTTAATAAAATTATAGGGATAATAATTAATGAAATGGATCCAAAAATCAAATTGCAATCCTAGCCTGATAATACTTAATGCTTGTTATAGCTAAGGTATTTACGATGATATGTTAAGAGTTAAAAGTAATAAAGTTTTTAATACCTTAACTATTAATAGTGAATTTGAAATTAATGATAAATATGCTTATAAATTTGTTACGCTAGTATACAAAAAATTCCTCTCAGAGATGAGATTTTAAATATCAGAAAGTTAGGACAAAAAAGCTCCTTAAAACTAAAAAGAAAATAAAACATTTTGGCTAAAAATAATTAAAAAGGCAAAGAAATACATAAATAGTATCTAATTGAAATAGATGATCTATTTAAATTAAGTATGTTGTACTGGTAATGCTTGTGAATTTTAACAGTTTAAAGAAAAAAATAAAAATTGTGATTGCTTTAAAGACGAAAATCAAAAAAATTTTGAGTATTATAAAAACAAACATCCAAACCTAGTCAAAGGTTTGACTGAAAATGAGTTTAACTACTTAAAATAATTTGTAGAGTTACATCAAGAAAGCTGTAAAAAATCTAAAGATTCAGGAAAATTATATCTTTTAAATAGAAAATATTATATACTGTTATGTTATAGGTGTATTAATAAACTTTTTAAAGATATCAGTTCATTGAAGAAATCACAAATTTTTAAAAGGTTTTTAACTTTATTAGAAAATTCAAGTTAAATTGCTGAAGAAGTTTTTTTAATTTCAGTGAATTTCTTAAAATAAATGTTTTTAGAAGGAGAAAGATTTAAATTTAATTAATAAAAAAACTCAACTTATCCAAATTTCTCTTTATAAGATCATAATTACTAGTAATTAATATTAAATGGACCTGACTTTCTAAGTAATTTTTACCCAAAACTTTCTAGAAGCAAAGATATTGATAATATAGATAAATCTCTAAGTTAATGCATGAAGAAATGCTAAAAAGACTTTTCATTAAAGCTTAATTACTATGAATAAAGTAAAGGAAGATTCCTTAAATATTTAACTGATGTTTAGTCAAAATCCACTGATTATAACTCACAAATTCATATATTAAATATTACTGGTATTGATAAAATGGAAGATTTTTAAAGAATCTTTCTTTTAGATTTAAAGTAAATACAAAAAAATTTATAAGAATAAGACCAAAATTAAGACCATAAAATAAATTAATTTTATTTATATGATTGGAAAAAATTGAAAGACAAAGATAGTTTAACATTTGTAAGGAGTAGAGAAGAAAATATTCAATTTTACATTTAGCATGAAGAAGAAAATATGTTTGACTCAATATTTTTTTATTCTTTTACAATTAAAGATATAGATGATTTGATTAAAAACCTTTCTTAACAATAAATTTAAAGCATCATGTAAAAGCTCGAATTGGATTTAGAAGGTGTTAAAAAATATTTAAAATATTGCTAAAATTAAAAATAAAATAAATTATATGAATATTATGAAAAAACTTATGAATTATTTAATGATTTAGTTAAATAAAAATCAAATTAGAAAATAGAAACAAATAATTGCTAATTTAAATAATTTTTATAACAAATTAATAATATATTTTCTCAAAACAAAAGTGAATGTCTCAATTAGGTAGAATCATGTGAAGAAAGTGAAAAACATGCAAAAAATGATGAAGATTAATAATCTTATGAGAAAATGAATCAATATTTATTAAACTTTATACATCCTGAAAATTTTAGAGAAAATAAATAGCTTTATAAGTATTTGTTTAAAAATATCATGATAAATTGCTCAAATTGCCATCAATTAATCTAAAAAAAGGGTCTAATGAAATGTCTCCTAAAAATAATTTTATAAAATTGTTAAATTAATAAGGATAAACTCTAGATTTTGTATTAAGATCCTATAAATTCTAAAAATATGAATATTTGGTCTCTTAAAGGGATTTTGAATTTTTTTAGCATTGAATATTCCGAAATAGCACCCTAATTTAGAGAAATAGCTAAATATATTATTCTTGATGATTAAAAACCACTAGATTTCATATTAACAAAATCATATTTGATAGGAATCAATTTTGAAAAGAAATTTAATAAAGAATTTAGAGATATAATTAAAATTCACAAAAGAGTTTTAACTTTTGTAAAAAAATGTTAAACATATAATGAAATTGATTCATCTTCTGATTTAAAAGAAGTTGAATGTATTTTAGACTATCTAAAAGTAAAATATTACAATAAAGTAGCAAGGCTAAATCATAAAAATTATAACCTTCACTATTTAAGTATAAAAAATGCAAATATAAACTTGAAGGAGAATTCTTAATTATCTATTATGGTACAATAAAGAAATATCATTAGAACAATTTCTTATTTTGATTTTTAATAACCTACCTAAAATGATATTGATTATATACTCAAACTTAATAAAAAAATTTAGAATAATTATAATAAAGTATACAAAGTAAAATTAAGTAAATAAACAAAACAATCTCCAGATAACTAAAAAGAATATGTTAAGAAGTAATGTATCTATATATTATTATAGTCTAATTTATCAAGAGAACTTATTTAATTCTTAAATAAAGTATAGTTGATAAAAAATAATCAAATATAAATAGAAGACAGTGTACGTGATTTAAGTGAAAGATTTTAAGGTATTATTGAAGTTAAGCATTAAATTCTTGAATTGAGAAAAATATATTTAGAATTTTAAAGTGAATATTCTAAAAATTCTGAAACTTATGACAATTACAAGTAAGATATACAACAAAGCTTTACTGCTTATTATGAATTAGAGCTATTGATCGAACAGATTTTCCATAATATCAAAAATACTAATACATAAAGTTAAATAAGATTATTTGGTAATATTTAACTCAATTGTGAGGATTTTTTTGAAGTATTTAAAAAAATAAATGAATATTAAATTTTAAGTTCTAAAATTGATCAAAATTTACTACAAAACTTTCTTGATAGTTTTCTATTCGTTTAATACTATTTTAAATGTAAAAGAGAGCTTTTACATTCTTATATCAATAAGTCTTTTCACATAAAAAAAAAAATTAATGAAAATATCTATAACAGAGCCATTTTTACTACAAAACTGTTCACCGAAAGCAATATCTAATAAATTTAAAAACTCTAATAATTCTAAAAGCTAAAAAAGATTATTATTATAGATCAAGATAATAGTGATCTTACGGATTAATACGAAATTTTAGATCTAAAAAGTTTAAATACTTAAAAAAATTAACCTAACTTAAAAGATATTTAACAAGTAGAACTTTTAATTATACTCAACTACTCAGAAAGTTATGTTTTGGAGCAAAGTATTTTTAAAGAAAAGTGGGTTTTGTGCTTTAATTCACCCTTAAATTAGCATATGAAGGAAAAACAAACTACTTTTTTAATGCGTTTGCTAAAAAACATTATCTAAAACTAATAGGTAAATTTCCCTTTAGCATTACAAAAATCTTTTAACTCAAATGATATAGATTTACAAAATCATGTTAGATTTAGGTGCTTTTAAAAATAAAATATTGATATCAGTAATTTATGCTATTCTAATTCTGAAAGTATGTTATTTCAAGAAACAGAAATTTAAGAAATTTATAAATAAGAGGTCATAAATAATTACTTAGACTGTTAAGATAGTGATTCTTAAAAAGAATTACAAGATATTTTAGAGGATACAAATAACTGTACAATTGATAAAAGTTCTAACGGAGATTTTAAAAATTTTGAAAATTAATCTGTTTCCTTATCAACTTCTTCCCTCAATACTACTTTGGAAATGAATTCATAACAAAACGATTACAATCAATAAGGATAGAAGGAAAATGATGATAATGATAATAATAAAATTCATTATAGTTAAATCTAAACAGAAAAAGATGCGTTTAACTACTTATCAAGCAAGATAAACAATTGAAGTAATAATTGAATCTTTTTTATTTTATTTTGTAATTTGTTTGTATTTTAAATTTAAAGGCAAAAATTAAGATAATTATAACTTAATTTAAATTGCTATTTATATATAATGAGGATTTACATTTTGGTAAACTGGAAACTTGAAAGCCATAAAAAAAAATTTTTTTTCAAATTTATGAAATAAAACGAAAATTTTTTTATTTTTATTTAGGATTATTAATAAATTTGATTCACTAAATATGAATTAATTCATATAATTTATAAAATTATAATTCAACATACACTATTTATATTTAATAAAATTATCTTTTATATTTTTATTGAATGTATAAAAATACATTTAGCAACACTACTTTCATTAATAAATAATAATATTCTACTATTTAATTACCAACAATTTTTTATGATCAGTGTAAATATAATTCTCAAATAAATTTATTTATTCAATAAAAATGCCTAACTGTAAATATATGAAAGAATTTGCAAAATTAAAATTATAATATTGTTTAAAATTAAAATTATAATTTTGTTTAAAATAAAAAAATGTATATTAGAAATTACCTTATTAAATTGAGCAAACTAACTATTAAAAATAAATTTATTGAGATTTTAGTAGTCATAAAAAAATTCAATTGAAAAAATATATATTTAATTATAAATTGAATTAAAAGATAATTAGAAATAAAAGGTATGAGTTTTGATCTATCATAGCATAAAATAGAGTTTTTATACTAATAAAGCTATAATAAAAAGAGAACTGAATTAATAACAATTACAGTTGGAATTAAGGTAGAAAATCTTTTATCTAATAGCTTATACTGCTTAAAGTATAGCGAAATCACAGAAAGTTTAGAAAAAGAAGATATAATTTGTAATAATGGTCAACCTATTTCTTATACAAAAGATGGCGAATAAGGCTAATTAAGTGAAAATGAGTTTATAGAGATTGATTTAGATGTAAGTAGCACTATAACTAATAGTAAAATAATATTTAAGGATGCAGGATTAGGATTATAAAAGTATATTTCTTTTGTTTTACTTTTTAGTTTAGCTCATTTTTTTTTTAGCAAATTAAAATAATAAGACATGATTATACAGAGCTTGCAAAAACAGATCAATGAAATAAAAGAAAACATGACTAAAATTCAGAATAATTAGAATAATTAGATTAAAAGCTAGATAGACATTTTATTTTTAATAGGAATGCCAAAAAAGGAGAATTCAAATGATGTTAGCTGTGAAAAAGAAATTATGAAAATATAAAGTGTTCTTTACAAAAAGAAAATTGGATGTAGCATTAGCATAGTGAAAACAAAAGAAAGCTTCAAAGAAATGCTTTCTTTAAATCCATAAATTATACACGTAATTTGCCACGGAAAAAGATTATTAGATTCAAATAAATACACCACGTATTTAGAAATAGAAGATTAAAAAGGAGAACAATAAATGATCACAGTAAATTTTTCATTTAATTAAACTAAAAATATTTTAATTTCTTTTTTTCCACTTTTAATTATTTTCAGCTATTGGTAAATTAAACAATATTTTTCCATAACTATTCTATAATAATTATTGGGTGAGTAAATAATTTATATTTAGTTGAATAATATATATTTTATTATTAATTAAAATAGAATTTATAAATAGTAAAAAAAGGTATCGAAATAGGTTTCGAACCTGAATAAATAAAAAATATTTAATCAAAGATTTAATTTTTCGATGAAGAAATAAAAATTTTTTAATCAAGCAATTAATCTTGAGTTTTTTTTCCATTCTATTTAAATAAATATAATTTAATTCAAGATATAATGTTTGATTAAGAAATTTAGATTTCATCATCAAAAAATTAAATCTTTGATTAAATGTTTTTTACTATTTTTTATTTCTTTTAAATTTTCTTTTATTTTATAAAGTAATATTTATAGTTCTACTAAATATATTTTTCTACCTCATGAAATAATTATACAAGAATAGATATATATATTTTACTAATTAATTTCATTATATTTAAACTTTTTAAGAAACTTCCCCTTCATTATCAAGTGTTGAAAATTATTTAATTAATAAAATTATAGGGATAACAATTCATGAAATGGATCCAAAAATCGAATTGTAATCCTAGCCTAATAATACTTAATGCTTGTTATAGCTAAGGTATTTATGATGATATGCTAAGAATTAAAAATAATAAAGTTTTTAATACCTTAGCAATAAATAGTGAATTTGAAATTAATGATAAATATGCTTATAAATTTGTTACTCTAGTATACAAAAAATTCCTTTCATAGATTAGATCTTAAATATCAGAAAGTTAGGACAAAAAAGTTCCTTAAAACTAAAAAGAAAATAAAATATTATGGCTAAAAATTATTGAAGAAGCAAAGCAACACATAAATAGTATCTAATTGAAACAGATGATCTATTTAAATTAAGTATGTTGTACTGGTAATGCTTGTGAATTTTAACAGTTTAAAGAAAAAAATAAAAATTGTGATTGCTTTAAAAACGAAAATCAAAAAAATTTTGAGTATTGTCAAACCAAACATCCAAACCTAGTCAAAGGTTTGACTGAAAATGAGTTTAACTACTTAAAATAGTTTATAGAGTTGCATCAAGAAAGCTGTAAAAAAACTAATTCAGAAAAATTATTTTTTTTGAGTAGAAAATATTATATGCTGTTCTGTAATAGGTGTATTAGTAAACTTTTTAAAGATATCAGCTCATTGAGGAAATCACACATTTATAAAAGGTTTTTAACTTCATTAGAAAACTAAAGTTAAATTTAGGAAGCCATTTTTTTAATTTCAGTGAATTTCTTAAAATAAATGTTTTTAGAAGGAGAAAGATTTAAATTTAATTAATAAAAAAACTCAACTTATCCAAATTTCTCTTTATAAGATCATAAATACTAGTAATTAGTATTAAATGGACCTGACTTTCTAAGTAATTATTACCCAAAACTTTCTAGAAGCAAAGATATTGATGATATAGATAAATCTCTAAGTAAATGCATGAAGAAAAGCTAAAAAGACTTTTCATTAAAGCTTAATTACTACGAATAAAGTAAAGGAAGATTCCTTAAATATTTAACTGATGTTTAGTCAAAATCCACTGATTATAAGTCACAAATTCATATATTAAATATTACTGGTATTGATAAAATGGAAGATTTTTAAAGAATCTTTCTTTTAGATTTAAAGTAAATAAAAAAAAATATATTAGAATAAGACCAAAATTAAGACCATAGAATAAATCTATTTTATTTTTATGATTGGAAAAAATTGAAAGACAATGATAATTTAAGCTTTGTAAGGGGTAGAAAGGAAAATATTCAACTTTACATTTAGCATGAAGAAGAAAATATTTTTGACTCAATATTTTTTTATTCTTTTACCATTAAAAATATTGATAATTTGATTAAAAACCTTCCTTTAGATTAAATTTAAATCATCATGGAAAAGTTAAAATTGGATTTAGAAAGTGTTAAAGAATACTTAAAATATTGCTAGATTTAAAAATAAAATAAATTATACGAATATTATGAAAAAACTTATGAACTATTTAATGATTTAATTAAATAAAAATCAATCAGATAAGAAACAAATAATTGCATGTTTTAATAATTTTTATAACAAATTAATGAAACCATTTCTCAAAACAATAGTGAATCCCTCGATTAGATAGAATCAAGTAAAAAAAGTGAAAAACATGCAAAAAATTATGAAGATTAACAATCCTATGAGAAAATGAATCGTTATTTATTAAGCTTTATAGATCCTGAAAATTATAGAGAAAATAAATATCTGTATAAGTATTTGTTTAAAAATATCATGATAAATTGCTCAAAATGCCATCAATTAATCTAAAAAAAGGGTCTAATGAAATGTCTCCTAAAAATAATTTTATAAAATTGTTAAATTAATAAGGATAAACTCTAGATTTTGTATTAAAATCCTATAAATTCTAAAAATATGAATATTTGGTCTCTTAAAGGGATTTTGAATTTTTTTAGCATTGAATATTTCGAAATAGCACCCTAATTTAGAGAAATAGCTAAATATATTATTCTTAATGAATTACAACCACTAGATTTTGTATTAACAAAATCATATTTGATAGGAATCAATTTTGAAAAGAAATTTCATAAAGAATTTAGAGATATAATTAAAATTCACAAAAGAGTTTTAACTTTTGTAAAAAAATGTTAAACAAATAATGAAATTGATTCATTTTCTGATTTAAAAGAAGTTGAATGTATTTTAGACTATCTAAAAGTAAAATATTACAATTAAGTAGCAAGGCTAAATCATAAAAATTATAACCTTCACTATTTAAGTATAAAAAATGCAAATATAAACTTGAAGGAGAATTCTTAATTATCTATTATGGTACAATAAAGAAATATCATTAGAACAATTTCTTATATTGACTTTTAAAAATCTACCTATAATGATATTGATTATATACTCAATCTTAATAAAAAATTTTAGAATAATTATAATCAAGTATACAAAGTACAATTAAGAAAATAAACAAGACAATCTCCAATTAACTAAAGTAAAAATGTTAAGAAGTAATGTATCTATATATTATTATAGTCAAATTTATTAAAAGAGCTTATTTATTTCTTAAATAAAGCATAATTGATAAAAAATAATAGAATATAAATAGAAAACAGTGTAAGTGATTTAAGCGAAGGATTGTAAGGTATTAGTAAAATTAAACATTAAGTTCTTGAATTGAGAAAAATATATATAGAATTTAAAAGTGAATATTCTTAAAATTTTAAAACTTATAGCCATTACTAGTAACATATACAACAAAGTTTTACTGCTTATTATGAATTAGAGCTACTGATCGAACAGATTTTCCATAATATCAAAAATACTAACACACAAAGTTTAATAAGTCTATTTGGTAATATTTAACTCAATTGTGAGGATTTTTATGAAATATTTAGTAAAGTAAATGAAGATTAGATTTTAAATTCTAAAATTAATCAAAATTTACTACAGAACTTTCATGATAGTTTTCTATTCGTTTAATACTATTTTAAATGTGCAAGAGAGCTTTTGCATTCTTATATCGATAAGTCTTTTTACATCAAAAAAAATATTTATGAAAATATCTATAACAGAGTCATTTTTACGACGAAATTGTTCACCAAAAGCAATGTCTAGTAAATTTAAAAAATCTAAGAATTCAAAAAGCTAAAAAAGATTATTATTATAGATCAAGATGATAGTGATCTTAAGGATAAATATGAAATTTTAGATCTAGAAAATTTAAATACTTAAAAAAATTAACCTAACTTAAAAGATATTTAACAAGTAGAACTTTTAATTATACTCAACTACTCAGAAAGTTATGATTTGGAGCAAAGTATTTTTAAAGAAAAGTGGGTTTTGTGCTTTAATTCACCCTTAAATTAGCATGTGAAGGAAAAGCAAACTACTTTTTTAATGCATTTGCTAAAAAACATTATCAAAAACGAATAGGTAAATTTCCCTTTAGCATTACAAAAATCTTTTAACTCAAATGATATAGATTTACAAAATCATGTTAGATTTAGGTGCTTTTAAAAATAAAATATTGATATCAGTAATTTATGCTATTCTAATTCTGAAAGTAAATTGAATCAACAAACGTTAATTTAAGAAATAATTTAATAAGAGGTCATAAATAATTACTTAGACTATTAAAAGAGTGACCCTTAAATAGACTTATAAGGTATTTTTGGGAAAAAACAGACAAATAACCTTACAATAACAGATTCAAATTTTTCTAATAATTTCTAAGAATCATTTCCAAGTATAGAAAATTAAAATTCTGATTCCTTTTCAATTTCTTTCCCCAATACTACTTTCAGGGAAATGAATTCATAACAAAACGATTACAATCAATAAGGATAGAAGGAAAATGATGAAGATGATGGTGATTAAGAATTTTATTCTAGTTAAATATAAACATAAAGAAATATGCTCTCCTTTACAAGAGACAAGACAAATAATAGAAATAATTATTGAATTTTTTTTATTTTATTTTGTAATTTGTTTGTATTTAATATTTAAAGACAAAAAAAAATTAATGTAATTATTACTTAATTAAAATGGCTATTTATATATAATAAGGATTCACAGTGTGATAAACTGGAAACTTGAAAGCCATAAAAGAAAAATTTTACAAATATATTGAGATTTTTAAACATTTTTCCTAATTTATAAATTTAGAAAAAATAAAATTTTCAATTCATTTATATTTACAAAACATATCTTACAATAAATATAAATCTTCTAAATAGCCATAGAATCAAATATCAAAATTATACCCTATTTAAATTAAATATTTCAAAAAATAATCCTGAAATAAAAAAGTCTAAGTTTTTGAGTATCTACAATAAACTAGACTATTAAACTAATTTTCTGATAGAAAATATAGTAAATATTTGTTTATTTTTAAATTGGTTAGACTAGACTCTATTAAACCTATATCTAGATAATAATAAATATAAATATAAATAAAAAAAGCGTCTATGCTTTAAATAGAATATTATTAGCATCCTAATCTATTCGAGCAGAATTTTTTTAACTCATAGATGTAATAAAATTAATAATTTATAAAATAAAGTGGATATATTTTTAAAAATATGGGCATTCTTTTAAAATATATTCAATCATGTGTTTTAAATTTTTTTACAGTTTTATATTAATTTAAAGCAGACAAAGCAAAAATAAAATATTTGATTCTACTTATTTAGAATTAAAATAGGTTTCAAAACTATCTATATTAATTAAATATCTTTGTTTACTCTAATTTCATTATATTTGTGTTGAGATTTCTTGTAAAAATACTTACTTCTTTCTTTAAATGATATGTAATAAATTATTAATTTTTTATAATCAATTTATGTACACAATTTTCTGCCAAAACTCTTAAAGCCTCTATTAAATCATCAGATATTTATTATAAAAAATAATTATATTTAAAGAGATAATAAAAAAACTCACAAAAGAAATCAAACCTACAAGATAAAAATGAAAAAGAAAGCACAATAAGTTTCTAATTCAAAGGTAAAAAAAGACTAAAAAGCTACTATCTTAGTCAAGTAAGAAGAAGGTGCAGCAGATAACTTCAATAAAGAGATTAAGGAACTTTTAGAAAGTAAGTGCTTCAATTTTATTTAAAACCTAAACTTCAGACATAATATCAATTTTGAGAGAAACTACAAAGAATTTATTATATCATGGTTTTAATCCCTTTATGATTATAACGAATACTATCATCTTTCTGGAAAGAATCAATAAGTTCCTCATCAAACAAAGGTTTTAAACCAAATGCTTCTATTTGCATCAGACGTTTGGCCATTTAGAGTTCATAGTAATATTAATTATTCCTTTTGTGTAAAGCCATTTAGAAATTAAAATTTATTTCAATAAAACCAAAAGATCATTTTATCTCTAGATTAAGACAACTCAACTTCGACTAGATATGCTATATTTTATACCAGCTTGAATTTTTACTAAAAGGCAATTTCAAAGATTGTTTCAGGATAGATATTTCAATAAACTAATAAATGTTTATGACAGAATTTATAGTAAAAAGAACTTTTACACCATCCTTCGACTTGTTATTTATGGTTGGTGTAGAGCAGGTTCCTGTTTTAAATAGGACTGATGACTAAGTAAAACTTTTTTGATTATTCTAAATTTGATTTAATCTAAAATATAAACAGATTACCAAGTTTGAGTATATCTAGAATATAATGGTGATTGATTTAGTTGGTAGAAATAGTGCATTTGACACCTAGTATATAAAGCTTAAATATGATTAATTGCTTAACGATCCTGCTAGAATAAATATTAGCAGAATTCCAGCTATAGATCCCAATTCAAATCCTTATAGTTACCATTATACCAAAGGCTCAAGTTTCTTTTTTGTTTAAAACAATTCTTAAAAAGGATATCAATAGGTAAATAGTGAATTTTATTTAAAATCAAAATATTTATTAACAAATTATTTTAATCAAATAAAAGTTTAAGTCAGTATTGATAACTGAGCAAGAACACAAGCTTAAACTTAAAGATCCACATTATAAATAATAAGAATTTGAGTTTGCATTTACTCTCTAAAAGTTTATTCCCCATTTCCTTAATTTCGAAGAAAGCTAATAATATGAATATGATCCTGATATTTATCGCTGGATATTGAAGGAAAAGAAAGTCTTAGAAGAAAAGTTTTAGGTATTTTATATTTTTATTAATTAATATACAATAGAATTGTATTGCTATTTATATAAACTTTGTTTGATGTTAAAAATAATCTTAATTATTTTATTTAAAAATTATAAATTAAAATAAATTAGGAAAAAGAAGAAAGAGCCTTTTAAAATAAGCTTCTTTTACAATCTTTTGCTGATTTTTCTTCTGCTTCAAATTTAGTAGAATTGCTCTAAAAAATTCCTAATTTGAATCTTAAATTAACATAAGAAGAAATCAATGTAATTGGTTAATAAGGAAATGTCTTAGTAATAGGAAGATCTGGTACTGGAAAAACAACTAGTGCCTTGCTTCGTCTTTTTGCTATGGAAATTTTATTTCATATTAGAGTTTAAATTTACATTTCAAAAAATACCAAAATTTTGTAGGATGCTTTTACAAATGAGTAAATAGGTATGCAAAGTGTTTTTATCACAGCCTCTCCTGTTCTTGCTAATTAAATCAAAAGATATTACAAAAAATTGATAACTTAAGTTAAAGATGAAATTAGAAGAAAGCAAGTTTTGTAAAGAACATAGGTATAATCGAGTGAAGATTAATCAGATACAGAATCTATTAGTAACCTCACTGTTCAAGAGACAGAATCTTTCCTAAAGATTTTGAGTGAATCACAAGGTTAAGATAATATTGTTACTTCAGAAGAAGAATAAATTATCAACAAAGAGATTCAATAGCTTTCATTTATTGAGAGTATTTTATTAAATTAAATTCATAATATTTTAAAAATCACTATTATCAATTACTTTGAAAAAAAAAATAAAACATTCTCTCTCTTTAAATAAAAATAAAATAATTAATTAATCTTAAATGTTTTATAAATAAAAATAAACAAATTTAGAAAATTATTAAAAAATTGTTTATTCTTAATTTAAAAAAATCATTTTCTTTTTCTAAAAAACATTGTTAAATTTCATAGAAAAAAATTATGATGAAGAAGAAGAAGAAAAGAATGATCATAATAATGAAAATGATGATGAAGATATGTTTGAAGAAGATAGTATGAACGATAGATTTGTTATGACTGAATAAGGTGTCAAGTTTAAGTCCTTACAAGATTTGAAATCTTAAGATTTTCCTGCTTTTTTGACAGTTAGATAATACCTTATGCTTATTGAAGGGTGCTTACATAACCCTTTCTTTTTGAAGGATAAAGATGGCAAGCTTGTATTTTAAGCAGGGCAAAGTAGCTGGGGTAACTATAAATCTGAAAAATAAATCTAAAAATTAAATGCAGATAGTTAAGAAGATAGTATATTAGATTAAGAGTAAGAAATTTAAAATAAAGAAGAAGAATTTTATAATAATTACTCAGGGGAAAATCTAGAAGAGTTATACTAAAGATAAATGTATTTTTAAACTCACTAACAATTAGTTGAAAACATTCCTAATGTTGAAAAACTTACCCCTAATGATAGAAAGTTTGAAGTTGACTATGCCTATTTCACAACCGCATTTTGGCCTATTGCTTCTGCAAAATTTAAAGATTCTTCTTTAATCTCTTGCAATACTTTATGGACTGAAATATATTCATACATAAAAGGATCTTTTCAAAGTTTTACATATTTTGAAAGGTAAAATTTATCATTTTTGTTTGATAAAAAAAATTATTTTATGATAAATTTATTTACAATTGAAATAAATTAATTTAAACATTAGGTATATGTCTAGAGATGATTACATGAAGTAAAACCTTAATCCTTTACTCTCAGAATAATAGAAACAAGTTATTTACACCATGTTTGAGTATTATGAGAAATGGAAATTAAAGCAACAAGGATATGACTTGATGGATTTAGTCAATTATTTGTTGAAGGAGATTCAAAACAAGAAATGTGATTTACCCTCTATTCACTTTACAATGATAGACGAAGTTTAAGATTTGCCTTATGCAATCATTACTCTTTTCTCTATAGTTAATGAGTAAAATCTTTTCTTAGCTGGTGACTCAGCTTAAACTATTGCAAGAGGTGTTGGATTTAGATTTGGAGACCTTAGCAATATTTTTACAGAATTCTCTCATTTCTTTGATAAAAAATTAGATTTACCAACTACTCGCCAACTCACTGTACTGAATTTTATATTAAATTATTCAAATCTTATTAAAAATAATTAAAAAAATAAAATAGGTTAACTTTAGATCTCATAACAAAATTCTTTAACTTTCTAACAGTGTAATCAGTTTAATTGAGGGGCTATTCCCAACTTCTATCGATATACTAAAGAAAGAAAGATCTAATATAGATGGTATGAAACCAATTGTACTTTAAAATTCAGATATTGGGTTTCTATTCACTTTACTCTAAGGTCAGTAATCTGAATAAGGTTAAATACCTTTAGAATTTGGTTGTCACTAAGTTATTATTGTTAAAGACGAGGAAAGCAAAAAGAAGGTAAACTTTTTATATTTTTAATTTTAAATGTTAATTTCTCTTTCTTTTAAAACAGTTACCTCCAATTTTACAACATGCTATTTGCTTGACTATTTATGAAGCTAAAGGTCTTGAGTTCGATGATGTTATTCTTTTTAACTTTTTTGCTGATAGCGCTGCTCCACACAATTAGTGGGAGTCTGTAAGCTTATTTAATATTAACTCAGAAAAAATGTCAAAAGAAACTTTCTTTAGGTAGATGACAAGTAATTTGTATTCTATAAAAATATTTTAGGCTAATAATTTTTGTTTATAAAATAGTTCATGATTCAGTCTTCTCTAAAGATTCAATTACAGATGTTAATGACCCCTTATTTGCAAGTACTTATGGTGTAGAATATGACGAAAAAAATGATATAGTTACAATTAAGACAGTAAATACCAAAAATCATGAATTAAGAATATTTGATCGTATTAGTAATGCTCTTCTTTGTTCTGAACTAAAGCAACTTTATACTGCTATAACTCGTCCTAAAAAAAGATTAATAATTTTTGATTCTAATACTTTAAATAGAAAGTATGTTGACGATTACTGGTAAAAGTAAAATCTTGTCTCTTTTATATCTTAAAACGATTTTGAACCAACTTAAGAGACAAATACTAAGAACGATAAGGTTTAGCTTAACTAAACCTTAACAAAAGAGAAAGAATAAGTTATAGATAGTGTAAAGCAACTTCTTGTAAAGAATACACCTAATGAGTGGCATGAGTAAGGATTGAAGATGTTTAAATATAAATACTTTGAATAAGCTATAAAGTGCTTTAAGAAATCAGGCAATTTATAATGGGAAAAGAAAGCCTAGGCATACTATGAAGCATCAGCTAATTCACAAAGAATAGTTGATATAGAAAATAACCTCTAACTTCTTAAAAAAGGCATAGGTACTTATTCTCTGTGTAACAGTTAAGCTAAGAAGATAGCTAAATCTAATCTTTAAAAAGAGCTCAAATAAGCTTAAAGTAAATTTATTGAAATAGCTGAAAAGTTCCTCGAAATAAACAGAAAAAAGCAAGCTGCCTAGTGCTATTTTTCAGGTTGCTAATATGAAAAATCAGCATAAATTTACTTAGAAATTGATTTTATTAGAGAAGCAGCTGAGTCCCTATTTTTGCAAGGAAATAAATTTAAATAAGCATCAGAACTTTATGAAAAAATAAAAGATTTCCACAAGGCTCTTTAATGCTACGAACATATTCAAGACTGGAATCAAGCTTTGATGCTAATTTAGAGAAATCCAAGCAGTTTTGAAAGCGATGAATACGAAAAATTATTGGATAAATACACTTAATTTGCTTTCTAATAAATTAATCAGGAATTAGAAAATGCCAACAATCCAAAACAAGTAAAATTTTATCAAACATTTTTAAATTATTTATTTATTTATTAATTTGAATTTTAAAGGTTTAAAATGAAACCATTTAAGAAAATGAATCTGATGAATCTTTTTCATCTTTTGACTCTGACCATATTTAAGATGAAGATAAAAATGAAGATGAAGCAGGTGATTAATTAAATTAGTAAAGCGTTATTGACTAAAAAATTGATGAAATGACTTTTAACGATGATAGTTTTGAATAAATCAATAATAATTCTAATTAACTTTAACACAGTAATTAGAAGAGTAATTCCAAGAGCAACTACCAAGTAATAGGAACAGGAATTTCTAATTCTAATGTAAGTGAAATGAGTTTTGATCTACTTTCAAATATTGATCATAATGATGAATGGTTAGGAGTTAATAATTAATCTATGATTGATAAGCTAAACTAATCAAGAAAATCTCAAAGTCATACCTTTTCTGAGTTTTCTATTTTGGAAAATAGTGGAATTGTAATATTTAATTATTTAATAGTTGTTTTAATTCTAAATTATTTTGTTTTAAAATAGGTTGGAGATGAATTCTAGATTATTTAAACCAAGGAAAATACAAGTATTTCTGATTAAATTCTTATCAGAGTCTTAAATTTACTTGCTATTACTGATACTTAGATCAAAAATCAACTAAAAGAAATTTTAAATTAAGAAAATTAAGAAGAAGAAATTGTTTTAGATAAAATATCAATAGAATAAGCACCCTAATTAAAGAAGATAAACTGTGATAAAATAGACAGGTCTTTAAATTTATAGGTTATAAAGAATTTATAAAATTATAATTAATCAAAATTGTGTTTATAAATTTGTAATCGCTTCTAAGTATATGATATGATAACTTCTATTTTAACTTAACTAGCATATAGTTACTCACCTTTTTCTAAGTGCAGTGCTATTGTTTAGCCTTCTCATCTAAACTAATAAGCTCAATTGTTTATGAGAAAGTAAAAGGTAAATAACTTTTATTAATTAAATTTAAAAATATTTATTGATTTTTTTTACAAAATTTAAATTTATTAATATTTTATTTTAAAGGATTTGTCAATCATCTCTAACACCGCTATCCATTCAATTTTTGAGTCTTTGAATCCTGAGTTAATTCAAAATAGCGATGGAAATTTGAAAGGAAATAATATTTTCAACTCTGAGTTTATCAAATCCTTATTGCTTTTTGGTTATTGGAAAAGAATTCTCTTTTTAATTGACAAGAAGTCAGCTCTTAGTATAGCACAAGTTTTTGGTGATTTTTCTTCTTATAAATTGCTTTATTTAGATGAAAATTAGTCATAAGCCATTAATAAAAATGTTAATGTACCTAAATTTAATTTACTTCCTTAAGAAGAACCTACTGATGAATAAGGAATATAATTAGCTATTATGTCTTTGGAACATTATATTTATCATTATATTGATAAAAATTTTGTACCAATTAACTCAGTTAAGCAATTTGCTTTTCCTTCATATTTCAAATTTAATAAGTTTATTTGGAGTATTTTCAATAAAAATAAAACAAATAACACAGATAAAACTCATTTCGACTCTGTTAAGGATCTATTGGCAACTGCTAAATCTATTTTAACAAAACATGAACATGGTCTAAGCTAAATTTAAATATTTGATTGTATAACAGCTTTCTTATTGCTCATTAATTATGATAATTAATTTTAAATTTTTAATGATAAACTTCCTCAAGAAGTTTAAGCACTTCTTCGCAGTATTCCTGTGATTATATCTAGATTTTAAAAATAATATATCAATAATTACAACAAGAATTCAAATATCATCCTCAGAGCCATTTTAAGTATTTATTAAGTTAGAACTATTCCAGATTAAGATATCCTAAGTATTTTTGGCAGAAACAGAGTTATCATCAAAAAAAATAACTAATTAGCATCTAGAATTGTTAAAAATTATAAAGGCTTGTCTGATCAAGGTAATATGTATTACTGTGATATAGATTTTGAACATATTTTAGCTCCTGAAAATGGTTTTACAACTAAAATTATTAACTACACAAAAGAAGAACTTAATGAAATATTGAGCAAACTCCACTCATCAAATAAAGCTCCAAAAGCTAACTTTGAGAATGAAGAAATCTAAGAATAAATAAATAAAACAGAGTCAAATAATTTAATAAACATATCTGATTAGCAAAGAGTGCAATTAAGAATCGATTATGCTAGCAAATAACTCAATTTCAAACTAAACGACTTGGAAAAAAGACTTTCAGACAATGAAAATATTTTATTGCAACATGGATTTGTTGAGAAATTTAACTAAATATCTTTTGACAGATATAAATAAAATGAAGATGAATTTTACCATAATATGGCTAAACTGACACTTATCAACCTTGTTATAAATTATGCATCAAATAAAAAGATCAATTTAATTATCCCTAATGATACTAGATATACTGGATTATTAGAAAAATTAGAGGAAACATAAATGGTTATGTTTAATTCTTAGCAAATCTAAAATTTCAAGAAATAAAATAAATTGGCATTACTGTTAAATTTAAATGATTATGATAATTTTGAAGATTTAGATGAAATATGCTAGCTTATACTAAAAATTTCTGAGAAGTAAAAAAAATAAAGTGAAATTTATATTTGTGAAACACCTTAAGATTGTGATTGTGATTATCATAGATATGATGTCTAGTACTTAATAGATATCATTTTTATTATCTTTGCTAACATAAATGATGCTGAGGAAGAGTCTTTAAAAGATCTTATTAAAGCCCTCTAAAATCTAAAGTTTAATTTCGAACAATCTAATTTTTTATGTAATTACTTTAAAACATTTTTTTAAATTTTAAATCAACATTTTTTTTTAAATTATAAATAGAAAGCAGCAGAAATTATAAAAAATTAATTTAAAGTCAATCAATTGATGATATGAGAGATTCTATGCTAGATTTAATTGAAGAAGAAGAGTTTGAAGATCATTTTGGTCAATGGATTAGCTTAGAGATATTTAATAATGTAAAATATTTTTTAACAATTTATTTATTCTGAATAAAAATTTTTTTTCCTTTTAGAATACACATGTAGAAAATGAAAAGAAATTTAAAGAACTTAACAAACTAATTAAAAATGAAATCTCAAAGAAAAAGCAAGCTGCAATTAAAATTTACAAATTTTTAATGAAGAATAAGAACAAATTAATGTAGATTTAATTTGCCTTTAAGTAGATAAATTTGTATACAGATTTCTTTGATAGGTTTGCTAAAAATGTTAATTAGGATTATATTAGACAATTTAAGTATCATTTAGTAAATACTTAAAATATTTATTGTCTGTTTTAGATTCTAAGAGATAGCTAAAAGGAACTTCTAAAAGCTTATTATGAACTGCCTTCTATTAATTCTGATTCCATTAATTAAATCCTTAAGAAATTAAATGAGAATCGTTAACTTTTCAAATAATTAAGTGATGCCTTTAATGAAGTCATTTTAGAATCAATCTCAAAATAAATTGACATAACTCAATCTAAAAGAATAATTGAATAATTAAATTAAACTATCTCTAATAGCTTTGGTGATTACACAACATTTGTTAAAGAGATATTTTAAATTAATAGTGCTCCCAATAGAAATAAAAAGATATTTGAGGCAATTTAAACTAAAAAGTCTGCATAAAGCTAAAAGATTTTATCTCTGTTAAAAAAAAGACAGAATATTATCAAATAGCAAAAAATATAAGAGCTCAAATAGCTCAAATTTATGAAATAAAAGAAATGAAAATCATTACCAAATATTAAATTAAAATATTTATTTTTTTAATCCTTAAATATGTTTATTGTAATGAATTTATTTTAAAGTCAGATTTAAAGAATATTTCAATTCCTATCATACCTCTTTCATAAAAGTTGGCATGCCAATCACTATATTTTTGTATGGCATCTTTCTATATTTTTATACAGTAATTAATTTACTTAATTTTTAAATCATTTTGACTGAAATTAATATTTATTTAATTTATAAAATATTTATATTATTTATAAAGTATAAAATATAGAATATTGAAGTTATTTGTAAAGATAAATTTTAATTTTATAAACATTTATTTAAAATCTTTTTTATTTCGATTATTGAGTTAAAAATGATTATTAAATAAAAAATATATAAACTTTCATGTTTAAATTGAATTTATATTTTAATTTTAATTTTAAACTAAATATTTTTCTCTTCTTCCTTTTTTTGGAGAAAATGTTTTAAAATCTAACCCTAAAATAGGGAGATTTGATAAAATATTATCAATTTCACTATTTATTTCTGGCGTTATTAGCTTAGCTATCTCTATTGATTCTACTATTTCTTCTAATTAGTTTTGATTATTAGTACAGAAAATAACACTTGTTGCATCTCTATTTGCTAAAATCCAAGCCATAGCAAGCTGAGAAAATGTACACTCCAGCTTTTTTGTAATAAGAGAAATCTTTTTGATGATATTTTATATTTGATTTAAATTATTCTCAGAAATTTGGTAATTGTATTCTTAAACAGCATACTAATCTTTTTCTTTGATTTATTTTAGCTTAGAACTTAAGGATTATGACATCTTAGTGCAACTATTTAGAATATCAAAGCAAAAAGGATTCCAAATTGTAGAATTTACTTTATACTTATCAAAAAGCCTAGAATACTCTACTTCGAAAGTGTCTCTAAATAACATATTATATTCAACTTATTATATTACAGGAGGAGATAGTTTTAGCTTAGCACATATACATCTTGCTTCAAAGATCTAAGCAGCTGTCCATCTTGATGTACCCCAATAATTAACTAAACCTTATTAATTAAATTTTAATAAATTTAAAATATTTTTCAATATAAAATATAAAACCAATAAGATATTACCTTATTTTATTAAATGATTAAATGCCTTAATTGTTTCCTCTAAAGGAGTATCCTCATCAAATCTATCGCAATATACTATATCTAAGTAGCTTATTTAAAGTCTATTTAAACTATTTTTCACACTCTCTATTATTTATTTATGAGAATGACCAAATATAGATGTCTTTTTATTGTTTTTTTGGATTTAATCTACTTCAGGTTAGCGGATAGTCTATGATATTACTAGCTCTTCCCTTGGAATAGCAAGAGTTTAGAATGCTTCTCCTAGTAATACGTCTAGCTATCCATTACAGTATTATTCAGAAGTTTCATAAAAGTTGATACCAAGGCTATAGGCTTTTTTTATAACATTTGTGAATTCTGATTTTTTAAGATTTTTTATATTTAAATTATAAGCACTAAAGCATATTGAAGAGACTTTAAGACCAGATTTTCCAAAGTATTTATACTCCATTTCTGTGAAGCGTTTTTTGTAAACTAAGTTATCTGAATTTTCATTTATGCTTATTACTTAATCACTAACTGATGAAGAACTGCAACCCATAGTATTTAAAGAAAAATTTTTTTTATATTTGATTCGTTAATCTTTTAATTTAGTTTTAAATATTTATAAATTTTATATCATTTATTTTCATAATTTAAAAGTTCTAAAAGAAATTTAGAAAATGAGTAAGATAGTTTTAAAGAATAAAGTTTACAGATTGTTCTATTTTAATAATTAAATTTATAATTTTTCAATTTTAAAATTGATATATTTCTGGTGATAGCTGGTTTGCTTTTTGTAAATAAATAACAATATTTTTGTTAATCTTTATTTTTTACCACAAATCGTAATTTAAATGTTCTTTTATTGTTCTAATTGCTTTGGTTACTCACTTGACTGAATTCTTTTAAATAAAAAATATTAAATATTTAAATAAAATGCATATTTCATTTATTTTTGGTATTTACATTCATCAGATATATAATTTTAAAATATGAGCTACCCTTTAGCTAAAACACAAAATAAATTATTTATTAAATTAATTTTGTAAAAAATATTAATTTATAACTAATACGCCGTATAATTAAATATATTAACTGTTTTTACATTAGGAATATTTCAGAATTTATCTTTGAAAACAGTAATTTATTTTGAAAAAAAGAGTTTATATCGAATAAAATTTTATAACAAGTTTTTAATTTAATTAATTTATTAATTATTTGCAAAATATCAATAAAATAAATTTTATTTCAAAAAACTGAAATATCTAGTTTAAAAATCTCATTTTTCTAAATAAATTTTTATTAAAAACATTTAAATAAAAAATTAAAACTATTTCATATAAATTAAAGAAATATCAATAAATAGTAAGTTAAAATATAAATCATTTTTTAATATTAATATTTTAATAAAGAGTATTGACATCTTAAAAAAAATTTTCTTTTAAAAATGTGATATTTTAAGCTTAATTTTTTTAAAATACCCCCCTGGTTTCAAACTTACGACGTTTGCGCCAGGTCTATCATATTATTATATATCATATTTGTTCTTCTATTTTAAATAGTTTGATAGTAGGTAAATATGGTATGATATATATTATTCATAATCTCTTACTTTAAATATTCTTATTTAAAGAACATAAATTATATCATAATTCAATACAATTTTACTAATAATATATTATTTTTTTAATTGGATACCATAATTAATTTTTTGATTAGAGAGACTGGGATTTTATATTTATTTTTCTATTTTAAATCGTTGGATAAATTATAATGAATTAATATTTGAAATATGTATTTTATAATCATTTAATTTAAATATGTTTATTTAAAAATTTTTAATATTATTTTATAATAAAAGGTTATTTTTAGTATTTTATATTTACAAATTTAATTTTACTATATTATTGTTTGATTCAACTTAAATTTAGCATAAAATATCTATAAAAAATTTGTAAATTTTATTTTTTAATTTTTATAATAGAGGCTAATTTATAAAAGTATGATTTTTTTCAAAACAAATAGAAAAATGGTGTATTAGATAGAGAATAAAAATAGATAAATTTAATAGATAATAAATATTTTTTGGATAAAACAATTTGATATATAAGGGGAAAGTATAAATTTGTTTTTGATCTACCAGTAAGTATCATTAAATTTTTCTGATCAATATTTATAAAAATCTGATTTTTTTCTAAATAAATTGGAAAATGATGTATTAGATAGAGAATAAAAATAGATAAATTTAAAAGGTAATAAACATTTTTTGGATAAAACAATTTGACATATAAGGGGAAAACATAAATTTGTTTGTGACCTACCAGTAAAATATCATTATATTTTTCTGATCAATATTTCTAACCTACAGAAAAATGATGCTGTGAAGAATATAAATCATCAATATAGACACTTTTAAAAGATAATAAAAGATTTTTGGATTAAATATAATGAAATATAAACGAAAGGTAAAAATTTTTTTTTTTTCTACAAGTAAAATGTTGTAAAAATCTATGATTTAGCAATTCTAAGAAAGAAAAACTTTATTAATTAAAATATTTCAGAGTAGATATTTAGATCAAACTTTACCATAATTGTTTGCATTAAGTTATTTAATAACTATAATTTATAACTTTTCTTCTATTTTAATAATATTGATAGTTCTTAATAATTTTAAGATTTTTGAAGGATATAAAGCATCTAGTAAATTATAAAATTTTATTTAAATAGAAATTTTATTTTAACAATAATTAAATAAATAATAAAAATCTATCTAAAATATATAAAACATAAAGGAAAATCAAAAATAATAAATGATAGAATAATCTTAAACATTATAATAATAACATTATCAAAGATATGATTATTAGCTAGATAATTATATCTCTACTTAGCGTTAGCTATTAAAAAAATCAGAAGAAGAATACATTATTTAATATCTCAGAGATCATAAAAGTTGGGTGGATCAAAAACTTTAATATGGTGATTAAAATTAAGAAAATCCATACAAATTTATTAGATCATTGTGGAATTGGAGTGTTTCTGGTATTAAAAAAATATTTATAATAATAGTTTATTTTAAGCTACTTTAATGCTATATCTAAAACTCTTTTTTATAAAAAAGATTAGTTTCTAAATGATTTTTCAAAGCTAAATAAATCTTAGATGTATAATAAATTATATTATATGGAAAAAATCTTAAGTGGAAACTTTAATGGATTTGAAAAGCTTGAAATAGAAGATTGTGAATTTGAAAATAGCTAAACTAAAGTAGGAATTCAATATTTAGATATCTTTTATCCAAATATTGTAGTTGTCATAGGATTATAATAAATACCTATGATAAGAGACAGTCATGTAAATTTAAACATTATTAAAATTAATGATAAAATTATTTCATAAATTATTATTAATTTAAAAGGTGATTAAATTTAAGTTTGAATGGTACATAATGTTCTAATCGATATTTGACTAACAATTCTAAAAAACACCAAATACTGATTTTTCAAATATACTTGAAGATCCTTTAAAATAGAATTACATCACTGATCTTAGCAATTTTATTAATCCTCTAGATATGATTCGAACTTCTAAATAATACTAAAATAGAAAAGAAAGGCTCGCAAATGTATGAAAACAAATAATAAAATTATAATAATGCTTATTTTAAATATAAAGGTTGATAGATACTTACCATAATAAATACCTGATTATTATTTAACTTATTAAGAGAGCATGCAATATTTTAACTTTGGTTATGGTTGGATAAAAAAGCAGTATCATAAGAGAAATATACAATTTAATGTAATATTAATTTAAAAAAATATAACTAAAAATATTTTTGAAATTAAACAAACATTTTATAAAAATTAGAACAAAAAGAGAATTTAGTAGATGAATTAAGCATATTTATATAAGATGCTTTAAAACGAGGATATATCTGAGTAAATGAAAAAAATTATTGATATTTGTAAAATTGAAACTCCTTTGACATAATAATAAACTTAAGTCATATCAAATCATTCAAATTTAATTGTTATGGGGAGATCTGGAACAGGAAAAACCTTATGTGCATTATATCACTTGCTAGCTTTGGAAGTATTGTATAAATTGCATTTTGATAAGAACAAAAATAGTTAAATGAATCTTATTGATTCATTGTCTGAAAAAAAAATTGGGTTGCAAAGCGTATTCATTACAGCCTCCCCAATTCTTACAAGAAAGATATAAAAATATTACTAAAAGCACAAAAATTATTTATAAAAAGCTATAATTAATATTTCAAATAAATAAAATAGCAATGATAGCTAAATTTATGATTAAAGCATTAGCTTTTTGATTGATTCTCTAATAAGTGATTTTACAGTTTTATAAGAAGAGTCTAAGATTTAAATTGAAGACTAATATGATGATTTTGATGTTTTAGAAATAGATGATAACATTTTTATTGAACCTTCTGAATAAGAAATCAGTGCTTAGCTTAAAAGCTAAAGCAGAATTAAATTTTCATAAGGACATCCTTCTTTTTATACAGTGCGCTCCTATCTAATGAGTTTAGAATGTTGCCTTGAAAGACACTTCTTTGAAAGGGATAAATAAGGAAATATTATTTAATATAGCTCATAGAATAGTTTAGGGAAGTTCCAACATTAAAGATTTTAGTTAAATTAGATATATTAGCACTTAGATTAAATATAAGATCAATAAAAAGAGGACTTTGAAATAAATGAATAAATATTTTACAAAAACAACAAATTATCTAATTATGATGCATTTATGAGAGATTAGTTTTTAGAGAACAACATGCACAAATAAAATTAAGAAAATGATTTTATCTAGGATTAAAAAAGTAGAAAATTTGAAATAGATTATAATTACTTTGCAAACTACTTCTGGCCGTTTGTTTCAATTAAATTCAAAAGTTCTTCTTTGATATCTTGCTCTAGCTTATGGACAGAAATATATTCTGTAATTAAAGGCTCAGCAAATTGTTACAAATATAAATAAAGGTAATTTATTTTAGGAAATAACTTAAATAAATAATTGCACAAAAAATAAAAGATGATAAAAAAAGCTTCATATTTAAACGTTTAAAAACTTAAATATTAATTTAAATTTAATTTAATATTATAGATACGTACCAAGAGATGAATACTTAAAGTAGAATTCAACTAATTTACTGACTTAAGAACAGAAAACAACGATTTATACTATGTTTGAACTCTATGAAAGATGGAAGCAAAATTAAAGTGGTTACGATATTCTTGATTTAAATAACTATATTCTTAGTGAATTATAAGAAAAAAGATGCAATATTCCTTCTATTCACTTTACAGTTATTGATGAGGTTCAAGACTTACCATTTAGTGTTATTTAACTTTTCACTTAGATCAATGAGTATAACATTTTCTTTTCAGGAGACTCTACATAGAATATAGCAAGAGGAGTTGGTTTTAAGTTCAACGATCTTAAAAGTCTTTTTGAAAAAATTTAACCTTCTTAATAAGGATAAGTTTAAATTTAAGTCCATCACTTGACTGTAAATTTGTATTAATTTATTAAATAAAAAACCTGCCAATATTTTTAAAAAAGGTAAACTTTAGATCTCAGAAGAAAATATTATAGCTCTCAAATAGTATTATTGACTTATTATACAATTTGTTTCCAACTACTCTAGATGTTATGCAAAAAGAGACTTCAGAAATTGAAGGAATAAGTCCTATAGTTTTAGTGGATGCTGATTAAAATTTTCTTTTTAAGATTTTAAAAGGATAATCTGAAAGTTTAGATTTTGGTTCTAACTAAGCTATTATTGTAAGGGATGAAGAAAGCAAATAAAGAGTAATTTATTAAAATATGGTTATTATTTTTTCTTATTTGTTTAAAATAATTAGTTGCCCTCTATCTTAAAACATGCCATATGCCTCACTATATTAGAAGCTAAAGGTCTAGAATTTGAAGATGTCATATTGTATGACTTTTTTTCTGACAGCAGCTGTACATTTTAATAATTGAATTACTGCAGACCATAAGTTGTTATCAATGACAACATAAAATAAATAAACAAATCTGATTAAGAAAATGAAATTAATTTAAGCATAAATGAGTTTAACCCAGTAAATAATGTCATTTTATGTTCAGAATTAAAGCAGCTTTATACTGCTATTACTCGTCCAAAAAAAAGGTTGATTATTTTTGATAATTAAGAGTATAAAAGAAAACCTATTCTTTAATATTGGCTGTAGAAAAATCTTGTTTGTTAAATTTCTCCATAAGATTTTAAAGCAAATAATTAGGAAAAACCCATTTTAGAATAGGAATAAAATAAGGAGAAGTAAAAAATTATTAAAGATCTGTAAAATTAAATGCATCTAAACTAGTAAGTTGATTGGTATTAGTAAGGAATAAATATGTTTAAAAATAAATATTATCAATAAGCAATAAAATGCTTTGAAAAAATAGGAAAGGAAAAATTAATTTAGCAAGTACCTTCTTTTTTTAATAAGAATTCTAAAATAAAACATTTTTTTTTTTAAATTATTTAGGCTAAGTTACATCTTGAACTATAAAATTGTTCTAAGGAAATACAAAATACATAAAATGAGCTTTAAATTTTAAAGTTGAATCACGGATAATATGCTTCTTTAAATTAAAGCTCGAAAAATAATCTCAAATTTTAATTTTGCAAAAAATTAAATTCTTTAAAGTAAAGTTTAAGCAATCTTGGAGATCAATTTTATTAAATTGACTAAAAAAACCAAGCAGCTCAGTGCTATTTTAATAGCGAATAATATGAAATGGCAGGGAAAATATATGAAGAGTTGTAACTTTATAACTAAGCAGCAGAATCATATTTGTTAAGTAATTCCTAGTTGCACAAAGCAGCTGAAATTTATGAAAAACTGAATCATTTAGAGTAAGCTATACACATTTTAGAGTTACAAGAAAATTGGAAATAAATTATCCTACTTTTATCGAGAAATCCTTAATATAAAATAACTGATGACCAGAAAAGCTTGTATACAGAAAACTGCTTAAAATAAATATTTTAGAACAAGTTTGATGAATTAAAAATGGTAAATTAATTTAAATTGAAATTAAATTTTTAGGAAAGATATTTAAAAATATTTTCTTATTTAATTTAGGAAAAAATAAACTAATTGCTTGCACAAAAGAATTTGGAGGATTCTTTTACCTTGTTCGATTTCGAATTAGATGATGTTACTTTAAATGAAGTAGATAAAGACATCTCCTTTTTAGAAAAATAAATCAATGAAACTGAGCTTTAGGGTTCAAATCATTCATTTGAAGATTCAGATATTGATATTAATATTGAAAATGAAAATACTGAGTCTGAATAATCAAAACAAATAAATAACCTGGATGATATAAGTTAATTTACTTTAGTGCAAGATGAGAAGATTAATAATATAATAAATACTTAAATTAATGAAGAGAGGTTATAAGAAGATCAATACATAATATCTTTAAACTAGTCATTTGTCTCTAACTCTTCATTTGGAAAAATACTATCAGAGGAAAATGAGCTATTTTAGCAAATAAATTAAACTGTGAAAAAATAAATTTACCAAATTCTTTAAGTTTTTATGCTATCAGATAACAGTTTTATTAAAATAGTCTAAGAAAGTTTAAATTAAGATTTAGATTAAAATTAATTTAAATCCAAATTTAATTTAGTTGAGTTTCTGTTATAAAAACTGGATTTTTACTGCTTGAATAATAAAATAATGAAAAAATTTATATTTAAAATGGAATAATTTTAGTTCTAAGACCAAATATGGATATTTGTAGTCTTTCTCAAGCAATATTAATACATCCCAACAATCATTTAAAAATAAATTTATGAAAAATTTTAACATTCTAGCATTTCAAATCTTGTCCTTTCAGATTACCTCAAAGAAAATAATCAAAGTCTAGCTAAGAAACAAGTAAATAAACTAAAAGCTTTTAATTTTTAATAAATTTTATTTTAATTATTTTATTATTTATTAAAAGGAGTATTAAAGATAATCGATTTTTCTAATTCAAAGCATGTTAAATGTTGTATAAAAAATTTTAAATGATTAAAAATTAGATAATAAAATATTAAATTTTACTCTAGAATATTTACAGCAAACAGTATTGCTTGGATTTGGAGAATTATTTATTTAATTCATGTAAAGGTATGATATGCTAAATTTATATCTATTATATGGCAAATACGATTAATATTTAGCATGTGTTTCTAGTGATAAAAGCTATTTGCAGAATAGTATTTAAGAAGGATAAATAAAATCAGATGAAGATATTTAATTAGCTATTGTTTAGACATAATAATGCATATATCAAATCATAGACAATAAATTTAAATTAAAGATAAATTTAAAACAATAAAAAATAATCTAAAGTTTAAGCTTTAATTAAAAGTTTTAATTATTAATTTAAAATTATTAAAATAAGGAAGAATAATATTAAAGTTTTACTCAGGAATTGTTACAACAACTTGAAATTCTTTTAAAAAATTAAGAAGAATTAAATGAAATCTAAATATTTGATGTAGTCTCTGCATTTTTTTTGACAATTAAATATTTTTATAGAGTAGAAGCATTTGATTTGCTATTGATTTCATAGCTTAACAGAATACAACTTATTCTTTAGAAACTTTAAAACGATTTGCAGTATGCTGAACTGGTATAAGATAGAAGATTAACTTATATGACAAAAGCAATGCTTACTGTATTTTAGGTAAGAGAAATTCCTGATAGTTAGATTTTTTAAATCTTTGGAAAACAAAATGTTGTTATGAATTTTTCAAATAATCTTATAAGCTAAATATTTTAAGAATACAAAAAAAACAAAAAATAAGAACCTCAAATGTACTTTTGTGATTAAAATTTTGAACAGGTACTTGCTCCTCTAGAAGTAGTAATTTCAGCTATTTTTTAAAATTTAGATTAGATTTCAAAAGAATTATAACTTCTAACTGAATTTGATTAAACAGATCAAAAATCTAAAAATAAAATCCAAAATAAAAAAAAGTAAGATTTAGATAAATTTATTATTACAGATGAAAATGAAACAGAAGATTAGAACTTAGATACATCTTTTTATGTAAATGAACAAGAAGAGGAAGAAAATAAAAAATTAGATTAGATTTTGTTATTGATAAATAATTTTAAGAGCAAATAGTTTGATAAAAATCAGATAATTTTAGACCTAAAAACTATTAAATTAAGATAAGACAGTAGCTTTATAAAATTATTTGAAGGAAAAAATTCTGTTACAGAGTAAGAAATTTCGGAAATCATTTGCTAAGATAAGTGGTTACTATAATATGGATTGTCAAGAATGTATAATTAAAGACAATAAATGAAAGGTTAAACAAATACTGAGCATATAATTTACAACATAATAATTAACAATTTAGCAAACCAAAAAGTAAAGCTGATTATTCCTTAGAAATATGTGGGATATTTTTATGATTTAGAAAAAAATTAACTTTTAATTAGAGATATTAACAATGCTATAAATTTCAAGTAAAAAAATCCTAATGTAGTATCTGTAAATCTAAATGAATATGACAATGATTTTGACATTAAGTTGATAGCCTAATTTATTGATAAAAACAAAGATAAATCTTAATCATTTTAGAAAATTTATTTTGTTTGGATATTAATGATATTGGCTAATGTTTATGATTTAAGTAAATAGACTTTAAATCAATTCATTCAACTAATACAATCAATTTAATTAGATCAAAAAACTTTAAAAATACTATGTAAAAATTTTTTCCTAAATAAAATTTTAAAATTAATTTTTTTTAAAGAATAAAATTGGCATTACAAGAATCTCCTGAATGCTACATCTGCTGAAGAAGCCAACGACCTAGCATATGAGTTAGTTACTTAAAACTATTTTGAAGAAATATTTGGGTATTGGGAAGATATCACTGTTTACAATGATGTAATTTTAGTTTTTTTTTTTAAATTAAATTGATTTATTTATTTAATTATAAAGGCAAACCATGAAGCAAACAAACTAAAATTTGATTAAGAAAAATAAAACTTAAGCAAAAAAGTTAATTAAAAAAATCAAAGTAGAAAAAGAATCATAAATTTCCTTATTTAGAATAGAACAAAAATAAAATTTATAAATGAAATTGAGCTAAATTTTAAAAAAATTTTAAACTTCTTGGAACCAAGAGTAAATATGGATAATAAAGAACTAATTTTGAAAAAACTCAAACAGCTTTTAATTACTAACTTTTCTTTATTTCAGTCAATTTTAAAGTTGTACTAAATTTAGATTTAAATAATTTCTGCAATTTATTTAAAGAAAATAAAAAGCTAGAAGGAAATTACCATTTTAACTTAAAAATTAAACTAAATTTATGAAAATAAAAAACAAATTTCATAAGTTGTTGATTAAAGTCTTGAATACAGAGTAAGAACAAAGTTAATAAAATATTCAAATTATGACGAATTTAAAGTTGCTTCAAATAATCTTTAAGAATTTTTGAATGATTTATAATCTGAATTATAATTTTTACTGGATAAAAGTGTCTCTAAATAAAAAATGAAGCCTTATATTAATTAATCCTAAAGTAGATTAAATCAATTTACTTTTGAAAAGTAAAAATGCCTCCATAAAAAATCTAAATAGTAAATAAAATACTAAAAAGAATAATTAAGAAAAGCAATATAAAAAGATTTACTTTTCTGAAATTAGTTTATTAAGTATAAATATTTTTATAATTATTTGTATCCTTTTAATGATCATTTTTCATTTATGTAAATTATTTAAAGATTTTAAATAAACTAATTTATCTCTCATTAGATAAAAAAAGCTAATTATAGTTAAATTAAGTAATTAAGTATTATTTTGAATAAACAAATATTATTTCCTCAAAAGCTATTCTCCAGAGGCCTCTCCTCAAATACTATTAATTATATCTTATAATCTTCTATTTTTAAGTTAATTCAAATTAATTTAGAAAAATAAAGCCTCAATAAAAAATTTTAATAATTTTTAAGAAGAACAAAGAAAATTAAAAGATGAATTGCTTTTCTGAAATAAGCTATAAATTATACATTTACTAAGAGCATTTTGTTTGGTTTTCATTTTTATCTTTAAGTTATGTAAATTTTAAAGATTTTTCAAATATCTTTTTCTATCAAATTTTCAAAATTAAATTAAAAAAGTTAATTAAATTTTTAATTCATTAATTAAAGTTTTAAAATAAAAATACATTTTAATTATTTTAAAACTTTATTATTTTTGAAAAAAATTCTTTATTTGATTCAAATGTCTTTTATTTTAACATTAAAAAATGATTAATTATTTTTATAAATAATAAACAAAATTTTTAAAAATTCTAAAATTCAAATAAATTAATGTAAAACCTTAGGTTTTCTCAAATATCTTTAAAGTAAACTTTTGATTTATAATTATGATAAGAGACATTGAAAAAATTTTAATTTTTATGATAAAGCTTTTTTATCAATAAATAAAATATATTAATAGTTATTTAAATATCATTTTAGATATCATATTAAATTTAATTTCCTGAAAACTGGATTCTCTCTCCTTTAAGCTTATTCATACATTCTCTTAAGTTGCTCTTAAAGATATTGAATTTTAAAATTAAGAAAATTACAACTAATTTTCAAAAATAAATGAAATTGTAAAACTGATTTATATTATCATTTTTATAGATGTTTTAAAAATTTAAATAAAATAAATTTTTTGAAAATGAGCTTTTTCTTAAATATTATTAAAAAATAACCTGACTAAATTATTCATAAAAAGACGTCTAAATCTTGCTATTAAAATTATTTTTAAAAATATATGTACATAAAATTGAAAAAATAATATTAACTTGAATCTTTATCAAAAAATTATTACTTAAAAGAAAATCTACTAAAAAAATAATTACAGGTTATAAAAAATATTTAAAAACTATATCAGCAAATAAAATCTATTATTTTAAAAGGATTTTCAAGGATTTCATAGATTAAATTTAACTTAAATTTATATTTTTAGTTTTGAATGATAAATTATAAATTCAAAATTTTTTTTTTTCATTTTTTGTGAAATTAAATGCTTTCTTTAAATTAAATGTTAATTTAATCTATTTAATCTATTTAGTCAACTATAACCAGATTATCCTATTCTTACATTACCAAATTACTATTTAGTTAACTAGATTAATATGATTAAATAATTTCATATTCATCTAAATTAGGCTGACTATTTTATTATGTACCCATTTACTAAAGATTAATACAACTTTCAGTATTTTAATTGATAGCTTTTTCTTCATTTTAAATTTTGAAAGCCTCTTTTTAATTGCTTGCTTAATCAAATTATTAATTTTAATTGAATTCGTTTTTTATTAATCCTGAAGATAATTTTTCCTATTTAAAATCTTATTGGATAGCAGTTTAGTTGCACAATTAACTTTAGCTGTTCGTCGTAGTAAGTATAATTTAATTTTAGTCATTTTTTTTCTCTTCAAATTAGAAATTTTAAGCTTAGTTAGCATATTAGATATAATTGCTTTGATTTTACTGCATGTTTGACTATGATTAGTTAATGCCTTCTTACAAAGATATTTTGGAGGGATCTAATTAATTGTAATTTTAATTGAGCTAATTTTATAATTATAATGAAGATAAGTTTTCCTATTTAAAATCTTATTTCGTAGAAGTTTAGCTGCACACTTAGCTTTAGCTGTTCGTTATAAGTGTAATTTAATTATAGTCATTTTTTCTCTCTTCAAATTAGAAATTTTAACCTTAGTTAAAATTTTATATACCATTGCTCTAATTTTATTACATGTTTGATTATTATTAGTTATTGTCTCCTTACAAAGATATATTAGAGTAATCTATTGAATTAAAAAAATATGAAAATAAGTTTAAAATACAAATAAAAAATTGAATTACTTGAAGGCTATGATTTTATGTCTGATTCATCTGATTGTTTAAACTCTTTCTACATATTTTAATTTTGCACTTAAAATGGGTTATAATTCTAACCAATTTAATTTTAAAATGATAATTAGCTATTATTTTAAAGCTACAAACTCAAATTATCTTCTTATTATTTTTTAATTTCCTTTTCTTAATACTCGTTTTTATTCTCGATTGAGTATGGTTTTCCCTACTATTGAAGATTTCTTTAATCTTAAAGTTCATATTATGATTTATTAAGGGAATTATTTTAAGAATTTTAACATTTTTAAGATTAAAATTATTAATTTAATAAAGCCTATGTATTTCTATTGCTAATTTATTTGTCTTTTAATAATAAATTAATTAATTTAAAATTTTAAATGAAAAGAAAATTACTTTATAAATTGTTTCCTTCTTGATAAAAAATTTATTATTAACAAAATTAGAAATCCTAGCAAGCTCCTAATCCATATGCAAAGTCTCCAGCTGCAACTAAATGAGTTACGTGTTAACGAATTTATTAGTTCTATTAAGAGATTTTAGGTTAAATTTATTATTATTATTACTGATTCACATATTATTGTTATTTATTTTGTTAATATTCAATTTGGTTGATATTTTAATATTATGTTTAGGATTGCATACAAACATTTTATTAGTTGGTATTTTCTGAATTTCTTTCATCTCTTAAATCTTAAGATTACTAAAATCCTTAATTATTTTAATAATTTTATTGATAAATTAGATTTTAATTTTAAAATTATTATTATTATTATTATTGATTCATATATAATTGTTAATTATTTTGTTAATATTCAATTTGGTTGATATTTTAATATTATGTTTAGGATTGCTTACAAACATCTTATTAGTTGCTGTTTTCTGAATTTCTTTCATCTCTTAAATCTTAAGATTACTAAAATCCTTAATTATTTTAATAATTTTATTGATAAATTAGATTTTAATTTTAAAATTATTATTATTATTATTATTATTGATTCATATATTATTGTTAATTATTTTGTTAATATTCAATTTGGTTGATATTTTAATATTATGTTTAGGATTGCTTACAAACATTTTATTAGTTGGTGTTTTCTGGATTTCTTTCATTTCTTAAATCTTAAGATTACTAATACCCTTAATTATTGTAATAATTTTATTGATAATTGAGATTTTAATTTTAGAATTATTATTGTTATAATTGTAAATTCACATTTTGGTTATAGTTGTTATTTTGACCATCAAATTGAGCTTAAAAATGAGTTGATTAGCTTTAAAGCGTTGAATCGATCTAAGGTAAGTAATTATTTTAATTCCAAGTATTATCTATCTTCTAAGTTTGGTTATCTTATTAGAGTTAGTTTCTATTCTCAACTGATTATTAAGGTAAACTTTATTAATATTATCTATCTTCCAATTCTTTTTATTATTATTATTAAATCCTTAGTTACTCTTACTCTAAATTATAATTCACAATTTCTTGTTCAAGAGAATTTATAAATTCTAGTAATTTGTAATTGTACTACTCAAAGTCTAAATTAAACAAGTTTTAATTTATTTTATTAATGATAGAAATTTCTTAAGTATGGTAGTTTCTCAATACAAAGAGGGTTAGGTAGAATAAATAACTGCTCTAAATGTTAGAAGAAAGGAAAAAGAGAGTATCAATAGATTACTAAAAGATGATATTAACTTTTAGGCAGCAGTCTTTAAACTCTTATTAATTTTGCTATTAAATCTAATCATTTAATACGATGGAAACCTCTACCATTTTTACAGTATTTGAGTCTCTTAAAAAATGTAGTGTTGATTAACTCATTGAATCAATAAATTTATCATTTTTTCCAAACATGATTTAATATCTGTCCTATAATTGTACTCTCCATCTTAGAATTTTATTTTAAAAATCTCTTTCTACACTTACTATATTGTTTTGAAACTATAAATTATCATAGTTTATTTCTTTTATTTCAATGAATTCTTGTTCCTAAATAAAATTATTCAATATTTTATTCTTTACTTGTTCTTAAATTTAAGCTATATAATGTTGCTTTTAGCTAAGCCCATAATTAAGTTGTCTGAAATATTTTAAAAAATACAATTTAAATTAGCTAACTGTTGAAATTTGTAATTCATTCATTTCCTTTTCACAAAAATAAGGCAACAATAGTAAAAATAGAGATTAATATAAATTTTCTAAAGTTTGCAACTACTACTATTAAAAATGTTGTTAATTATTAGAATTATGGGCAATCGCTAAGCTCTAATTAATATAATTTATGATGTAATTATTAAAAATCCTACTTAGACAAACTTACTTTCCAAACCATTGAAAGATCATTTCATTTTATTGATTAGGAAATGCTAAGATGTTAAAAATTGGATTCTACTTTTAGTTATTTTATTCCTAATATAAACGCTACAAAACTAATTTAGGAATAAATTATAGTTCTGAATACAGATTATTTACTATATCAAGCAAAGATTATTCTTATAACTATAGCAAAGCCAGTAAAAATTAATTTTCCTGATTAGGTTGGTTAGTATTCTAAGCATCACTATTGTTAGGTAAATATTATTGCAAAAGATCTATCCAAGAGCTATCTAATTTAGTTAAATTATTTACCTTACCTTACAATTCTCTTGGAATTTATCTCGAAATGCTATTGTTAGCAAGGACAATATTACCTTTTAATTAAAATAATATTTTAGAAAATTTGAGTATCAAATATCAAATGAAATAAAATCACGCACTAAAACAATTTTTTGCAATATTTTATCTAATGAAAAATATTTATTTTTTTTAAATCACAGTTTAATAGTAAAAGTAAAAATAGACTTAAATATAATTTATTGGCGATTTATTTGATAAAAGTATAATTTATTATGAAGCATTCACTTAATTAATATAAATATTCTCTAATTACTTTTATCCATAAAAATAAGATAAGAATAAGTATATTATTTGGATTGTAAAAAATTATTTCAACTAAGCTATATGATTAAATTGATAAAATTTTATAAAGTAATTATATAAAATTCATATTATTTATAAAAATAATAATACTTTTATGTCTTGAAAAATCAAAAATAATTTCTCATTTAATAAAATTATTATTTATTTAATTCATACAAATATCAAAATTAATAAAAGTAAGAATTAAATTTTCAATATCTTTAGTATTGAAAAATTTTGGGTTTTTCAACCAAAAATTTAGTAAAAAAATCTATTCTAAATTAAAATAAATTTACTTTAAGTGATTATTTAGATTAATATGAATATTTTTTAATTACATTAATCCATAAAAATATTTTGAACTGTGTAAATTGGTTCAAATATAGCATATTATTAAATAGATGAGATTTTATAAAATAATTAAATAATAATATTAATTTTATTGATAAATATTAAATCCAAAAATTTTAGATAATTATTTAATGTCTTCCTGAATAAACAGAAAAAAATTTTTATTATTAGAATTTTTATTTATTAAATTTGTATTATTATAAATTATAATGAAAATAAGAATTAAATTTCTAATATCTTTAGAATTGAAGAGTGTAGGTTTTTAAAGTTTTTAGTTAGTAAAATAGAAATTAATTTTTAAATTAAAATAGATTTACTTTAAGTCATATCTAAAGCTTATTAGAATTGAATTTATTTTTAAGTTTCTAAAATGATTATATCTAATATTTATTCAGCTAAAATTTGGACTAGGGATGTGTTTTACGATTAGAGTACATTTCTCTTATCTTTTTAGAATAAACTGATTTACTCTAGTATCTCTTTGCAAAATTTGTTGTTTGTTTCTTCTAACTCTTCTAAGAGAATTGCAATTTGATCAATGTTAAAATTTATTTTGCACAGAGCCAGAGCTTTAGCAGCTGCACAATTTGAATACACTACTTGCAAATCAATGTTCTCTATAATTAATAAGCTTGACTAAATATCGTTGAGAATTCTTTCATGTCTTTAAATTATTTGGTCACTAAGATTTGAAATCTAATTTTTCATTATTATTTTCATTTAATTAACAAATTCAAATTAAATTGTATTATAGTCAGCTTTTTGATCACACAAACTTTTGTAAGATAAGATTGAAGATTCATCTTTGAGTATTTAAGATATTTAATGAATGTCTAAATTAATTAAATGAAGATAATTTTTTTAAATAATATTCCCTGTTTTATAAAAATGAGCTAATGATTTAAGAACTTCAGTCTCCTATTACAAATCAATTTTAATTCTCTGTTCTCTGTTTTAAATTAGGCTAGAGTGAGAAATAAAAATAAATAGTATTTTATCATTAAGATTATTTAGATCTAAACTGAACCTATTGTTTTCAAAAGAATCAAGATATTATTAATTAAGTTAGTTTAAGGATTAAGTTTATGCCTATCTTACTGACCTAACTACTTGATATGCTTATGGATAAACTAAATTAAATTTTTCTACTATACGACTGCTATCACCCAATATCTTTTATGTCACTTCAACTTCTTTTGCTATATTTTACTGATTATCGAAATAATTATTATATTTAACTTCATTATTTTTTCTCCACATATCTTCAACATTATAAAACTCAACTTACCACTCTGTAATCGGCTAAATGTAATTCTAATTCTAAATAATTTCTTAATTTCTTTGACTATTTCTATTTTAGTCTACTGCTTGATTCTATTTATGAAGTTATTAACTCATTTTAATAATAATTGCTTGAAGTAATTATTAATCTTTAGTTTTTTAATATACTAATTTTTATTGAAAATCTTCTATGATGTTTTGATTTTCCTCATAGATTTGATTTAAAATATTCTAATAACCTAATCAAAAATCTAAATAGATATTAAGCATACACATATAAATATACTTCTAATATATAGATAAAATAAAATCCAAATAAATCAAAAATTCAACAAAACTATTTATCTTCAATAGATATTTAAAATGTTATTTTTATAGAGAAAAACTTGAATATTTTTCTGTATTTTTTGTTAATATTTAAATATAATTATAATATTTTTTATTTAAAAATAACAAATTAATTTTTAGTTTTTAATATACGAATTTTTATTGAAAATCTTCTATGATGTTTTTGATTTTTCTCATAGATTTGATTTAAAATATTCTAATAAGCTAATCAAAAATCAAAATAGATATTAAGCATACATATATAAATATACTTCTAATATATTGATAAAATAAAATCCAAATAAATAAATAAAAAATTCAACAAAACTATTTATTTTTAATAGATATTTAAAGTGTAATTTTTATATAGAAAAACTTGAATACTTTTCTGTATTTTTTATTAATATTTAAATATAATTATAATATTTTATATTTTTTTAGTTTTTAATATACTAATTTTTATTGAAAATCTTCTATGATGTTTTTGATTTTCCTCATAGATTTGATTTAAAATATTCTAATAAGCTAATCAAAAATAAAAATAGATATTAAGCATACATATATAAATACACTTCTAATATATTGATAAAATAAAATCCAAATAAATAAATAAAAAATTCAACAAAACTATTTATTTTTAATAGATATTTAAAGTGTAATTTTTATAGAGAAAAACTTGAATATTTTTATGTATTTTTTGTTAATAAATAAATATAATAATAATGTTTTATATCTAAAAATAACAAATTAATTTTATAAATATGTAAAAAGACTAAAATAAATTATTTTTTGAATTCATTAATTAAAAGATAAAGAAAAATAATTAATTATGAAATAGCTATTTAAAATTTTATAGAAAAATTGTTTTTCATTAAAATTTCAATGCTATTTATTGAAAAAAAAATGAAATTTAAATAAAAATAAAACTATTTTTTATTAATTTAAATTATTAATTAATTAATTATTTATAAAATTTAATTTATTTTATCCTGGTTGATAAATAAAAAATGATTTTTAAACTATTATTTAGAAATTAAATCTCTATAAGTCCTATTAAATTAATTCTGCAAAATTTAAAAAAGAAACCCTCGCTAAAAAATAAAAAAATAAAAGTTTATTAATTTATATTAAGTTTAAATAACTATTAATTTATTTTAAAAATAATTTATTTCTCAATATTGAATAAGGATATAAACTTTTTCAAACTTTCTAATTTAAGAAAAAAAATTAATTATTTTTAATTATTATTGACTATTTGCTTTTAATTTACAAATTAAAGTTGATATCTATTTAATTACTAAATAGTATGATTAGTAAGATTAATTACATCGATTTAATTATTAATTTTGATTTATCTAAGAATATAAAATCAAAAGATACTAATCAAATGTTGCAAGTTTACAATAATTACTTTTACTTAAAAAAAAGCTGCGCTATTTTTAATTTTAGTCTAAAAATAATTTTACAGTTGTTAAAAAATTTTAACTAAATAAGTTTTCGCTATTTTTGATAGAGTAGAATAATATAGAAAAAAATTAAATATAATTTAAGCTCAATTTAAATTACAATAATTTTTACTTTAATTTACAGATAAAATACAAAGGTGCGTGTAATTGTATGGTTATTATATTAGGATATTTTGTAAATCATACTCATCAATCAAGCAAGTAGTGATCAATAAATATTGTTTCTTTTACAAAAATTCACTTAATATCTTCTCAATTTGGCTTTAAAATTTTAGTCTTTTATTTTTATGTGATAGTAGTTTTTATTTCCAAATATTTATTTACTTATTTTGTCTAATTAGGAAATTATTATACAAATAATTAATTAATTGAAAAAAAGCCAATTAAAAAATAAAACAAATGAATAAAGTCCTACTCGCACTTTTAGCTGCTACAGCTTTATCCACAATCGGATTAACAATTGGATTGTACTAAGACAGCCAATAATAAGACCTATAAATGACTGGTCCTAGTCCTTACATAAGTTTTATTGATGAAACTTCAGTAGACACTTTTATTATGACTCTTTTAGGAAAGTCTGACTAAGAATAACTTTCCGCTATTAAGTCATTTATTTTGCAATAACGCAAGTTCTTTAATGCTAACTAAATACTCAAAATATTAGTAATATTGAAAGAATCAGTCTATCCAGAGTACAACTTAGTCAGAAACTATGCTATCGAAGTAATGAAGCCTTATATTGGTCCTCTTACTACTGCTGAAGCATAGTAAATTTTAAAGATCATATCAGTAACTGATGGTATTGCTTCTGGAGTAATAGTTTCCCAAATTTATGACTTATAGGGTAATATTGAAAACTAATAAAGCCTTAATATGACTTTGTCTACATATGACAATATGCTTTATAAGTAGCTAAGTAGTTAATAATATTCCAAGTATTTCTATAATAATTTCTTAATTACTAGCGAAGGAAAACACGTAGCTTTTATTATAGATTAGTCTAAGACTATGGGAACAATTGCTTTTACTAAGGAAGATGGTACTAATGTCACAAGATATGACTTACTAAGATAATTTTCTTATAGTAAAAATGACATTTTCTAAAGTTATACTGCTTTTTCTTATATACTTATGGGAAATTATACTGATTACAGATGCAATTCTTGTCCAACTGGAAGCTATGAACAAAGAAAAGCTATGAATTCATTTGTAGGTAATGTCTATCGTAATGGTGGGGAGTCTAACCTTTTCGACTCATTAAGAGATTTGTTGTCTAATCCTTACAACTAAATTACTGATCTTTACATTTGGTCAGATGGTATTATAACAGAAGGAATTGACAGAATTAGTGATTTTGTACATATGGTTATACAAACTAACCCATTAAGAAGAAATAACATTCGTATCAACACAGTTTCTTTCCTTGTTGGAGGAGATGAACCTTAAAGTGTTAAAGATAATGCAACTCAACTTTTAAAAACTCTTGCTGATATGACAGGTGGTACTTATATTGAAGTAACTGCATGAGAAGATGAGGATGATGGAAAATTATCTTTTTGATAATACAGATTAAAAAAATATTAAAAATATATATATAAAAATATGTCAGTCACTTCATTAAATAAAGTTAAAAGTATAAAACATTTTTTTAAATTGATAATTAAACAGATATATAAAAATATTATTTTATCTCTTTGGATATGCTTTAATTTAAAAATCTAAATTTCTATTAAAAAATATCAAAAATTTTATTTAAAACATTTAATTCTAAATATTCTCTATCTGATCTATTTGAAAACCATAATCAATTACAGATTTAAAAAAAATCTAATTTCTTTTTAATCTAAAAATGAAAAGCCATAATTTTGTATTTTCTTATATTAAAAAAAAAACAAATAATTATCTATCATGTTTGAAACATACTTTAAGTTATCTGTTTTTCAAACAAAACTAGACTGATGATGATTTTCATATTAATAATAGTTAAAATCTACTCTATTACTTATTCAAGATTGTATAAAAAGTGAGGCAATTTAAGGAGACACATAATATTTAGAAATGATAATAAGTTAATTTTCATGCAATAAAATATATTGTTTAAAAAAAATTAACTTCTCTTTTATAAAAAATTAGATAATATAATTCTTTTTTATCAAAATTATGATATATTATTGCTAAATATCTAAAATAATTTGATATTTTTACATCAAATCATCAAATAGAAAAATTCTTCTATTTGAATTGTTTAATTTTTATCTTTCAATTATTCTTTGGTAAAATTGCTTTTACCTCAAGAGAAAGAGATTTTACTTTGTAAAGATAAACTTGGTTTATTTTTAATATAATCTGAAATTAAAAAAAATGCAAAAAAATTTGTATTTATTAATTAATCGGAATTCTTCTTATTTCATTTGTTGGGTTATCTGTTGTTGTATTAAATTACAACAGTTAACAAGAAAAAAGACTTATATCTTGATGGCCCAAATCCTTATATAAAATTTGTAGATGATAAAAAAATAGATAATTTAGTATTATCACTTTTAAGATAAACAGCGAAGAACATATTTCAAGTAAGATATAAATCAAAAAAATAATAAGAATAAATAATTTTCTTCTTACTTTTAATATTATGCTTATCGAAATCATTCGCTTTTTTAATTAAATATTGATACAAAACAAATCTAAATATATTTTTATAAGCAAAAAAAACATTTTTATTTTTTTAATATTATTTTAACTTACAAATTTTATCTGTAAAACAAAGGTTTTTTATTTTTTACTGCTTTAATTTGTAAAGTTATATATAAAATATAATTTAAACAAAATTATAGTTATTTAATATTGAATTTATAATTATTGCTGTGTTTTATCATAAAATTTCAAAAGTTTAAAAAATAAATATCAGATATTATTTTCCTACCCAACCATACAGATTGTTTTGGAAATTAAAATGTATTTATTTTAAATATTAAAAATAACAATTTGATTATAATAAATTATATTTGAAGAATTTGTAATGGAAAGAAGGGTTTGATTAGGTTTTCAACATTCTGATAATAAAAAAAAATTTGATAATAGGAATTATTATAATATTTCTTTTTAATATAATTATTCTTATTTATTATTTGTAGAGGCTTCTACTATTATTTATTATTTGTAGATGATTTTTTTATCAATAAATAAAGGATATCTAAGCAATCTAATTATATCAAATCAAATCAAAATAAATACAACTTCTATCAGATCATTATATGGATTAAGCAGACATTAAAAAGTTAGAATAAAAATACTTAAGGTATTAGTCTGAACTTAAGTAAAAAGCCGGATTGACATTAGAGGATACTTAATCTTTTATAATAAAATGGCTAGAGAGCTATAACTCATACATTGAAGATTATTTTTTACCTGGAAAAATAAATAAATTTCCTGATGAATAAAAAATGATCATCAACAATCCTTTGATAAACAGCACGTGGAATTGGAGAGTTCATAGTACAAATACTATTCATCTTTTTTTTAATTTTTTTTATCTTTAAATTAATTTCACTCAGTTTTACTTTTAGTAAACATTAACAATCTGTTTGATTTTCTATGAATATCATGTTGATGTTATAAGCTATTTTAGCAATATATATTTCAAAGAATAAGGATATTTTTTGATAAGTATATATTCAGCAAAAAAATTAAATAAAAGATTTTATTAAAAAAATAAATTTGAACTTAAATACAACCATTTCACAAACAAAAAAAAATAATCTACTTTTAAAAATCTATCTAAACAGTTACGAGCAACAAATGAATATTATCAAGTTATTTAATAAATAATTATTACATGTATGATGCAAATTAGTTTTATTTATAATATTTTACAATAAAATAATAGAAAATTTCATATCAAAGCTAAATCAGCTTTAATTATCTTAAATTTATAAGATTATAAGCAATATGGAAGATATTTGCTAAGGAAACTTTAGTCATTTAAAAAGAATCAAATTTTATACAAGTATTACTCTTCATCTCACAGAATTCATTATTGAAAGAGATTCTATACCTGGAATTAATATGCTAGTTATGGTGGGAGTTGAAAAGATTCCAACTTTGGATAGAAACTTTAAAAAGGTATTTATTTCTTTATAGAAAATTTAATTTAGTCTTTAAAAAATTATTTATTTCATGATTTTTTCTGATTAAATAGGTTGAGAGGTTTGATTTCAAGTAGTTCATCATGTTTTTAAATTTGATATAAGATGGAGAAAAAATTGATGGGCAGTACATTAATAAAAAGTATCAAGACATCCTAAACGATCCTTGCAGGAGTGGCTTTATCATAAATCCTATGTAAACTAACCCAAAAGGTCACAATTAGTTTTTTTTCTAGAAATTCACTGAAACTGTAGGGCAAGGGAAACTTCAGTTTAAAAGAGATGTGGTAAGATTCAACAGTTCAATTACTTAAATAATAATTTGTTTTATTAGATAAGATCTGTTTTATAAGAAGACCTTGAGTTCTAAAAACCAATAAAATATGAGCCTTTTTTATTTGAGTATCACGTCATATCTCAAGAATACTAGTATATTTACATATTTTCAAAAAAGCTAAATCGTTGGGCTACGTAATACTTCCTTAGAAGAACATAAGTTCAAGATGTATATTATGATTCTTGTTTAATGTTAAAATGACTCATTTTTTATTTTTTAGGAAAGAAATGGTAGAGTGTGGAGAAATAATGCTTTAATAAACAACTATTCAGATTTTTAATCAGCTTCAGTTTTAGTTGATTTGCTAAAAAATGTTACAAATTTGAATATCAAGTTAACAGATGAAGAAAGAAATGCCATAGGTTCTGAAGGAAATACAATTGTTATAGGTAGATCAGGAACAGGAAAAACAACTTGTGCATTGTTAAGGCTGTTTACCTTTGAGCTAGTTTTTAGAATGAGGGTTAAAATAAAATATAAAGAAAACAAAAAAATTTTATAGGATGCTTTAACAAATCAGCCTATAGGTTTATAGAGCGTATTTGTTACAACATCGCCAGTCTTGGCTAACAAAATATAAAAATACTATAATCAGTTTATTTCAAACATTAAAGAACAAGTAAGAATTAAACAAAAATAAAAGTAAGAAGAAGAATAAAAATCTAATCAAATCTAATAGAATGAATAATAGAAAATAAATGATTAAAATTTAATTGCTTAAAATATTTAAAATTTAACAAATTCTATCAATAAAAATAACGATTTGGATACAACTTTTGAAAAAGTTGATATCTAAAATATGGTTGAAAGCGAAATTGAGCAATTTAAAATAGATGAAGGTAATAAATAATTAATTAAGCTTTATCAATTAATCTACTAATTTTATTAAAATAGATCAGAGGAATACGAATGATCAGCAAGACAGCGAAATCGATTGTGGGGATGATGAATTTGAAGATGAATAAGAAAGCTAGAATTTTGTTCTATCAGAGCAAGCTACTAAGCACAAATCTTTAAAAGAATTGTAATCTTCAGATTTCCCTGCTTTTTTTACAGTAAGACAATACTTGATGCTTATTGAAGGATGTCTTTTAAATCCCTTTTTCTATAGAGATTAGCAAGGTAAAATTGCTAACCAAGAAGGTTAAAGTAGTTGGAATAACTATAAGTCTGAAAAACAAAAAAAGTAACTCAAAATAACAACTAAAAATAAAGAAGATGATGATATCAAATAATTTACAAAAAATAACGTCGAGGATTTCACTTTCTTATTAACTCATCGTAAAGCTGAAGAAAAAGTATTAATAAATGATTAAGAACCTCATGAAAGGAGATTTGAAGTAGATTATTAGTATTTTGAAAATATATTTTGGCCAGTTGCTTCAATTAAATTTAGAGACTCTTCTATGATAAACTGTTATACTCTATGGACTGAAATTTATTATAACATAAAAGGACATTAGTAAATAACTTATTAAATAAATTATATATCGAAATTAATTTAATTTACTTTTAAAATTTAGGAGTTTTAGTATTATTGACTAACATAATTATGTTGAATCTGAACTCAATAACTTGCTTTCAAAGTAACAAAAGGAAGTTGTTTATAGTATGTTCAAATATTATGAAGCATGGAAAATTAAACAATAAGGATATGACTTAATGGATTTGGTCTTATTTATTGAAAGAGAAATTCACAATTTCAATTTTGATATTCCATCTATACACCTTACAATGATAGATGAAGTCTAAGATTTACCTCTTAAAATTATATAAATATTTAGATCAATAAACGAGCACTCCATTTTCTTTGGAGGAGACTCTGCTTAAAGCATAGCAAGAGGAGTAGGATTTAAGTTTGATGACTTAAAACAGAGTTCCACTGATTAAACACATTAGTTGACAGTAAAAAAATTATTGCTTTTCAATTTTCATATCAAACCATTTAATTTTATTTACATAAAAAGACAAATTTTAGATCTCATAATAATATTTTGCAGCTTTCAAATAGTGTCATTAGCTTATTAGAAGGCCTCTTCCCTACTTCAATTGATATTTTAAAGAAAGAAAGATCTAACTTAAAAGGTATTAAACCAATTGTCTTAGATAATGGAGATATATCATTTTTGTTTAATCTGCTTTAAGGGTAGTAGTCTGATTAAGGATTTGTCCCTTTAGATTTTGGATGCAATTAAGTGATTATTGTTAAAGATGATGAAAGCAAATAGAAAGTAAATAAACAATTATATCGTATTAAATATAATTTATGTCAAATAATTATTTTATAAAGTTACCTCCAATTTTAGAACACGCCATTTGCTTAACTATCAAAGAAGCTAAAGGTCTAGAGTTTGATGATGTTGTGCTTTTTGACTTCTTTTCAGATAGCAAGAGCTCAATTGGGTAATGGGATTGTGTCAAACTTTTAGATATTAATTAAGAAGTTTTATCTAGAGACTTATTCTTGAAAAGGATTACATGTATTTATTGATTTATTTTAGATAAAGTTAATTAAATGCATTATTTTTGAAATAATTAAGAACACAATGTAGAAAACTAAGTGAAGGTTGAAGATATGGATGAATTGACATTTGAAACAACATACGGAGTAGAGTATGACAAGGAGAAAGATGAAGTTACTTTGCATAATGTAATTACTAAAAATGAATAGCTTAGAGCTTTTGATAGGGTAGGTAATTCCTTATTATGCTAAGAGTTAAAACAATTATACACTGCTATCACTCGTCCAAAATAAAGGTTAATCATATTTGATTAATCTAATTTAAAAAGAAAAGAGATGCAAACATTTTGGGAAGCTTAAAATCTTGTTACTATAATATCTTCTTAGGATTTGGAAGATTCTGAAAATATTGAATCTCCAGAAGTTAAATTAACAAAGAGAGAATAGTTCATTAAGGCAGAAAAAGATTAAACAATAAAATTATTATAGAAACTTTTAGTTAAAAACACTAAAGAAGAATGGTATCAATAAGGATTAAAAATGTTCAAACATAAATACTTTGAATAAGCTGTTAAGTGCTTTAAAAAATCTGGTCATTTCAATCATGAAAAAAAAGTATTCGTTTTTTTTAGATAATTCTTTAATGTAAATGTTATAAAAATAATTATATAAAAGGCTTAAGCATACTTTGAAGCTACAAATATATCTAATGAAGTTATGAAAATTGATAATGAGCTATCTTTACTCAAATAAGGCATAGGACAGTATATGACATTGAAAGGTAAAGCTAAAACAGATCTCAGAACTTAATTGCTTAACTAGCTTAAAGAGAAAAAAAAGAGTTTTATACAAGTAGGGGAGACCTTTTTATCTATTAATAGAAAGAAGTAAGCAGCTTAATGCTTCTTTTCAGCAGAATAATTTGAAAAGGCAGGAGAGCTGTATTAATAGATAAATTAAATTAGAGAAGCAGCAGAATCTTATTTCCTTTCTAAAAAAAACCATCTAAAGGCTGCATTATTGTATGAAGAAGCTCAAGATTTTGATAAAGCTATTACTGCTTTAGAATAAGATAATTAATGGATTTAAATTTTATCCTTAATTTAAAGAAATTAAGATAAATTTAATCCAGAGGATATTGAAAAATTGAAAGAAAAGTATGTCACTTTGGCTTTTTAGAATATAAGAAGCTTGATCGAAAAGTCTGAGAAATAAAATTAAAAGCAGGTAAACATTTCAAAGATTTTGCTTAAACATTTATTTATACTCTAATCTAAAAATAAAGGTTATAAACGATACAATTTAAGAAGGAGAAAGTGATGATTCTATTTCATCTTTTAATAGCAATTTCTCAGATAATGAAGAAGAAATAATCGAAGAGAAGGATAATGAAGAACAGGAGACATTTTAAAATAACTCAAATCAAATATTAGATGAGAATAATTAATCAATTTAAAATGAATAAATGGAATAAATAAAATAATAGAAATCATAGTAAGCCTCTTAAAAACTTAAGAATTATTTAAAAGATAAAAGAATATTTGAGAAGGATGAGCAAGAACCAGGTCTAAAAGAAGAAGAGGAGGAGGAAGAAATCGAGGAAAAACAGCAAAATGATTTAAGTAAAGTAAAGGGAAAGCTTTCATCTTAAATGAAAAAGTTAAAGCAACAAAAGAATTAAGAACAAAGCAACTAAGAAAAGATTGATAAAGATGAAACTATTTCCTAACAAAGTGAATCAATTTCTATTATTGATGATAAAAATAAACTAAAAAAAAGCTTAGAGAATAGCTTCAGCGTTATAGAAAAAGAATCAAATATTGATTTATCTGACATTTCTTTTGAAAATTTTTCTGAGTTTGATCCATTAGATTAATTGCTCAAAAAGTAAATTTCATAATCTATTGTGTCAGTTGCTAACACTGAATTTTCAATATTAGATTCATCTCATATGGTAAATACAGATAAAATTACAATTACTTTAAATTAAAATTATTTTAAGGATTAACAATAAAAAGGTTTACTGATTTAAACAAAAGAGGAAATAAATATTTCTGATTAAGCTTTAGTTTGTGTTTTAGAAGTAGCTTCGCTTATAGACTCATAGGTCATGGAGTTAGTTAGTAATTTTATAAAGAGAAATATAGACTAAGAAATTGTTTTAAACGAAAGCAATAGATTCGCTTCTCATCTCACTGGTATTGAGTAAGTTGATTTAAATAAATTAGATGAGAACTTGATTGAAAAGGTTTTGGATGTTTTAAATAAATACTTTTAACCAAGTATTGAGCTACAAATTTGCAACAGATACAAAATATTTTAAAGAATAAGCAAAATTATTCCATTACTTACTGTAAAACATTCACCTATATCATAGGTCAATTCTTTAGTATAATAGACTTAAATGATTTCGTAGCTTAGCTATTTAAAAAAGAAATAGAAGGTAAATAATTATTTAATAAATTAATAATTCAAATTTTCAATTTATTAATCAAGGAATAAGCTTTAATAGCTAATGCTGGCCTTCATACAATTTTAGAATCTATATCTCCAGAATATTTTAACAATCAAGTAGTAAATGTATTTGATTAAGTAAAAGAGCCCTCATTTTCTCAGGAGTGTTTTAAATAGTTAATACTTTAAGGTTATTGGAAAAGAATATTGTATTTGATGGATAAAAAGGATGCTCTTGATGTAGCATCTGCTTTTTGTGATTTTACTTCTTTTTATGATATTCTTCTTGAAAAAAAATATTTATTTGATAAAGACAGATTTAGCTTTTATGATTTGTAAAGCTTTTCTAGCTAAGAAATAGAATCTATTGATATCAATCTCCTAGCTAGAATATAAATGGAAGATTTTAATTATTAAATGATAAGTAAAGGTTTTAATAATCAAAAATTTTACTAGAATGCTGAAATTCCAAATTGCTTTAAGTACCATAGGGCAATCTGGTATAGATTCTTTGGTAGGTTAAATTAAAATCATAATGATCAGAAAACATTATAAGAACTTTTAGAAGATGGAAATAAAATAATTTTAGGTGAAAACAACAGCGATTTCTCTGAATTATAAATTTTTGATACTATTTCCTCATTAAATTTAGTTTTATTGTACAATTCCTAATTAAAATTTTTCTAAAATTTGCCTGCTAAAATGCTATCTCAATTTACAGATATCTTTAATAAGTTAAAGTAGTTTTTAAAAAATTATAATAACATATCTGATAAAAAATCTTTAAGGATAGCTTAAGCAATACTTTCTGCATATTAAATAAGGTTACTTTCAAATGAATCTGATAGAGTCTTATCAATACTTGGGAAAAACAAAGTTATTCTCCATAAATCAAATCTTTTAGTTTATTCTTTACTGAAAAACTATAAGTAGGTTGATGAATAAGATCTAATCAGCTACTGTGACGTTGAGTTCGAATTTATTTAAGCTCCTCTAAATGTAATACTTTTGCTCATAAATCGTAAAATATAGCCTCTTTTAGATAGCATATAAGGCATTTCAACAGCTAACGAGGGCTCTCTTTAAAGTTTGATTTAAGTAAAAGACAATAAGCATTAAGTTAAAAATGAACATGCTAAGAGAATTTATAGTGATTAAGATTATTATGATTTTTATCTAAAAGATGAAGTTTAAGGGGAGGGATAAATGAAAAATATTACCAACATATTAATAATTTCTCATAAAGATGAAATATTTTAAAAGTTAGAAGAAAAGTAGCAGTTATTAGTTTATGGGCTTACAGAAGATTATAATGAGATGCTTTTTAATTCATATAAGAAATTACTTATTGAAGAGTTAAATTAGCAATTATACGAATAAATTCTAGCTAACTTAATTATCAATTATGAAGAAAATAAATAGATAAAGTTGTTGATACCTTAATAAGATATAACTTTTTATAAGATATTATCTTTAAATCAAAGTATCCTTTATTAATATGATCACGAATAAGATGGTGTGCTAAAGTTCAATTTAGAAAGCTATTAAAATTTTGAAGACATTGATGAAATTTGTTAAAATATTTTGAAATCTGTGAAATTCGCAGACAGGAAAGAATAACTATTTCTCTTTAAAATGATTTTCACTCTCCTCATTAATGTCAATGAAATTGAGTTTGAGTCACTGAATGACTTGATTTCAGCATTGAAATTATTAGATTGGTCTCCTGAAATCAATGATTTTTTAAGTAAAATTTATCATAAACAAATTAAAAAGACTAAATTTTTTAATAATTATTTTAGGTTAAAATGAATTCTATTAAGGATTACTTGATATTTAAACAGTAGAAGAAGCCAAGGATTTTGCATATGATTTTTCTCTCACAGAAGAATTTGAAACAATCTTTTTTAAATGGGAAGAAATAAACATCATCAACAAAGTAAGCTTTGAACATATTTAAAACTGTTTAATTTTAATTTTAAACTTAAGTCAAATTAGGATTAAAACTTAAAGAAGTATAGAGAAGATAAAAAATATTTTGAAAGCAGTTTTGAACTCAAAAATTAAAAAATAAAGATAATCTAAAGATTTTTAAAGAATAATAAAGATCAGCTTGATTACATCTATAGATCAAGTCTAAATTTCAAACACCTTTCTGATTATTACAACATTTAAGATGAAATCTCAAGGAAGAATTTTGTATCTCAATTTAAATATTGCTTGATTGCTATTGAGGAAGCAGCTAACTCATTTGAGCTAATTAAATAGATAGAAAAAGATATCTAAAAAATTTATTATTATCAGCACTTTGTTGGAGCTGAATTATTCAGTTTAATAACAAAATCCTATTTGAAGACATAGGACTATTTCTAAGAGCTTTCTTAATTGTTTAATGAATAAGTCAACCTTGCTCTAGATAAAAAGTTTAGAAAGTATAAAAAATACTAAGAATTCCTGAATATATATGAAAGAGTTAAGGAATTCAACATCACCTTTAGAGCTCAATTAAATCAAATACTAATAAAATTAAATGGTGAAAATTAACAAAAAAAGAAATAAATTAGCCTAAGTTAATAACTAAAACCAACAGATTAAAAAGTATTAAAGCTAATGAAGAAAAAGAGAAATGCAGAGAAACTGCAAATGGCTACTTTTAAAAAGGAAGTAGGAGGCTTAGCTAAAATGAAAAATTTAATGTTTTACTGAAAATCATGATTGTTATTTTATAAAATACACTAATATGTTTTTTTTAATTAAAAGATTTTAGATAAAATAAATATTTCTTCACTTTTTTTTTATTGAATATTGTGTAAAATGCTTTATAATATTTGTTTTATCAAACATTCAAATTCTTCTTTTTCTTTATTATTATTATTATTATTATTTATTTTTCTACTTTAATAAAAATTTTTTATTTTTAATAATTATTTTTTAATGCTATTTGCAATTATTTTATAAAATGAAAATTTTTAAAGTAAAAAAACTAAGTTTAAAACTATACAAAAATCTTTTTTAAAATAGGTAAATTTAAGAATAAAACAAACTAATTGAATTTATTAATAGATAATAAAAGTAAATTTTTCTATGACTTAAACAAATATAATAAAAAGACAAATCCAGCCCAAATAATTACACTTTTATCTCAAATATCTCAAAACTGTTAATTTTTTTTGTTATTATGAAATTTTCATTTAATTAATCACAAGCAGAAGTTAAAAATTTATACTTGATAACCATTAAAGAAAAAATTTAATAGAAATATTGATATAATTAGATTTAATTTTAATAGAAACAAGTAAGTAACTTAACAAATACAAAACAATCAAAAATTTTAACTACTAATTTCTAATTATTAAAGTTACTGTAAGTTAATTTTTGCAATTTTTTATTATCTATTACCAAAAAAGAATAATTTTAATCAATCTTGCTAAAATATGTCTATTTATTCTGGCTTTGCTACTCGTTAAATTGAATAAACTTATAACATTATGGTTGAGCAATTATTTAAAATCCTGTAGAAAAGACTCCTCAAATTTTATAGATAAGAAACTGTAAATGAAAATGCTTTTGCTGATTGCATTAAAAAATTGCTCACTTAGATGTCATTTTTTGAAAGATAAAAAGTAAATTATTTATTTTTAATTCATCATTTTTTATAATGAGCTACTTTTTTCTAGAAAAATGATTTAACTATTATTAAAAAAAGCATTTACCTCCTAAATTCTCTGATAATTGCAAAGAGTTAGCTGCATTTTTAAAACTATCAATACCATCAAATGTATCTCTTTTTGCAACTAAAAAAAATAAAGAATTAAACTAGTAACAAGTTAACAATAAACAAGAAGATTAGCATAATAATTAATAATAAAATATTGTCAAGTAAAACATAGAAATGCCTAATGTAAATTATGGAGAACCTCTTAAATCAGAAATAAATATTTCTAAAAATGACTACTAGCACTCTCTTTTTTCTACAAATACATTTTAAGCGATTAATAATGAGTAGAAATAATAAATATAAAATAACTAAAATTCTAATAAATTTAGAGATGGTAAATAAAATTTCATTACTTTAGAGGCTGCGTATAATAATTCATCGTCTTCTATGTCTCCTAATACTTCTATACATTCCTCATTAGCTTCTTTGGGTAAAAATAATATTAACAATTAAAAGATAATAGCTTAGTAATAAGAGTAAAAAGTATAAGATTAATAAAAAAATATTATTAAGGAGTACAACCCTCAAAAAAATGATACTCAAGCTAATTTAGTTAGGTAAATAGTTGAAGGATAAAAAAAAGTAATACAGACCATAGACTAAAAAAAGTCAACGGAATTAAAAAAAATTAACACAGAAGAAAGACCATAAATATAGGGAAATATAAAAAATAGAATTGAACAAAAAATACTGTAAGAAAATATATCAAATGAAGCAACTTAAATCAATGAAAACTCACTAAAATAATTTAGGGTTATCAAAAAATTCCCTATTTAGAATCATATCGAGAAAAATTAATAGTAGTAAGAGTAACAGTAAAATAACTAGATATTGAGTTAAAAAGTTAATACTCTTGAAAGCAATGGTTAAATCTATTAAACATTAGGAGATGAGACTTAAATAGTACCTCTGATGAATAAGAAAAAAAATAAGAGGTCTCATACAACTAAGAGATAAAGAAAGAGAAATTAAATTCTAAATAATATTTATATGAATGGAGAAGATTTTAGTACTGTACAAGTAGGGTCTTCTACTACTACAGCTGTTAATTTAAATAATTATTAAAAACGCTCTAGGTCTTCATACAGATCATAAGAACAATATAATTCAAAGAGGGGATGGCTTAAATTACAATAAGAAAACTATTTAGTGAGGTCTGATTCAGAAGAAAATAGACTTTAAGAAAGTGAAAAAGTTAGTAGCAACAATTTAGATAAATAAATAAAAATGAGTAAATTTAATAATAACTACTGTGAATCAAATACAAACATTAATTCTACAAATGGTAGTTATAATCCTTCTATGAACGTATCCAGGCAGAATCTTACTATTAAATCTAATAATATTTAAAACCAGATCAACCAAGACAATAGCTAATAACTTAATTAGAGAGATTAATTAGAAATAAATTGTGATTAGACTATGTATTCTGTAAAACACTAAATCAGTGAATCTGCCAATAAATTTGGAAATATCCTTTAAAATAAAAATAATCCAAACCAATCTATGATGGTGGAGTCTTTTAATTCTAGGATATCTAGATAAAAACTTGACACTAATTTAACAATCAACGATACTGATGAAGAGCCTTTGCAAAGTAAGATTAACCAAAATAAAAATCAATAAAATAAAAAATAAGATAATAATTCTAGCATTGAATTAAAAAGCTTATTTTATCCATTCAATGATCCAATATCAACAAAAAATAGAACACCTTAAAAGCAAAGAGTATTATAAAATAGCTCATTAAATAATAGCCTTTAAAGCACATAAACTGCATTGAAGCAAAATACATAATAGAATGGAGGATCTTATCAGTTTAATTAAATGTATAAAAATGAAACGAAAGCTCAGAATGGTTCGAATATTTATTAACATCTCAAATAAAAGTAGAACATTATCTAGAATTCAAGTAAAAAAAGATTATATAGCGAAGACAGCTCTAAAGTATTTAAATTCTCAAATAATTAGCTCGATTAATCCACTTCTGACGAATAATTTAAAAATAATTCTTCATTTAATGCTTCAAATATTTCTAAAAAAGAAAGTATTTCACCTTAAAAAAAGAAAAACTTTAATAATTCTAACATAATAAATAGCAATTAAATGAATAATAACTCAAATAATACTGTTAAATAAAATATTGTAAACAATAAAATTTCCTCTAATATAATAAAACAAAACATATTATGCAATAATTCAACTCATAAAGAGTAAAATGAATAAATTTGATAATAAATTTTAGTTAAGATTTGTAAATTAATAAATAAATATCTTTATAAAATTCATATTTTTAAACAAAAAAAAATTCATTTCAAACTAATACATACTGTTTTCTTTAAATTTACTTTCGTAATTATTCTCAATTAAATCCTTATTATTTAATTTTAGATTTTTAAGAAGAATATCTATAAGCTAAATATGAATCAGGATTTTAAATTTACGATTTAAATCAATTTTGGATCAGAAAAATTGAATGATACAAAATATAAAATTTTAGATTATCACTAAATTTTTCTTTTGAAGTTTAAGCATGATACAATTCTTCTGGTAAATTATGATGATATTATTTTTGAAATTAATTATAATAAGTTAAGTTTTAACATTAAGGATATTACTATTTCCTTAGATAATTAGTAAATTAAAAGTCTATATCCTGCTCTTTATCAAACATTTTTTATAAATTGAGAATTATGAGTAATATTTCATAAATAAATTAAAATTCTACATAATTATCAAAAAGGTAAGGCTATATTCAGTGTAATTTATTTGACTAGAACTGAATTGAAATTTAATAATAAATTTGCTATAATAGTTTAAATTTTTAAATATATAATTCAGGCTAAAAAGAAATTATAATAAATGAATTTTATGGTTAAAAATAAATTGTGAAATTGTGGAAAAAAATAGGTTAAAAAAAAGTATATAATTACCATGAAATAAATAATTAATTAAGAATTAATTGACTGAATATTTAGCACAATGTAAATAAATAATTCAGATTCATTTGCTTATTTTTAATGTGAAATAATAATTAAGAAAGAAGTCGAATGAATGAAAATCTTTTGATTTGAGCCCAAAAAAAAAGAATATTTTGAATAATAGATATTGTAAAGATATTTATTAATTTTATTCAATAATTTATTAATATTAATCATTCAAAGATAAATAAATTTTTGCGGCAGATAGATATTATACAATAAAAAGCATTCAAGATTACCAAAAACAATTTGATTATATAAAATAATACTAAATACTGTGAGCTGCTAGCCTTTAATATTAATTAAAAACAAATTAGTGATCAATAATATCAAAGCTTAACAAAGTAAGCAAAAAACAAACAAAATATTGTGATTTCTACATAATAAATAAATAATAAGTATTATAAAAAATAGATTTCTTTCATTTGTAAAATATTTATTATACATTTTTCTTATGAGAAAGATATTATTGCTTATATCTACTATGTTACTACTTATCTTTGAGTAATCTACATTAGTACAATGCGCTACTGGCTAAATTAAAATATCTTTTAACTGGAGCGCTTTTATAAATCCAGCTGATGCTCCAAATACATAGCAATATGATTTGATCAAAAAAGCAATATAAAACGCTTCATATTTCTTTAGCGAAATAGTGCAGGTTAATTCTGAAACATCTCCATTAACATTTACTATATAAAATGGGATTAATAATTGCAGTCCTCAAGCTACAAATGGATATGTAACTCCAACAACAACTGATCTCCACATATTTGTTAAATCATATGAGAATGTATCTGGAACAGAAATAATGAATGGTAAATTCTGCACCATAGCTAGTTATTCTCGTCCTAAATTTGGAATTATTTAAATGAATTTCGCTAAAATAGACCATCCTACTATGAATACCGATTCTCAAAATCAGCGTCACTTAATGTATTATCGCCTTGCTTAGAAGAGTATTTAAAGTATATTAGGATTTGATAATGATCTTTTCTCTTATTTTTTAAAATCTCCTGGAGTTTATTATGCTTATACAGAAGTAGTACTTACAGTAAGTACAAAAACATATATCACACTTTAACCATTTTTAACGTATGCTGGAAGCTATTATCAAAACTATAGGTTTGCTAATTAACTTGGTATATAATTCTAAGTTCTAAATGGAGTAACTGTCTGGAGTAAGCGCTACCTCTATAATGACGTTTCTACTGCCAACACTGCCTTAAATTTTTATATTGACAAACTTTATTCTTATGCTAATGCCCTCCTATTATAATAGACAGGGTGGTATACAAACATCAACACAGGTAGAGTAGATATTAATGATTGGGGACAGTCTTTCAATTCATTCTTAGATTCTGGTGATATTAATACTTGCTCTCCATCAATAAGCGATTGCAGCCAAACATATATGGCAATAGCTAACTGTATTTAATTGATTAATTAAATTACTAATTTAATTTAATAAATGAAACATTTAAAAAAATGGCAATCTTTGAAATAGAAAAAAATCAAAACATTAAAAATATTTTATGTTTGATATTACAATTATTTTCAAAAAATACTTAACAAAATATGTGTTTAAATTTTATGCTATAATATTTTTTTAACTATTTTATCTAAAAGGTACATCGGATATCTACATATAAAATAACCTTGCAGAAGTACCTTATGTAAGCTGTACTGATAAGACTTATGGAATTAATTTGCCAATCCAATATCAAAGAGGATAAATTTATGATGAAAAAAGCAAATGCTTTACATCTTCAATAACAAATACTGTTTATAGTAATAGCTACTTTATTCAAAATTTTATTACAACTTTATTTATCTTTTATTTATTATTTCATCCAAAGGTACTTAAATTCCATTTTCATGTCATGAATATGTTTGTGATATGGCTCAATTGACTTTAACTATAACTATCGTTGGAGCTTAGAATGTAATATGCACTCCAACACTATCAGGATAAGTATAAAATCTAGTTACACTAACAAATGTATAGGGAACTATTACTTGTCCTAACTTTTATTCATTTTGCTAGCTAACCTACGCATGCCCTAAAGATTGTAGCACAAATGGATATTGCTCTAGAGGTATGTGTACTTGCAATTCAGGTTATTCAGGATATGGTTGTGACTCATTAAGTCCAATAGTGGATTAAAATGAAATACCAAGTGCTAAATGTGATATAGCTAACGGATATTATTTAGCACCAAATAACGTAATTTAACCTGAAAATAAAATATTTATTTGAATTCTATTAACTAATAACTAGGTTTGTCTATTATGCACTGATCCCTGTACATAATGTTTTAATTAAGGAAACGGATATTGCACAGCTTGCAAAGCAGGATACTATCTTCTTGGTAATACATGCGTTAATTCTTGCCCTGACGGATATTATTTGGGAACATAAAATGGATAAACGGTTTGCTTAATATGTGCAATATGTAAATAAGCTTATTTATTCATTAAAAAAAAGTGATAATGATTTATTTAAAAAAGCTTGTAAAAAGTGTTCAGGTACAGCGACTAATTGTTAGAATTGCCCAACAGGATAATATTAAATGCCTGATACTACTTGTGTTGTTTCATGCACACCTACAAGCAGTTATTACTAAAATTCACAGACTATGAAATGTGACCCTTGTGATATATCATGTAATCAGTGTACTGCTGGTAATTCAGACACTTCTTGTGTAAAATGCGCAAATGCAGGATAATTTAAAGATCCAACTAATTAAAATAGATGTGGAACTTGCCCACCAGGTACATATGGAGATACTGTCAGTGGATCATGTTAGCCTTGCACTAGTCCTTGTGCAACATGCGTTACCAGCTCAACTACCTGTACTTCATGCTAAACTGGTTCTTTAAAACCAGATGGAACTTGTGGTTAATGTGATCCTGGATGGTTTAGTAGTAGTGGTATCTGCAAATAGTGTGATCCAAATTGTTTAACTTGCTCTGGTTCATCAAAAAATTGTACTTCCTGTTCTAATGGAGCTGTTTTACCTGACAATACATGCCCTCCTTGTACTATTGGATATTATTACAATGGTTCGACCTGTGTTTAATGTCATCCTTCTTGCTATAAGTGCAATGGATAAAATAATAATAATTGTACTGCATGCAGCTTGCCTAATTATCTTAGACTAGATGGAACATGTGGTGCATGCAATTCTAATTAATACGTAGATTAAAATGGGTCTTGTCAGAACTGCGATCCTTCTTGCCTAACTTGTTCTAAAGCAGGAAACACAGGCTGCACTAAATGCAGTACTCCAGGATAATACCTAACATAACCTTCTTTAGTTTGTGGTAATTGCACTTCTTCATAGTACGCTGACCCTGTTGATTAAAAATGTAAACCTTGCGATGCATCCTGCTTGACTTGCTCTGCAGCAGGTCCAACTAATTGTATTGCTTGTAATAATCCTGCATATTTTAAAGATCATGCAACATAATTAGTAAATTTTAAATAGTTTATTCTAAAATAATTATTACAATTTTTATATAAAAGTGTGGCCCATGTTAATAGTATTATTATGGTAGTACTACAACAGGTTATTGTGAGTAATGTGACTCTTCTTGTTAAACTTGTCATGATTCAGGTCCAACAAATTGCATTATTTGTAAAAATCCAATGGCTAAGCTAAATACAGGATTATGTGGTCTATGTGGCTCAAATTAGTATATTGATAACAATAATACTTGCTAAAATTGTGATCCTTCATGTGCCACATGCGTTGGGGGGAGTGACCCTTCTTAATGCACAAAGTGCAACACTCCTGGATATTATCTGTCTTAAAATACCCCACCTGGAAAGTGTGGTCCATGCACAGCTTAATAATACGGTGACCCAGTTTCAAACTTATGTAAACCATGCGATGCTTCTTGCAATGGTTGCACAGCAGGAACAGCAAGTGATTGTAAAAATTGTGCTAATCCATTGTATTTTAAAAATCCATTAAATTAAAATATCTGTGGACCTTGTCCCTCTAACTATTTTGGAAATACTTTAACTGGATTTTGTTAACCTTGCGATATCACATGCTTAACTTGTAAAAATGGATCTCCTTAAGGATGTGTGACTTGCCCTCCAGGCTAATTTTTAAAACCTGATTAATCATGTGGGTCTTGCTTAAGTAACTAATATGTTTAAAATGGAAATAGCTGTTAAAATTGTGATCCTACTTGTGCTACATGTAAAGGCCCTGGCAATAATTAATGCACCTCCTGCGCTACTTAAGGAAATTACTTGACAAATCCAAATCTTACTTGTGGTCCTTGTTAGACCTAAGAATATGGAGACCCTTCTACAAATAAATGTACACCTTGTGACTCTACTTGTAATTAATGCACAGGATCAGGAAAAGGGAATTGTATTCACTGTGCAGATCCTTCAAAATTTAAAGACCCCTAAAACAATAACTATTGCTAACAATGCACTCCAGGCTCTTATGGTGATACAGTAAGTGGATTTTGTAAACCATGTGATAAAGGATGCAGTACTTGTATAGTATCATCTGATAATTGCACTTCTTGCTAAAATAATTACTATCTTTATAATGGATAAAAATGTGTATAAAACTGCCCAAATGGTAATATACTTTAAATATTTAAATTTTATTTACTTATTAAAAACTTCATAGGTACTTATCCTGTTGGACCCCCAAGTAATATATGCAAGGCTTGTGAAGATACAAACTGTGTAATTTGTACTGCACCAAATAAATGTACTTAATGCTAAAGTCCCTATCTTAACTAAGGTAATACTTGTGTCAAAAACTGCTCACCAGGTTACTATTAGCCTAATCCTACTACATGTTTACCATGTGATCCTTCCTGCTAATTATGTGGTCCTACTACTTCATAGTGTATATAGTGTCCTCCTAATTTATACATACAAGGTAATATAAATAACAATACATATTTTAATAAAAAATATAAATATAAAAATAAGGTTCGAAATGTGTATCTTAATGCGATGATGGATATTATTTGAACATTAATTAAAAGTAATGCCTACCTTGTTAAATTTAAAATTGTTCTACTTGCACTTCATAATAGAATTGCGCTACTTGCTAAAAAGGTTATGAATTGTAAACAACTCCAGATCCCAATAATCCTGGATAAAAAATTTATAAATGCATTATTTAATGCAACTAAAGTTGTAAAACATGCATATTAGGTTCTCCAAGTCAATGCACTTCTTGTCCGAATGGAAAAGTTCTCCAGGGTAATAATTGCTAAGATACTTGCAATAATGGATTCTACTAAGACCCTGTAACAAAAAATAATTGCTTGTAATGCCAGCCTAACCAGTGTATCTAAAATGGAGACTAGTGTCATTATACTTGCTCGACTTGTTATGGATCAGGGTATGCTAATTGTCTAACATGTGCAGCAAATAGAGTAATTTAGACTCCTTTTGCTAAAAATGTAGGTGAATGCGTTTGTCCATCTTCTACAACTGACGTTCTTGTAAGCTAATGTGAAGGTAAAAATATTATCTGATATTCAATTTCTTAATAGAAATAAATAATTTTTAAAAATAGTAAATAATAGCGCATAGGATTAGATACAGTCTGCTTCGATTGGCTTGTTCGTTGTTGGAACTATTTTTAGTGTCATGACATCAATCATAACTTCTAATCCTCTATTCATCTTTCTATTTTTAGATAGTTGTCAAAACTCAAGCTCCTTCAGATACTTAGACCGTAAGAACGGTTTAGGTTTTGATTAGCTAGCATCTAATTTAGAATATTCTAATATTTTTACATTATTTCCTACTCCTAACTCCTGGGCTCCTTCAATTTGTAAATAATTGACCATAAAAATTAATTAAATTTAAATGATTATTTTTTTTTAAGTGAAAAGCTCTTTCATTTAGCAAAATAGGCTTTTGAGAATGCTTGATTTATATGCTCCTAATTCAATGAATCAATTCGATAAACAAACAGAAAACAATAAAATTGCATTGGATGGAAAAACACCTTACTTTATGATAAATATGTTTGTATTTTTAATATTATGTTTGACACTTTGGATTATTGGATACATCTCCCATAAACATTCTTCCAAACAAAACTTAAAGAATAGCACTACTTCTATAAATAAAAACTAGTAATAAGTTGAAGAAAATAATTCATTTAAATCAGCTTCTACTAAATAAGAATCTAACTTGATAAAAAAGAAATCTAAGAAATTAGCTTTTAAAGAAAAGCTATCTTAATACATGTACATATCAATACCAATAGCATTCTCATTGATAACTATTGGTGAAGCATTTGTTATTGTCTTTTATGGCTTTTTTAACTTTAATAATGACATTAGCTCAATTGGAATTCTATCGAACATTGTAATCTTCTTTGTTTTAGGGTATTATCTCTTTTTAATTGGATACATTTCAAAGAATTTTGTGAGGTAAAGATCTTAAGAAGAAAATAACGAATCATTTAAAGAAAATAAAATGAAGCTTATAATATTCTATGATATATTAGAAGTAAAAGAAACAAAGAAAAGAATTTTTCCAGTAATTTATTGTTTCAAAAAGATAATACAAGCACTTTTTTGTGCTGTAATTGTAAAAAATCCTAAATTGTAAATAAGCTTACTAATAGTTCTCTCTTTCTTTTATTGGCTTTACATTGTTGTTATTAGGCCATTCAAGAGAATTCTTTATAAAATCCTAGCTATTACAATTGAAACAATTTCTCTGATTATCAGCCTAGTTTTCGTTTTAATGATAAGCTCTTCTGATAGAAACTCTAAATCATATTCTACTGATATAGAAGTGAGATATGTTTATGCAATAATAGCCTTAATTTTCTTTATTTTATTTTTATTTATTGTCTTTTCAATGTTTCAATTCCTTAAATTTTTCATCTCTTACACCAAGAAAAGCCGCAAAGTAAATCCTAATTCTGTTTAAAAAATTACACCTGAAGATTTCTCATAAAATCAAGATTTTATGTAAAATTAATTAAAATATTTTAAATTATTTCTAAATTAAAAATATAATTTTTCAATATTATTCTAAAATATAATTTTAAATTAAATATATAATAATTACTAATAAAATACCTTAATTCCTCATATATTAAGACTGTCCTGCCCCAAAGTTTTTTGTAAAAAAAAAAGCCTTAAGTAAAGAAAGTAAAAAAAATTACTCCATAGTATAAATGAAATTTAGATGGACTTAATAAAATTTTATTAATTCATTTATTGAATGAAAAGATTTTTTTTAATTTTTTGGTAATGAAAAAAAAGTGTTCAATTTTTTTTTAAATGACCTTTAATTAAAATTTTTCAAAGATTTTCAAAAATGATCTTAAGATATGATGGATCATTTACAATAAATTATTATCTTCAAAAGTTTTTATTAATTTTGTAGAAACACAGAATGCAACTAATAAATATTTTTAAATACTTTTGTTAAAATGTATTTTAATTATGTCTTTTAAATTTAATAGGAGCAATAGTCAAATTTAGAGAGATAATTATTTAGCTGGAATACATAAAGATGAGGATGAAAAAATTAAATATTGGAACACTAACAGAATCGATGCTTTTGATTAAAGCAACAGGTTTTAATCTTCTAGAGCTAATTTTAATAATTCGAATTAATAAAAATCATTTTTAGAATTTAAAGGATAAGATTAGAGTTTGAATAATAGTATTTTAAATAACAGTTTAAATCAACACAAACTAATTGAAATGCATTTAAATGGCTATCAGTTTGATAAGAATAAAAAAATCAAGATGGCTTAATCTTCTTCAAGTGATAATGATAATTACTCAACTGACTAAGAAAAAGGGAAAAATAATTCTTAATTTTAGAATCACCTTGTTTAATACGCCTAACATAATTAAAATAAAAATTAAGAAAAATCAAGTAACTTGATTTTATCTTCAGAAGAAGACCACTATGAATTGCGCCATTCTTAAGAAGATAAAAATCAAAGCAATTAAAGAGCTTAAATTATAAACTTAGATTAATAATATGACTAGAATCTATCAATAAAAAAACCTTCTAGAAGAATTTAAACTTCTAATTCTTAACAATAAAAAAGAAACAAAGAACAAAATCAAGAAAACTATTCTTATATGTCTGAAAATAATAATAGAAATCTAAAATCTGCAAATCCTACTAATTAAGAATAAAATTAACACCTTAACAATAACAGGTCTAAACATATTCTTTAAAGTATTATGACACTCACAAGGACATCTGGCTTTGTTTCCGATAAAAATGATTGAAATTTTTTACAATTCCTATTTATTTTCAGTTATTAATAATTTTTTTTCATAATCAAAAAAATTTGAATTTTGTAAACGTTAAAATTAATTAAATGAATTTTTATTTTGTTATTTGCTTATTAACAAAACCTTAAATTTATAAATAAATTTAATAATATTATAAACTTAATCTAAAATAAAATATTTTTCTTATTTAAATTCTTTAATTAACCAAAATAAAAATTCTTATAATTATAATGTTGAATACAATTTATCCTTTTTTAAAAAAATATTTTTAGATTTATTGTAAATCTAATTAACACACATTTTTCTTAAGATTTAGCAATAGTAATTTACTATTTTAAATAAATAAATTATATTTGTTAAAAGCAATATTAAAATAATACTTTTAATTATGTTTTGTTCTTTTTAATATGCAATAATTTTAAATTAATTTTATAATTATTAATAAGATGTCTCCCTTTATATAATAATATCTTAATGATAAAGATATATATTTAATCATCCAGAAGCTAATTAATTTATTAAAAAGCAAGAAATTTAGATTCATAAAAATAAGAATGTAAATTTTGTATTTAGATCTATGATAAATATTTGTTAAATATATTTTATTTTAATCACTTTTTAATTTTATTAGTTTATAAGGTTATCAATATACTTTTTTATTTTAATAATTATTTATTTACTTAATTTAATTCATTTTTAAAAATCTTTTTCTTTATTTTCATTTTTAATTTTTTAGTGTTTTTCAATTTTATCTTTTTTTTATTATTTTATTTTATTTTACTTTCTATATTTATTAAATATTAAATTCTAATTAATGATTAACTAAATTGCCTTAAAAATATTACTAGCTTAAATTCATATCTAAAATTATTTTTATAAAAAATCCTAAGGAAAAGAAACTTTATTTATTCTGATTGATATCTATTGTGCCTATTTATATTTGGAGAAAAGAACTTTGTTTTTTAGTATTTTTGATTGATTTTGGTCTTTTTCTGCATTTTCTTTGAGATACAATTAACATAATAAAGAAATCTCCTAGCGTTTTATATTAGCAGGTGTGAAAATTTTCTTTGGATTTGTGGCTTTAAAAACTAGAAAATAATCACCCAATCTCTAAAATATTACATTCGAATTTATTCTATTCTGATATTAATTGTATTTATTCAAAGAATATTAGATGAAGGTTTTTCACATGCGCACATTTTTTTGATCCATTGAGAGTAGGAAGTCAATAAAAAACTGTTCATTACGATTCGGATAATAAATTTCTCTCTCTTTCACTTAAAATGGCCTGCTGCAATCGTGATCCTTTAGACCTAAATAATCTTTATTATTTTTAATTTATTTATTTTAATTATATGGAAAATTTAATTTCCTAATTAACAAAATCAGTTAAAATTTTTTTGTTTAAGAGAATATAACAAAGATATATGAAAATTTTCTTGAATTCAAAATGAATTTTGAAAAAATCATACCCAAAATAAATTAAAGCTGTTAAAATATTAATTATTAATTTTTCTTAATAAATAAGCTTATCTTTATAAATTTTTGTATTAGATTTATTAATATTTTACAAACCTTTTTTACAATAAAAATAATTATTAATAAAAACAGTTTTTATACTTAAAAATAAATAATTAATATTTTATTTATTTAAATAATCTTATAAAAATGAAAGCTTAATAAATTATAAAGTTATAAAATGAAAGATAAAATTTATTTTTATATAAATTGAGTAATTCATATTTTAATCGTATAAAATGAGTGACTTTAAGTAATAATATACAGCTTTTTAAATTTTTAAACTTTAAAAAATTTTATATTTTTTTATTAAAGAAAGAAAGAGAAAATCATAATTTTAAACAAATATTTTATAAAATAAATTGGGTAAATGTCTAAAAAAAAACATAAAATATTTTCTTCACTACTATTTATTTTTATTAAAATTAAAAAAATAGTCATTAAAATTAAACTATTTAAACATTATTAATTTTATTAATTAATAAAATACTCATAAAGTAGTTGAGAAAAAATCTTATTTACCTTCTTAAAAATATTTATTATAAAATCAAATTATTTAGAAAAAAATTTTTAAATATTTCAAGATTTTGACTTATCTAACTAACTTCACTTATTTTTTGTTTTTATTGATTAATTTTTTTAAAAATAAAATTTCAAATCAAAAGCCGTGGGAAATGACTTGTCAGAGAGAGTTTTACTTTTTAATTTTATGATACTTTTTGAATATCTAATTTTACCTCTTTGTTCAAAAGCATTTTCCTTTATTGAGAGAAAATACAATTAAAAAATTTTATATAATTAATTAAATAAAAAAATAATAATTGAAAAGAATATGCTCAAAAAAAAAGAGATAGATAGAATTGCATTATTGAAATGTCATTTAAGTTTTTAAAAATAATCCGTAAATAAATTAATAAGAATCCTAAACCCTGAAAAGGGGGAAAACGCAAATAAAGGAATTCTTAATTTCTAATAGGCATTACGTACATCTTGAATAAAAATCTATTTAGAAATAGTTAATTTACAGAATCCTCAAGTTTTTAACATACCCAAGATTGACATTTACACTAAAGCAATTCTATAATAAAAAGAGCATTGGAATTATCAAAATAAAACCAATTTAAAAACCTCTCCCACTAATCACTCGAAATTCTCTTTCCTTATAAAAATATATAATTAGTATTTTTTAAAATATAGATAGACAGACTCAAAGAATTTTAAATAAATAAAATATAAAAATAAATAAATAAAATTAAATAAAATATAAAAATAAATAAAAAAATTAAATAGATAAATAAAAAAAATAAAAAAACAAATTCATAAATATAAAAATATAAAAATAATAATTAAAATAAATAATGAAATTAAAAACTAAAATAAAATCCAAATTAACAAATAAATAATTGATTTTAGATTTAATAAAGAGCATTTTAAGTTACCTACCATTTTGTCATTTCTTAAAAATTGTACCAAATAAAATTACAATTTTACAGTCATAAAAGCTTTTAATTACTTAATATTTCTTAATTTTAGAAATTCATATTATCTAAAAGTTAAAAATAAACATAAATAATTTTATATTTATTGATAAACGATAATGTATAAATCTATATCAATAATCTTTATTTTTCTAATTATAAACTCTAACTTGCATTTTGGAAATATTTTTTTGTAAATAATTAAAGTTAATCAAAACTAAATATTTATAAATCTATCTCATTTTTTTGCTAATATCTAACGTAAATATAAATTTTTTAAGGATATAATTAATTAAAATAAAATAGTAATAGTTTAAAAATATCTATTCTAGAAAGAAAAATTAAAAGATGCCATTATAAAATTTTAATTACTATTTTTAAGTTAATAAAATTTATATTTCCAGTAATTATGTTTCACTAGATCATAAAGAAAATGAGATTAGTAAAAAAATAGTTAAAGAAAGAAGATATTTTAAGTATTAATTTTCATAAAATTAATTTATAACATCATAATTTTCTATTTTTTCTTTATGATAATTATAATAGATAAAATATCAATATATATCTAATAGCCATTTTTAAGGAAATAGATAAAAAAATATAGAAAACAGAATTAATTCATCAGTTTTTATTAATAATAATAAAATTTACTTTAAATCTAAATCAAAATAATAAATTAATTTGAAGGTATGTATGTATGAATGAATGAATTGATTATTTAATTTTCTCTTTTATCTCTATTTCTCAATAATTATATTTCTGGCAAAAAATCTTTCAAAAAGAACAATTTCAATTAAAAATAACATGATGTAATATAATAGTAAATTTTTTAAATGTATTTTTATAAATTGAAGATAAAAATATCTAAATACTCTTAATGTCTATGGAGTTTTAATATAAATTATGCTTTTTACGTGAATTAAATAAATCTAAATCTAAAAATAGATTTTTGAAAATAAAAGCATATGTATTTTATTTCTAAGAGTTTTAAAGATATTTTGGATTAATTTTTTATATTTGATAAAATCGGTTAATTTAAAATGAAATTGGCTATTGGAATATATGGTATTATAGAATAATAATACATATATATATTATTACAACAATTTTAAATGATATTTAAAAGTTAAAAATAAATAAAGCAAATATAAAATATAATACAAAAAATAAATCCTGATTTGAAAAATAATAACTTTGAAGTTACTTTGCAGCACACACATAGCTGATAAAAATAAATGAAGCTTAACTATAGTGAAATATTTTTAGAAGGAAATATTTAATAGTAAGTCTATCTTAAAAAAATCCTCGTAAATCAATTTGAATCTAAAAACTTTTTTAATAAAGATTATTAACTGCAGTAAAATTAAAAAATAGCCAATAGAAAGGAAGTAAAAAATATATTAATAAATTAATAAAAAGTGAGTTCTAAAAAGTCTTCTATTTAGTATATTAAATCTCCATAGATTACTCCTAAGTCTTCTATTGCATAACTAAAATAAGAAACCGAGAAAAAAACTGAAATGCAAGTTCAATTTTGTTAAAAGAAAGAGCACCATTAAAACCCCATGAATCTGGTCTGTTTAAGCGAAGAATGCGAATTCAAGGGTTTGCTTTGCAGTTTTTGTTTAATAGAAAAGCATAGCTAGCATGTTAATGACTGTGTTCCTCTTAAAAAAGTATTATAGGCTTTAAATAAGGTAAATAATCCCAATACTAAAGAGGAGCTTGGTTTTATTGGATGCGATATTCTTAAACAACATTATTTTTTGTTCTCCCAGTTTAGGAGATACATTACAGCCATTTAAGATTCTATCAAGTCACTTGAGTAAGCTATTGAAAAAAAAATGTTAGAGCTTAGATAAGAAAGTGAATTATTTGTTGGTAATCTTCTTGAATAATCTTTAGAAAAATTAAATCATCCTAACTGCAACGCAGATACAATTCAGCAAGAATTAAAGAAGCTCTTCCCACTTTTATAAATTTCTCCTATTCAAGGGGAAGTATAATGTTTAGGTAAAAGTTTTTTTCTTTTGAGAATTTAAAAGTTATAGAGTAATTTGCTTTTGATTATTAACAATTTCGTTGATTTTCTAATCAATTTTTGTAAATCAAATATTCAAAGCAAAAATCTTAATTTATTATAAGTATAATTATTTTTTAATTCATATTTTGTTTGATTAGGCGTTGAATAAAAATAGAAAGAGGCTGAAAGAATTACTAAATCTGCCGAGCTTCTTGAGAGAGAGTGTAAATTCTGGATGGAAAAATCACTAGAAGATCTTAAAAAGTTAGAGAATAACATTCTTATTGCTACAAGAAGAAGACCTATATCTAAAATAAGTCAAAGCAGATTTGGAAAGAGCTAATAAGGGTGGGTTCTAAGCGAAACTGAGGCACTGACCTTTGAAATAAACAAAGAATAAGATGTATAATTATTCATTTACTTTTTAAATTAAGCTAAAATTAGCTTTTTACATGAAATAATTATTAATTTATTTATCAATTTTTAGATTTGGTTAAAAGGATTTGGTATGTATGAAGTCATTTCTTTGCCTAAAGATTGCACTAATGATAGAGAAAATAATGGCAATTTAAATTTAGATATCAAGCTCTTCTAAGGTGGAAATACATCAGGAAAAGTTTTACATGAAGAAACTATCCAGATAAGTAGAGATTTACATGCCAATTATGATCACATAATTGAATTAAATCTTCAAAAACCTCTCAAACTGGAAACTAAACAAAAATATACAATTACTATGAAACCAAATAGAGATTGCATTAGTTACTTTGGCTATAATGGATGCTATCAAACTTCAGACTTTAAATATTATGACTCTATTGTCTCAAAAGATCTAAAAAATAACTCTTCTGGTGTACTTTTAGGTTAGTTTCCTGTATTTTACTTTGAAGAGTGATAAATTTTATAATTAAAAAAATACTAAATATTTCGTAGCTAACTAAATTCGTTTTTGATGTGAAACTTTGGATTACTTCGTTTTTACTTTGAAGCATCCATAAGCAATTAAAATATAATTTATATAAAAAATATACATAAAAAATAATATTTTAACTCAATAGTTGTGTATCTGTCTGTCTTCATATTTCTTATTCTGTAAAAAAATATAAATATAGTCATTTATTTGAGATTAAAAAACTTTTTTATGTTATTATTTATTTACTCCTCCCGCTTTTTATAAATTACTTTTAAATATTATCTCATTTTTATAAAACATAGATTGAGGGTATTTTAATATTAAATTTTTAATGCAATAAATTTTTAATAGATAAGTATACAAAATATTGAAGTAAAAGTATTAAAGAGTATAGATTAGCGAAATAGTAAGATACAATTTATTATGAACAATGGACTAAATGATAGAGAATTGAGGAAAGAGGTTTTCTAAAGATTTCCTTTGTTGATATATCAAGGTGTGTTTGGAGTACTTTTTTATTCATATAAATAAGATCATTTTTGTGATGACATATAATTTTTAAATTCTATTTAATTGACTATGTATTCTTGCTTTGTGATAGTAGGAATAACTCTTTTAAGCTTATTTAAATTTGTTTTTGGATTACCTAAATTCATATCACTCACTTTATGTTGCTTAGAAATTTTATCTCACTTATATAATGTTGTTTGTCTTATTTTGCTTTGGATTAATATTGGAAAGTCTTGTGGAAAATTGCACACTTTTGCCTTGGTATATTGCATGGTTCCTTTAATTTTACTAGGTCTATTGGTAATTTGTATAATATTTTATGCTTGCTACTTTGTCTTAATTGTATACATGAAAAGACAACATTCTTAGAATGGATAGCAAGGGTATAATAACATAGGTCAAAGAGATTAAAGTAATAACTCATATTCTATATACCAATCTAATTTAATATGATTTATTAATTCTTTTAATAATCACAAAAAAATTGAAATATCTTTTAAAAATAACAAATAAGTTAATATAATTACAATTTTTAATTATTTATAATATTCAATAGTACAATAAATATAATTTTTACATTTTTTAGTAAGTTTATTTTAATAAGTGAAATTACTGCTTCATGGATTAATTAAATAATAAATCTATTCTATCAATCATTTTAATTCAAAGTATTTTTTTGCAATTAATTGTTTTTATCAATAAAAATAGTTTTATTGTTTATCATTGTTGTTATTGTTTTGATTTAAGATTTTAGAATATCTTTGATAAAATTATCTTTGAGTCTTGTGAAATAATATCTATCGTTTGAATTTAGAGAGTTAAAGAACATAGAGAGATTTATTCAACTTACCGCTTTTTTGCACTAAATATAAATTTTAATGAAAATTAATATAGATAGATAAATTGATATTTTTAAAGATTTGAATTTAATCAGCGAAATTATTATCATTATTAATAATTAGAATATGCTTTTTTAAGAGTTAAATCTTGATAAATCATTGTCATATTTTAACATAATATTAATTAAAAGCTTTTATACAATAAATCAAAATTTTTGATTAAAACTTTTAGTTTGTTTTTAATAAATATCTAGTTTATCATTCTGAAAAAAATGGATAGATTTCTACCATTGACTGTAACGCTCATCTATGAAAAATAAAATATCCAACTTTTATTTTATTCAATTTTTTAAATAGATTAGCAAAACATACAATATCGATTAGGCTGTTGTTGAGAAGATTATCAAAGAAAAGGAATTGAAAAGTAGATAAGAAATAATGAATTTTTTTGCACTTAACAAGGATAAAATACAGACTTTGTTTTAGGACAACCAAATAGAATCTATAATAAATGAGGAATTTATGGATACTTAGAATATTGTATTAAAATAAATTCCAAATTTGATAGTGAGCAAATACTAAAAAGCTAACTAGGATATTATTTAATCTTACTGTAATTTAATGAGGGAGCTATTTCCAAAACAACAAGATTTATTCAATGACATATCGTAAAATTAGCTTATTTGGCCAAAATACATAGGATCTCTTTTGATTCCTGTAGAAGTGTCTGACTTACCTTCAAATTTATAAGCCAATTAAGAACTTTGCATTAACTTTGGAGCTTTCGAGTTAGACACAAAAGAAGTATAATATGCTAAGAAAAAATATATTTTTAACGTTAATATTGAGAGTCTTTACATCTTAATTTATACTAAAAGAAAAGAATATGTAAACATTTTAAAATATTTTTATTGAAATAATTTAAAGAATTACAAAATGTTTTAAATTAATAATTATTATTTCAATTAATATAGCTAGGAAAGATTGATCATAGATTCTTTTTTATATGGAATATACTTAATACAATTCAGTTTGCTAATTTTAGATTATTTGTCCATAAAATAGAATCTAAAAATTGTTTACAAATCAGATTTGATGTAAAAAATCAATTTACTATTTTATTTAATTTTATTTTTAATTGATGTTATATTCAGGTTTTTGTTACTGAAAAAATATGTTCTTTGTATGCTGAGCACAAAGAAGAAGATAAGAATGTTTTCAATAAAGAAACTTTAAAAGAGATGAGTATGGAAGATTAAAAAAAATTAGTGATGAGAAAATATGCAAGCGAATCAATTAAAGTTATGAAAGCATTTTTATATGTGAAAGAAACTATTCCAGCCATACTTACACCAATAGAAAGAAGTTTAGATTTATTAGGTGGCATTTAATATCGTATGCAATAGAGACAGTCATAAGTAAATCCTCACAAAATAAAAAAAAAATATTTTTGAATATTTTATTTATTTAAATAAAGGGACCTCTTTTCTCATTCATTCCTTCCAAACTAGTTATAAAACCAGGATTATTAGGTTATTATTCAGATTAGGCTCAATAAGCTTAAAACTAAAATTAATAACAGAATGAATAACAAAAAATTATAACCATGCTTAATTAAGCTGAAAAGGCTGGGTAAGATAATTTCCTAAAAGATATGAAAGAGAGAGACTTAGAAATTTAATAAATAAATTAAATAGAAGAAGAATTTAAGATTAATGAAAGCGAAATCATTAAAAATAAGAATGATTAGAATGCACAAAATTAAAAATAAAAAGTTGACATATAAAACGGAGCTACAAATAAATGCAAAGACCCTAAAAAAGCAAAGTTTAAAAATGGTAAACAAAGCGATTAAGTAAATAAGGAAAATAAAATGATGCCTACTGAAGAATAAGAAATATAAAATAGCAGCAGTAATATTAGTAGCGAAGAGAATGATAACATTGAAGAAGAAAATGATAATGAGGATGATGAAGATGATGAAAAGGATAACTAGATAGATTAAGAAAATTGTGAAAATAATTTTGATGTATTTGAAGGCGAGGAATTTTTAAGAAATTTAGATCCAAACTATGATAATAATTAAGAAAATTTATGGTAAGAAATTCCTGATGGCATAAACAGAGTTAGCTCTTCTACTTCAAGTACAACACTAAATAGTGATATTGGAAGTCTTTTAGGAGTTAATGATTAGTAGATAACAGATTATTTTAACTTGCAAAATCCACCTAGTTTATTCTAGACATCTCTTTTTGAATATTAATAGCAAGCTTTGACTTGGATGCTTTACAAAGAAAAAGCACTCACTTTTGAAGAAGCAGCTAGGCCTGAAATTTAAGAAAGGCCAAGATAATTAAATGAATTTTGGTGTGAACTCTTATTTCTTGATGGGTCTCTCATGTACTTTAATGAATATTCTTAGTCATTTTCACACCGTTTTTAAAAAAGTGAGGCTAATTTGTAAAATGGAGGTATCTTAGCAGATGAAATGGGTTTAGGTAAAACAGTTATGGCATTAAGTCTGATTGCGTCTAATCTACCTAAAATAGATCACAAAAGTAATCCTCTAATAATAGGCATAAATGATCAAGTTAAAAAGAAAGTCAAAAAAAACAAAAATCAAAAAGAAGCTTAAGATATGGTTGAAGCTTTTGAGTAAAAAAAAAAATAAGGTTTGATTCGAGCTGGAACTTTAATTATTCTTCCCTTATCAGTTTTAACTTAATGGTGTAACGAAGTTAATCGCCACTTTAAAAAATCTTCTCTGTTTTATTTTGAATACTACGATTCTAAAAGTAGATCAAGTCCCATTCTCCATCTATATGATATAGTTTTTACAACATATAATATTCTAGGAATGGAGTATAAAAATTACTTTATTGCAGGAGCTCCTCAAAAAACAAACCTATTTAATTATTATTGGCACAGAATTATACTTGATGAAGTAATTTTATTCTAAATTTAAATTAAAATATAAAAAATGTTTATTTTAAATACAGTAAAAATATCTTTTCAAAATAAAAATTTTAATGATTCAAATTTTTAACAAGTTTTGAAAATTTTTCTGAAATTAATTTTGAAATTTTTAAATTTTATTAAATAAAAAATTTTAATTTTAAAAATTATTTAATTAAACTCTGAATATATTTGTGGATTTAATAAAAATTTAAACTCATATAAAATTTTAAAATAAAGGCTCATACAATAAAAGGCAAAGGAAATAACTGCTCAAAAGGTGCTTACAATTTACAAGCAGAAAATAGATGGTGTATGACAGGTACACCCATTCATAACTGTTTTGATGATTTATATAGTCTGATATATTTTTTGAAATATGACACATTTTAAGACTACTATTGGTGGAATAAACATATAAATAATTGTGAAAATAAAGAAGAAGTATTTAAGTTACTATAAAATATCTTAAGACCTATACTTCTGCGTCGTACTAAAAAATCAAAGTATAATGATGGAAGTAGTATAATCAAAATTCCTAAAAAAACATAAAAAATACTGCTTATCCCTTTTAAAAAAGCAGAAAGATAAATATATGATACGCTTCAGCGTCAGTCTTAAAAAGTTTTAAAAAATATTCTTATTGATAAAAATTAATTTTCATCAAACTATCTTCATATATTTTCAATAATGACAAAACTAAGATAAATGTGTGACCATTCTATGCTTATGCTAAATAAAATACCTATGATTAAGATAAAATAGTAAATAGATACTTTAGAATAGTAAATAGCAAAAAATGAATCAACCTCAATTACAGAAATGTAAGCATATAATATCTTTATTAGCAAAATTGTTGATAATATAATGAATGATAATGATATCTATTAGTTCAATGCCAATAACTAATAAAGGTAACAGCAATAGTAAAATAACTATATCTAATAAAGATAGCAGAATATTTAATTTAAAGCATAAGTTCAATAAAGTCTCATAAAAAAAGATTTAACAGAGTGTTTTTGTACAGAGCCTTATGAATAAGAAGTAGCTTTACTTTAATGTGGCCATTTCTTTCATATGAATTGTATATAAGAAATGTTCAGAGTACAATAAAATTAAAACATAGTACCTAATTGTCCCATGTGTAGAGTGCCATTTGAGGAGAATCAAATAAACAAAATTAACTTGTAATTAATTAGATAAATATTTTATTTAATATATTTATCTTATCTAACTCAAGTAAAAAAATACTTTTTTTATAAATAGTTAACAAATAAAAGAAGAATCTAAGGAGTTAGAAGCTAAGATAAAACAACAAGTTATTCAATAAGTCAAAGATAAAAAAGAAAAGCTGAAAATTTTGAAAGTTTTATCTCCTGATAATAGTAGTAAGCTTTAGATTATTGTGAAAGAAGTAAAAAAGGTTTAATAAATGAAAGAAAAAGTTATAATTTATTCATAATTTTTAAGCTTTTTGACTTACTTACAAAAAGTTCTAAATGATAGAGATGTGAGATATACAGTAAATTAAATTAAATTATTTTTAATTTAGTTTCTTTTAACTTAAATTTTTTTGATAAAAAAAAAAGCGTCTTGATGGGACTATGAATAAAAAGGATAGAGCTACTGCAATCAAAACATTCAGTGAATAGTCTGAATTTACAGCAATTTTGATATCTTTGAAAGCTGGTGCATTTGGTCTAAACCTAGTTGCTGCCAATCACGTATTCATATGTGATCCTTGGTATAATCCAGCTATAGAAGTATTTTTATCTGCAAATAATATTATTAGTAATTATAATTTTATTAAAATTAAATAAGGAATAAGCAATTGAAAGGTGTCATAGAATAGGATAAACTAAGAGAGTTCAAGTCATTAATTTCATAATGGAGTCTTCAATTGAGGAAAGGATTCTTTAGTGTTAAAAAAAGAAAAGAAGCTTAATTTAAAATACTCTTTATATTTAAAAAAATAACTTAAGTGAGTTAGAGAAAGAACAAGAAATTCAAGCTAAGATGAAAGAAATAAGATATATTATTGGTTTTGATGAAGATGAAAACTAAGAGGAAAAAAATATGACTAAAATGGATGAAGAAGAAAATATCAAAGAAATAAAAAATTAAATGTATGACGATTTTGATGATGGTGAGGAAACTATTGTCAAAGAAATAGATGTATGAAAATCAAAGAAAAACTTAATATATTTTTGTATTATATAAACTAAAAATATCAAATTTCCTAAACTTTCATTAAGAATTATTAATTTTAGAATTATTTACTCATTTACAGTTTATTTTAATTTAACTTTTAAAATATCAGAGTTAGTTAATTAATTACTCTTTAAATTTTTTGCTTTTAAGATAAATATTTTTAAAAATAATTTTCTCAAACATCAGAATTATAGTAAAAAAAATATTATGATAATCTATTTTCTTTATCTTTTAAAATTGATATTCTTATTTAATTTGCTAAAATTCCTTTATTATTGTTTACATCTTATTCTTTTTTTATCTTTTGAAAATATTATTTTAAATAAAATTAAGAAATTTAAAATAGGAATTTCATCAACAATGTATAATTTTTGATTAAAATTTGCTAATAATTTAAATTAGTTATTATTTAATCAGACTCAATATTTATTTCTTTTTTTATTTTAAGATAAACATTTGTTTAAAAAATTTTTCAACCATAAAATACAATTGTAGTTAAAAAAATTTAGAAAATCTATTTTATTTATCTTAAAAAATAAATTTTTAAATACTCTTTTTTAACAATTTACATATTTAATTTTTTAGTTTTTATCATTTGAAAATATTATTTTATATTAGATAAGGAAAGGTTATTATAAGAATTATATCAATAATATACAACTTTTGATCAAAACTTGCTACTTAAAATTAAAAATAAGCTAATATTGAGTAGCTATCTCTAATGCAATATGCTAAATATTCTAAGAATTGTATGAATTAACAATTATATTTAATTATATTCACAATTGAAATTCTTACAAATTATTTACTTTGAGTGAAAAAATATTATCTAATTAAATTTTTTAAATTTTTCATTAAATATTTTTTAATAGTAAATAGCTTAAGTAAGTGAACATGAACACGTAATTTTCTTAAATTATATTCAATATAAATTCTGGATAATTAGATAATGAGAATTTATTTAATTATTCTGCTGATTTACCCTTTGCACTACTTTATTCTTTCTTTCTTTTTCTTTTTTATTATTGATTTATTTAAAAAAAAATAAAATCAACAATTTTATAATTTTTTATGATAACTTAAACTAGTGATTGAAAAATCTTTATAATCTTAAAAAAATAGGCTTACTTTTAAATTTATTTTATAAATTGCTGGGGTTGGGGTTGGGGTTGGGGTTGGGGTT